>NC_056732.1:1649853384-1650164518 GCF_019279795.1 Protopterus annectens
CAAGGTGACAGGGAGACACTCCCTGGTAAACCTTTCCAGCACTCCTGAGAGGAGGCCCGACTGTCCTGCTCTGGAGGCAGTCGGTCGCTTAGCTTTATACCCTCAGGCCTGGCAAAATATAACTACAGACAAGTGGGTAAAAGCGTGGTTACCAGAGGTTACAACATACCCTTTCTATCTCATCCCATCCCAAAGAAAAGACTCCCAGATGTACCCCCATCTGAGAGCCAGCAGCTATAGAAATTTCAAAGCTGCTAGAAAAAAGAGTCATCCAACCAGTCCCAGCGGACCAGCAAGGATTCGGGACTTACTCAAGGTTCTTTTAGTTCCAAAGAAAACGGGGACTGGAGGCCCATTCTGGACCTAAGCTACCTCAATACCTTCGTCAGGAAAGAAAAGTTCAATGGTCACGCTTCAATCGATCCTTCCATTCTTACAGAAGGACGACTGGATGTGCTCAATAGATCTAGAAGATGCATACTACCACATCAAAATGGCCAGGGCATCCAGAGATCATTTGCGCTTCCGGCTGGGGGCCAGTCACTTTCAATTTCGAGCCCTGCCCTTTGGTCTGACTTCAGCCCCCAGGGTCTTCACCAAATGCATGGCAGTGGTAGCGTCTCACTTGAGACGCCAAGGATTCCAGGTGTTTCCGTATCTGGACGACTGGCTCCTTTCTGCCACCACCCAGTGTCAACTATTACAGGCCAGAGACTTTACTCTTCAACTGTGTGTTCACCTAGGGATTTCCGTAAACTTCGGAAAATCCTTACTTCAGCCATCACAAAATATCTTGTTCATAGGAGCAGAATTAAACACACGTCAGTTAATTCTAAGACTTCCCCCAGAAAGGATACTATCACTTCAGACTCATATTCGTCTTCTACTCTTGTCAAGGAAATCTCCTGCAAAACTGGTACTGAAGGTGTTGGGACTCATGTCAGCCTCCCTTATTGCAATACCCTTGGGAAGGCTGCACATGAGAGTCCTACAATGGCTACTGTTTGCACAATGGTCGTTTCAACAACTACCTCTAACACACGAGATTCTTATAACGAAGACATGCAAAACAGATCTAAACTGGTGGCTTCAAACGTGCAACCTTTCCAAGGGGAGACCATTTGTGCTACCCACGCCCACAGTTACGGTGACCACAGACGCTTCCCTGATAGGGTGGGGGGGCATCTTTCAGGGACAGACAGTCCAAGGCGAATGGACCAATTTGGAGTACAATCTGCACATCAATGTTCTAGATTTGAGGGCAGTGTTTCTAGCGTTGCAACACTTTGCTCCCCTTCTTCCTCTGGGAACTATTGCAGTTCAGACGGACAACATGTCTGCAGTCAGTAGCGAAAAGGATTTTTCGCACGTGGGGCCAGCCTTCCTGCGATCTGTTTGCGTCTCCAATGAATGCCAAATGCAGGAGCTACTTTGCCCTATTACCCCCTCCAGGGGAAGTCCCCAGGGACGCACTGGTTCACGATTGGCCCCCGGGACTCCTGTACGCATTTCCTCCATTTCCTCTGATTCCAAAGTTTCTCCAGAAAGCCAGAAACCTACACAGGACAATAATCCTCATTGCCCCATTCTGGCCTCGTCAAATTTGGTTTCCCTTCCTGAAGACACACTGCATTCGGGGACCCTGGATTCTGGACCCAGAGCCAGATCTGTTGACTCACTCGTCAGGGGCTCCCCATCCCGCGATCCTATCCCTCCATCTAGCAGCTTGGCTGCTCCAATTCCCAACTTAGCCAGGTCTGATCTTTTGTCACCAGCAGTTCAGGATATATTGGTGGCTTCTCATAAAGCTTCCACTACTAAAACATATTCTAGTAAATGGAAGCGATTTGTTTTCTGGGCGAATACACACCAAGTGGATCCTTTTATAGCTCCTTTGAATAAAATATTAGAGTTTTTAACGGACTTATTCCATCAGGGTGCTTCTCCTGCTACACTAAGAGTTCAATTGGCTGCCATTTCAAATTTCCATGTGGAAGAATGTGGGGCTCCTGTTATGGCCCACAGACTTTGTAAAGCCTTTTTAAAAGGGGTTTTTCATATTAGACCACCAATTAGATCTCCTACGTCACCTTGGAGTCTAAACTTGTTGTTATCTAAATTAATGTTGCCCCCCTTTGAACCTGCCTCTTCTTGCCCATTAAAATTTTTGTCCTGGAAGACTCTCTTCTTGGTAGCCATTACTTCCGCTAGGCGAGTATCTGAACTTCAGGCTCTCTCTATCAAGCACCCTTATTTGATCTTTCACTCTGACAGAGTTTCTCTTCGAACCAATTCATCCTTCCTCCCTAAAGTGTGTTCTATTAACAATATTAATCAGTCCATTGAATTACCCACTTTCTTCAAAAATCACTCCAACAAAATGGAGTATATGTTACACAAATTAGATGTTCACAGACAACTAAGATTTTACTTGGATAGAACAAAAGATCACAGAAAACTGATCAACTCTTTGTGGCTTTTGCCGATAGCAGGAAAGGACTAGCAGTTACCAAAAGAACTCTTTCTAAGTGGTTAACGGATTGTATAATCTATGTCTACGATTCTTCAAATCAAACTCTTTTGCACAAACCCAAAGGACATTCCACAAGGTCAGTGTCTACATCTTTGGCTCATGCAGCCCGCCTACCACTGGACGCTGTTTGTGCGGCTGCTACTTGGTCTAAGCCACATACTGTGCTCAAGAACGTCCTTCCGTGAGTTCCTCAGGAACAAGGAGCTAGGGACGCTACCCATGTGTAAGAACAAACGGCGAGATTGAACACTATCACATATAGAAGTTATGTCCTTACCATAACGTTCCATGTGGAGTGTTCATCTCGCCTTTGTTCTTACATTCCCACCCTCCCGCCCTAAGAAGAACGTTCTTTTGATGCCTGGCCAGGAACATCCTGCTGCTGCTGCAAATATTGTGTACATAGTTGGCATATATATATATATATATATATATATATATATATATATATGTCTATTTGTCTTTCTATATATATATAGTTATGTATAGATTCTTATTTCTGGGCATATGTGATGTAAGTATGAATGTGCTCTCTCCGGAGATTGGTTTGCTTGCAAACTAGATCTGAGGTAAAGGCAGAGGGGGATTGTGGGTATTAGATTGTCTCGAGCTTCTTCTCGATGCAGAGCTTGCAAGAGGCCGACACGGAGCCGAGGATCGGCTCCGAACCCATGTGTAAGAACAAAGGCGAGATGAACACTCCACATGGAACGTTATGGTAAGGACATAACTTCTATTTCATGTCTAATTGTGTTTCACCTTCTACACCATTTGAGCTGAGAACAGCTTTAGCTCAGATGTGCGCAAGCATTAATTTGTGGCAGAGTATTTACCATTGGCATTGTTTGAGGTGAGTTCATCTACAGGTCAGATGTGTGGAAACATTAATTTATAACAGGTGTACTTTCCCATTGGTATTTGTGGTGAGTTTATCTCGTAACCTTGTTCTATGGCTGCAGTATTGCCCATTGTTCGAGTGCAATGTAGCGTGTACTCTACACCTCAGTGTGAAAGTAAAAATTCAAGGCTGTCAACAACTGTGAAATGCATCTGACCATTCACTTTTGCAACCACCTTCTGTAATGAAGAATGTGAATTTTAAGATTCACAATGTTTTTATTTTAAGTTGATGGTAAATATGTGGGCATTCTTTCTTATTGAAGCATGTATCATGCAGATGTTGGAGTGCCTTAAGTTATTGCTTGTTTTCTGTGTTTTGTGTGTTGTTTACTGTATAACAATACAATTCATTACAGTTCATTTAATTGTAACTATTGAAAGTTTTTCTACAGCCCATCAAAGCACCAGAGTCTGTTTCGACCATCATCACCTCGGACTCCATCTTCTTTAATGTAAGTAGCTACTTACTAAGTCAGAAAATGTCTGTAGCATAGTGCTAGAAGATGTTAAGCAGCAGTAGACTCAGTAGTTTCACATTATGACAAAGGAATTATTTTAGCAGTTTGGAAACGCAGTCTTGAAGCTTATCCTTGCTGTTAATGGCGATGAGGTGATGAGTTTATTTAATGTTAAGTCCAGCGTACTGTACCTAGGCACCCATTTTAAGCTGTGACCTATTCAACCATTATCTTTGAGTTAAACTGTTTCTTAGGAGAAATAAGTGATTGTGCAGGTAGAACCCATACCAAAGTTTTGTTTTGAATAAATCTGATGGTAACAAATTTCTACTAACTTTTAATTTTTCAAATTCTGCTAGTGGGAGTACCTTAGGGGATCAGTACTAGGGTCTGTTATTTTCATTGTCTAGTCTATAAAGTTACAGTGCTTGAAGATCCGGAATGAGAAGTGTACATCTTAGTAATGTCAATATCTGCAGCAAGTCTTGTCAGATACGTGTACAAAATAAAGAGCGAAAAGGAGAGCTCCAGCAGGCTGACAAGTCCAGGTAACAAAACTAGTTAGGCAGTCATGGAAAATTTGTATGTAAAACGCAAGCTTTTCAAACAAATCCAGCTTTCACCAAAGCTTTCTCTTGAGTGTGACATTGACTACATTATCTGATCACATAAATACATTTAAAAATCACATTGCACCAGAGTTTATTGTGATTAGTCTAACATGTGCAAAAACAATTCAATTCAAAATGCATAAGTGCATACACAGTGTTAACTATATTCATTCATCAAGTGGGGGTGGCAGCGGTGGTTCAGTGGTTAGCGTTGCTGCCTCACAGCAAGAGGTTCTCTGGTTTGATCCTCGGCTGGGGTGCCTTCTGTGCAGTGTCTGCATGTCCTCCCTGTGTTCGCGTGGGTTTCCTCCGGGTGCACCGGTTTCCTTCCACATCCCAAAGACATGCTGTAGGTGGATTGGATACTCTAAATTGACCCTAGGCATAAGTGTG
The DNA here is from genome assembly GCF_019279795.1 of Protopterus annectens. Lineage (NCBI taxonomy): Eukaryota > Metazoa > Chordata > Ceratodontiformes > Protopteridae > Protopterus > Protopterus annectens. The sequence goes on from NC_056732.1 coordinate 1,649,858,280, forward strand.
TGCATGTATGTGTCTTCTGTGGAAGGTTGGGCACTGAGCTGGCAACTCGACACAGTAAAACTCCACTGCCAATCATGAGCGGACAGGTGATCCGCTGTGGTGACCCATAACCGGGAAAAGCCGGAAGAAGAAGTAAAAAAAAAAACATACAAATACGTTTTCTATTTTGTGGTTTAGACTTAATTGGCATTCAGTCCAGGATCGCAATTGACTCCATGCCTGCTTTATCCACTCATGTTCTGTTCTTCATTTTATTTGTAATATCTCCCCCTTCTCGTGCAGTTAAGGGAGGAGGATCTGTCTTCATGGATAAAGAATGCTCTAATTCAGTGAGGGGGGCATCATCCTAGACAACGAATGTTGCATCTCCAGCATACTTTCTTTATTGCAGGATACTGATAAGTAGGATGTCTTGAATAAATTAGATGTTGAGAGGCTCATTAAAGTTCACTGTTAACATCACTGTGAATTGATGGAGCAGTGGTGCAGCGGTAGCATTGTTGCCTTACAGCAAGAGGTACTCTGGTTCGATTCTCAGCTGGGGTGCCTTCTGTGTTGAGTCTGCATGCCCTCCCTGCGTTCGTGTGGGTTTCCTCCCACATTACAAAGGCATACATCTGAAGCATTTCTCCTTGGGCCTCCGCTGAAAATTGTCTTCGTTCCAAGTCAGACTTTCACGGTTAACAAATGTTAAATCAAAATGTTAAGTAAATGTTCCCTATTTTTCACTGAAAATTGAAAGCCTTTTGTCCTCAGAGTATATGAATTTTTTTTGTCCCTCACCCAAAAATGCACAAGAACATAGAATTTCCACTAGCGAGACCCTGGGTCTCCTTTATGGGTTGCGTGACAGAACCTTTATCTAAATACCTAGAGACTGAGTTGAAGGATGTTCTACTGTTATAAGTTCTATAAACAGTTTGTGGATGACACATTTGTTTATTGGAAGGTGATCCTACAGATTTTACTTTTACTGTTATTTGTCTGATGAAGGTCGGGTGCAGGGCTGGCAACTCGACACTGTAAAACTCCACTGCCAATCATGAGCAGACAGGTGATCCGCTGTGGCGACCCCTGACCGGGAAAAGCCGAAAGAAGAAGTAGACTTTCTGAACTTTGTCATGGATTTCCACAGAAGAAATAGATTTCTTCAACCTTACTTCAATTTAAGCAGTGGAGAACTAGCTATCACAGCATATACAGAAAAGATGTAAAAACGAAGCATTTTTGCATTGATCTAGTATGTATCCTTAGTTTGTTTCCTAACATCTATAAGAGCCAGAGGGTAGCTATATTGAAAACTAACTGAAATTATGACTAACCAGTTATTTGAGTTCAAGAAACAATTTTATCTAGGGTGTATCATTATCAGCAGGTTGAAAGTATGAAATAAAGAAATGAGCAAACATGACTAGCATTTGCAGATAATGGGGAAGCAGGAGAGTGGCAAGAAAAGTCAATAACCATGTTAGATTTATGCATTTATATAATGCCCTTTCCAAGAGAATACAGCAGATCTTTAAGAAAATTAGTTCATTTTACAAGGCTTAAAGAGCACAGCTCTAAGAGTATCTAAAATATGCATATAAAGAAATGCCATGAATTTGAAACACGGGTATGTTATAAAGAGCAGAAGGATCCTAGACATAAGAGGTGCATTTCCCTGTTTTAACTGTACTTTTTTGTAAGTATATAAAAAAGGGAACAGCTTCATACACCCAGCGAGTAGAAAGAAATGTTTGGTAAATGGGACTGCAACCTCTAACATGAAGAATAATGCATCTTGCCCTGCGTATGGGCTGTAAAGCTTTCTGTGTGGGTAAAACTAACTGTAGGCTGAAGAACAGAATATGTAATCACATAGCTGATATAAGGAGACAAGTTCAAACTAATACCTTATTTAAATACCTAGATACTGTAGGTCATTTTTATGAGCATTGAGATAATGTATTAACTGGGCATAGGATATGATTCAGTAACTAAAACAGAAAATTTGGAATACAAGTGGATTAATGAACTGCATGTTGATATACCTGGTTTAAATGAAAAAGTAAACTTGAAACCTGTTTTGGAGTTACTACAACAGCAGTGTAAGTGATACTATCTCGAAGTGGTTTTTGAAAGCTGTTTAGCACTTTGTCTTTAAAGTCATTTTATCAAGATTAGTGCATTTTGCCTGTGGCTGCACATTTACCTGCTAGGTGATGCTGTGGTAGCATTGTCGCCTCATAGCAAGATGTCCCATTCGATTCTCAGCTAGAGCATCTTCTGTGTGGAGGCATGTGTGAATGGGGCGTGCCTTCGTTGAAGGTTGTGCGTCAGGGCTGGTAACTCGGCATGTAAAAATCCACTACCAATCATTAGCGGACCAGAGTTCCGCTGTGGCGACCCCTAACCGGGATAAGCCGAAAGACACAAACAAACAAGATTGGAGGAATGGTCTAAAACATGCCTCCTTTTAATTTTTTTGCAAAAATACTGAACAGGACATATCTGCAGAAGGATTGTGCCATGAGAAGGAAAGCAGAATTGTAAAGATAACTGACCAAGGGTCCAAGTAGGTGGTGTGACAGAGCAGCGAATAAGGTAGACAGAATATTGCTGTATTTGGTTGTTTTCTGTGATGTATCTTGTGACGACCGTGCCCTGACCCAGCAGTCAAGGAGCCTCAATCCTCACCACTAACATCAGGGAGGTCATCTCCTAGAAGAGGAAAGGATAACTAATACACACAGTAAAGTACAATTTCCTTTTAAGTGCACGCACAGATCAGTCAGTCTGGGGCTGGTTGCTCCCTTGCTCACCAGGTCCCCAATAAGACTCCCCACTGGCACTGCTATAGGGTCCAGGTCACAGCCTAGCTGGGAAAGCTAAAACCTCCCATACCCTCTCTGTCCAACCAGTGCTTCGTGTTCCTGCCCCAGTAGCTGACACAACACACACACACACTTTGAGAAGAGGTTATACAACCACACAGACCCTCCTGGGAAAAGGCTGGGACAGGTTTTCCAGCTGTGCCACTATTACCCAGACCATATGGTAGTAATTCCTGCCACCACCCAGCTAATATCAGCCACTAAAAGGCCCTTAAAAGGGTGTCCAATTATTACTGTGCAATATTATAATCCAATGGTAGTATGACACAGTCCAGGCTTAATTTGGAGATACTTAGACAGTAAAATCTGTAAATATGTAACGTACTTTAGAGGTTAAATTATCTCTACATAAACCAGCCACAGGTAAAGGTTTTTAAAATATTTAATAATAAATAGTTAAAACTCAAGACAATACTGCTACACCACAGAGATATCTATGAGTTCAGAGATCACACAGAAACTTAAAATAATACAGTAGGACAGGTCTGATGTCAAAGAAAAACACACAATCTAACTTGCTAATCTTTAGCTAATCTTAAGAGAAAACACAGTGCTATAATCCTACTTACATACATAAATCATAAGCAGTGCTGGATTAGATGTCCAAGATTAAAATGCTTTCCAGTCTCTCACTCAACAATAGTTTTTAAACACTAACCAACAGCTCTGTAAGGCCCTCCCAAATTACATAATTGTTGACAGTCTGGAGTTCCCATGCCACAAACTGCATTATTTAGCAAGCTAACACCTGCTCAGGAGACTACAACAATAAAAGACATTTCACATGTACATTCTAGCTGAAACCAGAGCAATAAATCACCTTCCACATGTAAATTCTGGCCCTTAACTTTAACCTTAAAACAATGGGCCTGAAACCTTCATCCAGACTTGCTGGAACCAACTTGTAAACATCAGAGAGATTCATAAGATCTTTTCAGCTTCAAAAGACACATTTGAAATACTTGGCTTGGTTTTCCTTACAGCAGATGGCAATGTTGCAACAATCTTGAAGTTCACATTTTAGTGTTTTTTTTTTTTTCATTTTAAAAACACAAGCCTGTATTTTACACTTATTTCTACAGTTGCTAGAATTATGTATCAAATTCTGTTTGACTAGGCTGGCAGCCTTCACCCATCTTCCTCCAATCTTCACATATCTTACTAAACTCCACTTCTGAGATCCCCTCTACCATATTTGGTACATTTGTGGAATCTACTTCTCAAAAGATGTAAACAAGATAGTCATTACAGAGAAAGGGCAACAAAAGTGATGCACATTTTCATCAGAAACCATGTAAAAGGCTTGTACAGCCTTGAGGAAATGAGACGGAGATGGATATGGTGAAACATATTTTTAGTACCTCAAGGGAATCCAGAGAGTTGAAGAAATGGCTACTTTCAGAAAAGACTGAGGCTACGTTTGGAAGGAAGACATGAGGAAACTGCTTTTTATAGCATGAGTTGTGTTTGGCCTGGAACAGTCTTCATAAAGTGGAGGTAGCATTAAAACATAGACACATCAAGCCTGAGCTGGACAAAAGACTTTTGTCATTTTGGGAAAAGAAATGAGGTTTTAGTTAAGTAGGACTTTTAGCTTATATGTAAAATAGGAAAATGGGTGGGCTTGGAGGGCCAGACAGTCTTTATCTGCTTTCAGAATGTTTTCTTCCTTCTGTGTTTTTCTACAAATTTGTAAGCAGCTCAGTACATTCCTTTCTTTGTTCAGCTGAACTCTGTACTCCAAAAGTTGATCATTTTACTTGAGATTTTTGTTGGCAAAGTAATTCTCATTTAACTTGTGTTTTCATAAAAAGAATTTTCAAAAAAAATCTATGAAAAACTATATTGCCCATCACACTGATAAAGGCAAAAAGTATACAATACATTTTATAGTCCGAAAAGGAAATTAAATGTGTGGAAGGAAAATACATCAGTGCAACAAACAAGCTGTCTTATGGAATTTTTGAAAAGCAGTTCCAAACAAAAGTAACTACTTGGTTTGGTTCTAAAAATTCTCTCTCAAAAGTTTCAGAAAGTTTAAATGCCTTTTAAAAATGTTAACATTTTTATAAAAATGGTGTAAGAATGTATATTTTGAGAATTCCATATAGTTATGTAATATTTAACTGGTACAGATGAAATTCTTGCCATGGCAGGCCTCTGCATCAGTGACTTATGCAAGTCCTAAAAAACATTTCCATAAAAATATGTATTTTCTTGCATGTGCTTTTTGAACTCTGCTTGCTAGCCATTAGACATCCCAATGCCAGACTTCAGCTCATTAGTTCCCAAGAGGCAAGAGACGTCCAAAAGGACCGTCAGCCAGGCAGCCATGGGGGTGGTTTGCGCAGTCATTTGCATCCTGACTGTGAGAACATTTCCATTATGACCCTAACTTCTTCTTTGGGCAAATGAAGTATGACATTGCATTCTCTGTATGACTACACACTTCTGCGCACCTGTGCCCTTCCTCTTGAGGGGATTGTGACATCTTTTGATATGGACTACCCATTGCCTTTTCGTACTATCTCTAACAAACATATGAGCTGCTAATTGAACCTGGGCTGCTTGGTGTGTAGTCAGGGCTTTATCTCTCTGTTTTCTGCAATAATATGGCTTAAAACAAAACAGCAAACACATTTCTTCTGTTCTCTTCCTTCTGCTTCTTTAAATAGGAATCAACTACCACCCAAGTTGAAAAGTACTGTAGTTACATGTATCTTTACCTGTGTTTGTGTGCGTGTGCGCAATGTAAGTGCATACACTTTTTATATAACTTGGATTGTATCGACATATAGTTCTCTCTGGCAGATTGGTGTTGACTTCACTAGTAAAGAAGTGGACTGTATCTTTGTACTTTTTAAAAGAAATATAGGCTAGGGAAGTAGTCCTTTCAGCATACAGAATAGCAGATGTATTTAGTTAAGCCCAGACTGTCCAAAAATGCATACACTTATGCATTGTAGTGTTTCAGTACAATCTTGAGTATGTATTGCATTATGAAATTGACTTTTTTAGCATTTTCCAGTCGAGTTTGGAGCGTTCAGTATTATGATGTCAGACAAAATAAGATGCTGGCATAAATGAGTAGGAATAGTACTTTTTGCAGAAAAGATCAGAAGGGGATTGTTATACTATTGGCAGTGTAACCCCCCCCCCCCCCCCCCCGAGTCATACATTTTCTACTGTTCTTTTAAGCTGTTATGAGGAGCTGAGGTTTGCACTACTCATGAGAATGTATTTGTGCAAATGGTAAGCCCAGTGGACTTGCACCCCTTTTCAGGGGTGACCTGGGTGCACTGTCTGGTTAAGTGACTTGGTCAGTTTACTAGTGGAAATTGAAAGAATCCTATCGGACTGTGGGGTGAAACTGGTTAACAGCTCCTAGCCCAAACCAAATGATTTGTGTACTTTGAGTCTTTAACAGACTGGAACTGATTATACGTGCAGCTACACCAGTTAAACAGCAGATGTGATTTTGTTTACATTCTTCCTGATCTTGTAGCATCATGTATTTAACTTGTCATAAAAGCCTTGTAGAGCCAGGGGAAGTTGAATATAAAGGCAAAGAAGAATGTGGCCTGAGTAGGAGTGGACTGTGAAACATTCTAGTCTAGTTGCTGCATGATACTGTTTTCCCCTCCAGTGTGTTTGTGATTTTATGCTTTGATCTTTCGTGCCATGTATATTAACAGTTTTTTAAATTTGTATATATTACATTTACAAACTTTAGATATGTATATCACATGGCTGTGTTGCCCTTTGGTATCTGACCAAGATATTTCTGCTTTTTGTTTTTAGTTATAGTTCTTGTTTGTTTGACGTAGGTCTAATTTGTACCATTTTAAGGGTGCATGTGGCAGCCATTTCTTAATTTTCAAGCCCTAGTTTTGGGCAGAACCTTTCAAAGTTTTTGTCATATTCCTTCTGAAAGAACTTGTTCAGTGGAAACCTCCATTTATGCATACTAATTCTTCTTTGGGACTTAATTTTCAAATCACATTTTTTTTAAATATGAATTATTTGAATTAGCAACTGCTTGAGATTTGAAATGGCTGTTATAGAAAACATTGTTTTAACAGCTGTGATTTCAGCTAGAATTTCAGAATTGAAGACCTTTTCTGACTAGTGCCAACAATAATGATCAGGTTATATTTAAGACCCATTCCAGGTTTATCCATGTAGCCATTTGAAATCCCAGTAAACTTATCCATTTACCTGTAAGTTACCACAATTTGGAAACTAAAGTTGAAGGCTTCCTATTTTGCATGCTCAGGGATAACTCTGGCACACTACAGTGAGGGGATATATTTTTGCCACAGCAAAAGTACTGAAACTGCATAGTTCTGAATATGGTCCATCAGAAGTCACTTCTGAATTTGCAAAATGTTAGAGAAAAGCAGATAATTGAATTTTGCCAAAATTCAACTGTTTATTTCTCTTTTTACCATTGTAATTAATTTTAGAGTTGATTATGTAAATTTGCAGGGTGTTTTTTGTGGGGATAGCCTCTCTCGTAAACCATTATTTTGACATTTCAATCAGTAGCAATCCTTTGGTCACAGATATGCATGACTGTGACAGAATCATTGTAGAAGGAACCAGTAGCATTTCATAAAGCATCCAGCAGCTACCGACCCATCTGTTTGTGTTGTACCAAAAATGTCAAACGATTTCCATGCAGGGGGTGTACTGAGTAATAAAGTATATCATTTTCAGCCAGTACGGTAAGCTTTTACCTATGTAACTGAAGGCCAGCTGGGATTTAGCCAGATTGAACTGCCTTTTAATGCATCATTTCTTTGGATGTTTGTACAGCTGCATCTCTGAGTAATGTACCCACATTTAATGGACCTTAACTACTTAACTTCCTTTCTAGAGGAAGGGCTTTCCTTTTGTAGGACTGTTCTTCAGGAGTTTTTTTTTTCTGTTTCTCCCCACGTTTGATTTACCCCTGCTTGCTGTGGTTGAAATTCTGTGTTGGACTCTGCCTAAACTGTCAGTGCTGCAAAAGCTCATGAAGTTAAGCGAGGAACTTGCATTGACACTTGATTTCTGAGGGTGTATTTATCAGTAGATCCATAGTATTCCTGTCCGCATTACCCTCTTTCTACTGCTCTGAATCCCTAGCCTGAGTTATGGTGTCCTGAGATGCCGTGTATTCACAAATCAAAAACATGATGTACTAAGGCATGTTTATCTAGTTGTAAACATTATGCTCCTTATTGTAGTTTCCAAAAAAAAAAAAAACTGTGCAACTCTAGCCTGCAAGTGTGAAATCCATTCCCTGCTCTGTTGATACAAGTTAAATTCCTGCCAAATACTTCACCTGGGTCACAGCAATCCTGATATGCAACGATTTTACATTAGTTTGCACTGAAACTCGACTGCAGTCTCTGTTCATGTGCTCAGTGTTTCCAAATACTTTGCTAGACTTCCTCCCATCCTTTGCTGAAGCACCTGTCCGTGTATCAACTGCTTTGAGGGTGGCCGTGTTCTGTATTCGATCACACATGTTTGTCTCCAGTGCATTGCAGAATACTAGGGCAAGGACAAGGCTCCTGTAGTCCCTGCCGTCACAGCACTTTGTCCTATTATTCAATCCTGCAGCTAGCCCAGCCCCTCTAATTTTCCTGAGTGGCTCCTCTATGAGATAGAATGAAAGAGCTTTTAGGGAAGGAGATTACATCTACTGGTACTCCACTGTTGAGCTGTCCTGTAACTAGGCTGGATAAGTTTGACTGCTTCTTTTTGACTTGAGCCCATGTTGGTTGATATCCTGTGATTAGTTGTCTCTACAATTGTTACCAACAATTATTTGCTCCTCTCAGCATTTTGGATTCAGTCACTCCTCTTATTCCTATTTATTAAAAATGTCATAGTTTGCAACATTATCAGAATCATTGGCATACTGGTTTAATGTGTTCTTGATGACTGGGCCAAAGCAGTTTGCTATAAATATGTTGTATGTGTTTACTGTGTTGTTGCACTTGAATGTTTAAATTTGTCTCTCTCGTACTCATGTTGTCTTATTTTAGGGAATCTACTATCAGACAGGTGATGTTGTCTCTGTGGTCGATGAAGAGGATGGAAAGACCTATTATGCTCAGATCCGAGGCTTTGTTCAGGACCAGTACTGTGAGAAGAGTGCAGCTCTGACTTGGTTAATTCCTACTTTGGCCAGTCCTAAAGATCACTTTGATCCTTCCACCTATATTGTAGGTTAGTTACTATTTCTAGAGTTAATTACTGAATAAGGATGGTGGTAAGTTTTGCAAAACTATCCTTGAAAATTTAGGGATCGAGATTGGGAACATTAGCCATTTACCTGATAACTTACATGTGATTAGTTTTTTCAAGGAGGAAAATACATAGCATGATTTAGTGTCCATGCAGTAGTGCTGTTCTGGAAAACTTGTACATCATATCAACACAAGTAACGATCTGGTAAGACGTAGTCCATTTTCAGTAACTGGTAGGACTGTGTGATACTGTCTTTGGGACCACACTGAGCACTTGGAAGTACTGGGCTGTTCATCCCCTCTCTCTCTTGGTTCCCATCTCTCCAATTCTTTGCTACAACCTCAGTTTGCTCATGAAAAGACTTCTTTAAGCTATTTGTTGTTGTTCCTGTCAAGTTTGTTTTTCTGCTCTTGCTTCTGAATTGACTGCTGTGTAAACTTTCTGCCTTTTTCTTCTCCTTTTCCCTGTGTTTTTTTTTTTCTTCAGTTTTTCGTCCACTTCATTATTCAGCATGCTGTTATGAGGCCTGTATTTTCTGTCATTACCACTCAGAAATGCAGAAATGTGAATTCTAACCCTGTATTTGTAGAGCTCATGTTTTGCAGTAATAGTTGCCTATGTTGCCTTGGCCAAGAACAAATCTGTTCAGGCTGTCAGGGTTTAACTAGGTGATGTGCAAAAGATGCAGAGGAAGGTTCTTTACTCACCTGCTAAAGAAAGCATTATCAAATGGGGGGGGGGGTGCCACATAGAATTTGTCTTGTACTCTAGTGGGGGGCACCTCGTCAAATTGTCACCCATGGCACTTAGCATCCAATAGTCACTGAAACGGCTACCCTTAGACCTTACATCATTTTTCACGGAGAGATAGAACGGTCATACAGGGGGTGAATTTATGAATACCCATCCGATTGTCAATTCCTTCTTAAAGATGGTGTGCGTCATCGCTTGATACAGAGATGTTTTCTTCCAGAGTACTGGTAATTATTCTGTGGCAGATCTGTCCCTCTCTTTCCACTGTAGTTTGTTTAATTGCTGAAGGTTTTTTTTTTGTTTGCCTGTTTTGTTGATCAGGTAAGCCTTTGAATGGACAAATTGCAGCTCATTTTCAGGGGTAATTTGGAGCACTGTCTGGTTAAATGACTTTCAGAGAGACAAGTTAATTGAAGGTGGAAAGAATTAAACCCTGTATCATGGGCACAGGAAGCAGCTCATTAACAGCTCAAAGCAGGTAAAAGCTTTAGTCAGCTGTACTAACTACCTTCAGATATCTGGTTCTAGCGTTTGCTGGACTGTTTAATTTGTGGAGAAATAAAAGGTCTTGGGCTGCTGGATCACTAATGGGCCTGTAAGACAAGGCACATATTGACCCAAAGGATTCCTGAATGCAGGGCCAAGGTCTCCAGTCCTTCTCGGTAGCTCAGGTCCTCTAGGCCCATGATAATTTTTTGTCTGGAACCTTTTAAGGTATTTTCCATATGCTTGATATGTTTAGTAAGATGCATTTCCAAGGGGCATTGTATTCGATTATGGGCCTGATAAGTTTAGAATAGAGGGGTAAGGACTACTAGGGATCTATCATGTGCAGTGTGCCGTGCCACATGTTCATTTTGGAGTGGGGTGTTTTCCTATCCTGAAGTTAGGTGCAGGGTTTTTTTTTTTTATCAAATGGAATAATGCATTTTGTAGCATTTAATTTTTGCTCGTTTCAGAGCACCATCTATTAACATGTTTTTCTCTTTGTAGCTTCTGCATATCAGAATGGAATTTTAAGTATAAAACCCAATGTACAATCATCTACAAAGTTGGTCAAGCAGAGTTCCCTGTTTTTTGATTTGGAGATCAGAGAAGTGTGTTGTGAATAGCAGAGGCCCCATAGTGGATCCCTGTGGTACCCCACTGGGTACTTTCATGATGATCATGATATCGATCACGGCTGCAGTAACCTTTGCTGTATGGGTTGTATTCCTTGGGGCACATTCCTCGTGGCAGTCAGCTTGAGCTGAGCTGTCTAAAAAGACAGGTTTGAGTGCCAAGCCGTTTAGAGCCTTCCAACTGTTAAAAGGGAATGCTGATATGCGGCTTTTGAAGATCGACTGTTTGTACTGTTCCATTAATGGGCAGACATTTTCCCTTTGAGGAAAAACTTTTCACGTGAATTTTTTTTTTATTATTGCACTTTTTCTGTTTAGAAAAGTTATTTTTAAGGTAGGTGTGTGTTGATGGACGATCCCAAGTCTTAACTGTACTTTTAAGTGGGAGTGCTCTTTTTTTCTTGCCAGTTAAAAAACATGTTTAAAGTAATTTGAAACTATTTTTCTTTGGAGAAATTGTTTGCCAGCCCCAAAAAGTAAAATAGTGTTTAAGTGCTTTTTACTGTGTTTTTTTTTTTTTTTGTGAGGAAATGTGATTTCTGAAAACTTTAAATGTTTACTGGCTTTTGCTGCTTGTTTTCCCTGAGAAAGAGGCACCATTTTCAGCTTGACCATAGAACAAACTTACTGGTACCATGGTCGTCCCTTCCAGCCGCAAAAAAAAAAAAAAAATAAAAAATTAAGCAAATAGCCTGTTGTGGTGGCAAAAGCCATCAATTTGCTTCTACTACAGATTGGTGACTGCTGTGACAGTAACATGTTCCTCTGACCCCACTCATCTTTTACCCTGGATCCCACTGGTGTAGCACCTACAGCCGCAATGGACTGGGGTTTAGCGATATCCCCTATGGCTGTTTAGGTCCCCTCAGTGGGCAAGGAGAGCCACTCTTGTTGGTCTTGGGAGAGAAAAAACAGGGAAAACTTCCCTGTTGTGATGCCGTCGTTTGGGAAGCTGCTGTTGCCATTAAGAACAGCCCTATTTCTCCTGTCAAAAGGAAATGGAAAACTAAACATGTATCTCTACTCCTCCTCCTGTTTCCTTAGTCAGCGGTTTACTGGTCCTGGCTCTGTGTTTAATTCATGCTGATGATCCTTCCTATAGTCGTGATACATCAACAAGCAAGGGAGTGAACCAAGAGCTTCGCTTTTACTTTTGTGGTAAGAAGTTGTTAAAACTCATTTAAAACTACTTTTTCTGTGGTAAAAGTTGGGTTATTTCACTTGGCAGTGGGGCAGTTGTGTTAAGTGCTTTTCACTTTGTTTTTATATGGAGAAGTTTTATTTTTAACAAACTTATCAGTTTTACCAACCCTGGAAATAGTGCCTTTTCAGCTTGCCTGAGAAACAACCTACTGTTTTTTTTTTGGTTCTCCTTCTCCTATCCACAAAAAGGAGAAATTTGTTTAGTGGCCTGCTGTGCTGGCAAAGGCTGTTAGTGTCTCAGCTGCAGGTGTGTGAGACTGTTTTGGCCAAAGCAGGTTCCTTGGAGCATTTATCATTTCCTTTGGTCCCACTGCTGTAGTCCCTACAGTAACCATGAACCTGGGGTTAAACACATCCTCGGCGATTGTTGGAGTTCCCTTGGCGGGCAGGGAAAAGAAGAATGCCACTCTGTCTAGCCACAAAGTTGGACCGATCACTAGGGAGGCCTTTATTGGCTGTACTTATTAAAAAGAATCCTTGCCAAAAAGGAGTTTTGGGCTTAGCTCAGGTTTTAGTGCATGCTCTTTACCTTCCTGGAAAGCTATTTCTGGTAAAATTAAAAAAAGAGTTCTTCATATTCTGAAGAGATTCAAGAAGTTGAACTTGTAAATAATTTTGAAGGAACACTTTTGTTTTGTCTACACAAATCTCTCTTCCTGATTGTGAGGAGAGTGTGGCTTTAGCCAGTCTCTTTAAAGGATTTAACTCAATGGATGTGCTGGACGCGAGAAGGATACAGCTCGTACAAGTGAACCAAAATATTTTAATTGATAAATCCACAAGAAACAAGTGATAACTAGATGCAAAGTTGCATGAAAGAACGTTAAGCGCTTTCAACTGAATATAACTCAGTCTTCATCAGAACAACAAACCTCCATTAAAAAAACGTATATATAGTGTATCAGTTGCTTGTTACATTATTTGAAAATTGCGCCAAAAATCTTAAAGCAGCGATACCATGTACTCCTTTAGTTTCTATTAAAACACTAATGCTTATACATGTAACCTTACATTATTCAAGCATAATGACACTAACTAAAGTGGACTGATATATTCAATACATTTGACTAAATAGCATACAATATTACTAATATTATTAAATACCTAATTATAAAAAAATGATTTACATGAAATAAAATTGTATAAAACAATGTGTAAAAAACAACTGTTGTATATTATTACCTCAAATAAAACAGAACTAATAGCCTATTTAATAAATATATTGCTAATAATTGCATAAACATACTGTCTTATGGTAGTTGAAACCAGTTAATCGAGTTAATAACAAGGAATTTGTAAAATTCACCATAGAAAATTGATACATACTTGTGAATAAAATTATTGTATAAATATTAGAGATATAAAAAAATGTAAAAATTTTTTTGTAATTTTGAAAAATAATTTATTAATTTAATTAATATTTAATATTTATAAATATGTGTGATAAAACTGATTGTATATATAAAAACATATGTACATGGTGTCATAAATCTTCCAAAAATGGTTTAATACTGATGTGGTCATTGAGCCCCGGATATCTGGTAGCATCACACCTGATCTGCCAGATACTTTCTTTGAGGGCCAATCGTACTTTCCAATTACCACTGTAAGTGGTTTGGTAGACCTGGTCTATAATGCTAAACACAACGCATTGTTGTTTGAGCATTCTTTTGGTTTTCCCCACATAATATTTATCACATGTTGAGCAAATAGCCAGATAAACTACATATTCACTATTACAGTTAAAATATTTCTGTGCCCAGAATGTCCTCTTTAAATGTTTAATGGTCACAAAAGAGGTATTAGTGATGAACCTACATTGTCTACAATTCTGACAAGCAAAAGTTCCCTTCTTTTTACTGATGTCCCTATTTGTTGTCACATTTAAATGTTTTTTAAATTATAGATAGATCTAAAAAACATTGGGGACCAGACGCCTCAATTGGGGGAAGGGATATCAGTCAGACATTCTTTTTTGATGGGAAGGCTCCATTTAATTGACACACACGGTAATGATTGGTAATCCCTTTATACAAATACAAACATACGTGTATGGATGAGTAGTTCGTCCGCACCCATCATATTAAGGTTGAGTTTTTTTGAGGGTAGTCTGGTGTTTTCATCTCCTAATTATGGACTGTTGACAGAGTTTTCATCCCCTAATAACGGATGGTTGGCAGATTTGCCATGTTGTGTCCAGTACTCCAAGTAGTGTAGGGTATTAGTTTAGATAGGATTACCACACATGTATTCCAGTATAGCGATCGGCAAGTTGTTAGTGTTCTATGCTAGGTTCGCTCAGCATAGGTACACTATCCATCAGGTGGCCACACAATAGGGACATCAGATAGATTAAGCCAGTACAGTGATTGGCTAGTTGTTAGTGTTCTATGCTAGGTTCGATTAAGCCAGTTATTATCATTTGTACAATAGGAATAGAAATATGATTCATTTAAGTCACGAGGTAATATTTCCATGTATTTGGCATTTTTCATTATGATTTGTTATTCACATTAGAACTTTTTAGCCACTTAGCCTCACAGATAAATATTCAACATATAATAGAATATCTAATTTATGGTACAAACTGTCATCATAATGATTTTTAGCATGCCTTTTTCAAGGCATTTCTTAAGGCACCACTTGTTTTAGCAAAATTGTGTTGGATTACATGATTTTATGTGTTTTGGGTTATATGACTGAAACGTAAAATATGTGTTACCGTTTTTTAAAATATGAATGAAAGTATGACATCAAGGATTTTACATCACTTCCTGTACGTTAGTTACAAAACCAGGACGTAGGGAGGCGTCCTGGTTTTCTGAAGAAGTCCACGGTAAATAAAGGTGGAAGAAAGCTTAAAACTACATTCCTCGTCTGTGTGACCATTTCTTTCTCAGTCACTGTTTACACCATAATTCTATTTCCTCCTCCCCTAGTTTGGCTATGGTATTCTACCCATTTGTTATGACTGCAGATGCATCCTTGAAGGACATAGTACAGTTTTGTACCTACCATAAATGTAGATGTCCGAACAGGATAGCATCTGCAGTCAGGATTACCCACCCTCCTTCCCCTCTGTGGTACTCCTAGGGTATTTACCCCCCTAATAGCTAGCTGGGGGGGATCTCTTATGGTGTATTTGTTTGTATATATGTACATACATGCTTATTTTTGTGTTTGCCTTCTACTTTTTTGGAAACATTGGCATTCATCCAAAATTTAGCTCTCCAAGAGGGCAACTGGCATCTGGGGCAAGAAACACTGAGGAAATGGCGGCTGATGCCTTTATACCCGAAGACCAGCAGAGATGACGTTGGGTGAAGTGCGACACCAGCCGAGGCCAGACCCAGACTTTGGAATCCGGCCGACCGAAGGGCTGCCTGACGACAGGACAACCCATTTGTTATGACTGCAGATGCTATCCTGTTCGGACATCTACATTTATGGTAGGTACAAAACTGTACTTTTTGGATACTGTTTTGGTCACAACCTGAAATTTGCCTGATGGCAAGCCTGCTATCCCCTAGATAAACTGTATAAAGTTCCTCAGTTTGTCAAGTTTTTAAACACTCATCCCAGATCAGACCCACCAACTGTTACTTTAGTGCAATCCAGCTGCTTCTAAACACTTTAATACTAATCCTTCTGACAAGGATGGGAAGGCTTTTGATAGATTTGGGATAAGTGTATTCTTCTGCATCATTGTTTTTAATATTCTCTGCTGTCAGGCCCCCACAAATGAAATTTGTAACAGGGGTCTTCCAAGATTTTATCCAGCAGTGGGGGATACCTCACTTTTTTGCCTCTACTCTTAACTATTAGTTGTCAAAGTTCTGCTTCATGTCCCCATCCTGGAATTCCTGGAAAACAGATGCTTTCTCTCTACCTTGATCAGAATTTTTCCTGTATAATTTTCCACCCTTTCCAGTAATGTTCAAGGTCGGTATGAAGATCCAGGACTCTCCAGTAGTCGTCGTAATGACTCCCTTGTGGCCTAGGTAACAGTGGTTCCTTATCCACGTCTAGGGCAGGCTTTAATGGGACCATTCTGCAGGGGGTCTTGAACCCTCATCCTTCTCCTGCCATCAGTATAAGCTATAGTAATCTACTCATATAGCTTAGGCTACAGTAGCAGTGATCCGTATGAAGAACATAGTACACTTGTTTACATAAACCTAGCATAACTGTAGGTGTTCGAGCAATTTAGACTTTGTGCCTTTTTACCCTTGGACAACAGTTTCTTCCTTTTGTTGTAAAGCCTGTTAGAGGATTCCACCAGCTAGGTTTGTGATTCCTTGAGGAGCAGATTTTAGTTGTCTTCAGTATGGCTGAGTCCATACAGTTGTATAGATGCTTGTATACTGCATTGGCATACTGTTCAGCATTGTTGTCTGTATCCTCTGAGTGGGAGGTTGTAGACAGCTTTTGAGAATTTTTTAACCTGGTTACGGTGGGGGTGGGTTGGCAGGAGAGCAACTTTGAATGTTACAGACCAATGATCCGATCTTGCCATGGAAGAACTTACTATGAGAGTGGTGCAGCGGTCACTAATGTTGGTAATAACCAAGTCCAGAATGTTATGTCCCCTTGTGGGGGATGAGACGAACTGATCTAGTGAGTTAGAACTGATGAAGTCAAGGAATTGTTGGGTGAGCGCATTAGTGCAGAAATAGTTCACACAGTCTGTGGTGGGGTAGTTGAAGTCCCCAAGGATCAGGGTGTTAGGGTGTACCTTGATGGAGTCAAGTAGGCCCAGGTAGGAGGCGTGGGCACCCGGAGTCATGGTGGGGGTCTGTAGCTGGCTAATGGGTGTCTTGCCATCTATCAGTTGCACCTGGAGTAGTTCTAATGTGTCATATGGGCAAACCAATCTGGAGGTGTGCTTGTCTTTAATGAAGATAGAGACTCCACCACACTTGGTCTTCCCGACCTCATTTTGGGGGCAGAATGTATGGAATGAGGTATAGCTTGGTAAGGTAGGGGTGCTGCCTGGAGCCTTGAACCAGGTTTCCATGATGTCACAGATGTTGGCATCTCCAATGCAAGGAGAGCTTCCAGTGAGTGCATTTTCAGGATGTCCTTCATGGATGCATCTGCAGTCATAACAACTGGGTTGTCCTGTCGTCAGGCAGCCCTTCGGTCGGCCGGATTCCAAAGTCTGGGTCCGGCTTCGGCTGATGTCGCACTTCACCCGACGTCATCTCTGCTGGTCTTCGGGTATAAAGGCATCAGCCGACGCCATTTTCCTCAGTCTTTCTTGCCGCGTGGCGCCCGAAGCAGAAGCTGTTCGCAAGTGCCGGTCGGTCAGATCCAGAGATTACTACTACCGAATACTACTTCGAAGACTTCTAAAAGCTAAGTACCCGTTGGGGACTCTTTCTTGCCTCAGCCGATGTCAGAAAAAGTCAATAACTGTTTAACTTGTGGGAAACAAATACCTCATAAAGATTTCCACTCTTACTGTTTGCCTTGCTTAGGCCCAGACCACGGCGTAGCAGCCTGTTCGCCTGTGCTTCCTTCAACCGATGAACGCTTAGGCCGGTCGGAGTTTGCTGAACAGTTTTTCGGCTCAGACTTTGCGTATATTATGCCGTCGGATCCTCCGACTACCCAAATTATTAAAAAACGCAGGGAAAAAGACCGACACTCGCGGTCCGCGGTTTCGGCCGAAACCATGGTGAAGCAAGCCGCGAGTGTCTCGGTTTCGGCCGAAACAGAGAAAACTGGTCAATCTCCAGCCGAATCCATGGCTACTACTGAGGCTC
Organism: Protopterus annectens; assembly: GCF_019279795.1. Classification (NCBI taxonomy): domain Eukaryota; kingdom Metazoa; phylum Chordata; order Ceratodontiformes; family Protopteridae; genus Protopterus; species Protopterus annectens. Next base: position 1,649,876,244 of record NC_056732.1, read on the forward strand.
CTGCTACCTTACCTGAATCGGCCTCAGAAATTTTGCCTACAACCGTGGATGTTCTTCGTTCCCCATTGCTGCAGTCCTAACTATTGGGTATAGTCCGCATCCAGTCGGCCCGAATACCAGAGTATAAGGCTGACGTCGGTCAGGGCGCATTAGACTGACGTCAGTACGTCAGGGTACTAATGCGCATGACCGACGTCATATCCTCAGTCTTTTTTGCCGCATGGTCCGATGCAGAAGCAGTTTTGCGAGTGCAGGTTGGCGTTCTGAAATATTTCCGAAACCGGAGTTTCAGACCGAAACAGAGTTGGCTAAGTACCCGTTGGGGAACATTTTGGTTTTTCTTGCCTCAGTATTTTACCGATGTCAGAAAAAGTGAATAACTGTATTTCTTGTGGGAAACAGATACCTCATAGGGATTACCATACCTTGTGTATACCTTGTTTAGGGCCTGAGCACGACGTTGTTGGTTGCCGCTCTTGTGCTAGGTTTAACAAACGCACTATTAAGAGGAGGTTAGACTGTGCCAGGTTAGTGTTTGGGAAGCTGCTGTAATTATAAAATGCCGCCGGATGCTCCGGCCGCTTCGTCAAGAAGCGCAAGGACAAAACAGCGCCTAGGGTTGATGAACCGGCAGTCCCGGACGCCGGTTCTTTAGAAGGCTCAGTGGAGCCAGAGGTTTTGCCAGGAGTTTCCATGGAGTCCCAGGCAGAAACTCTACTGTTACAGGATGTGCCTTCTCAGGAGGTAGGCCCGGCTGAGGGGCTTCTCAGGTGACTGTTCTTCCCTCTCTTCCCAAGGTAGTTAGAGCCTCTCCTTCTGTTGCCAAAACTTCTTTGAGAGGTAGGCCTAGTTCAGCTTCAGTGGGGCTTCTCCTAGCATTTCGGTTCTGTACCTAAGAAACATATGCTTAAAATGGCAGAAGATTTGATTACTATGATTAGAGGTTCTATGCCCCGCCTGATAAGAGGCCTAGGGTGGAACCGAGTTTGATAGTTTTGAACAGTGTTCAGAGGCTTCACAGTCTTCTGGAAGACTTGCAGGAGTATCCTACTTATTCTGATTCTGATGTGGATGATTCCACTCCTACAGCTTCTCCTCCTGAGGATTTCTCATTTTCAGAGACTCTGCATTCCATGAGGGAGCACTTTAAATGGGAAGGCCAGGATTATTCTGATTCCAGGAAAAGGCTTAGGGAATTCTTGTTTTACCCCAGCATAGGCCCTTAGCTATTCCTCCTGTGTTGAATGTGGTGGAAGATGTTTTTGCAGAGGCTTCCCTGAACCCTGACTCTTTGCCTCCTGCTCCTGTTAAGCCTGATAGGTATTATAGGGTGCCCAAGCTCATAAGTATTTGTTTAAGAGTCCTAGGGCGGACCCAGAAACTATTTCTCAAGGGCCTAAAGGTGTTAAAGCTTCTGTGGTTAAAAATCCTGTTCCCACTGATAAAGAGGCAAGGGCTTTGGATAGGTGGGGAAAGAAAGTGTATACTTCTTCCACTCTAGCCATGAGAGCATTGAATTGTCAGTTTCACATGCTAAAATATCAGAATTATCTCCTTTCACAATTGAAATCTAAGGTGGATGCTTTGGCGGAAGGTATTGAGTGTAAAGAGTTGCTGGATTTGGTTCATGTGTCTGAACAAGTGGGTAAGCATTCTTTGCAATGTGGTTTTGATGCTGTACAGGCCTCCTCGAGGGTGGCTGCTACTAGTTCTGTTCTTCGCAGGCATGCCTGGTTGAAGGATCAGAATTTAGCTGAGCATGTTAAGACAAGGATTTTGGATGCTCCTTTACAGTCTGATGTGTTGTTTGGACAGCCTGTGGAAGCAGTTTTAAAGAAAATGGAGGACAAAGCTAAGTCTATGCAAACTGTTAAAGATTTTTTGCAGGTGCAGCCACCGTGGTTTAGTAGAAATTGGCCTGCTAAGGGGTGGACATATCCTGCTTATGATTCCCAGTCTAGGGGTAGGTCTAGACGTGGTAGGGGCAGGGCTCAAGGTTCTTTTCGACCTAGAACAGGGAGTTCACCTGCTCAGACTTCTGGTGAGGGCAGGGGTCAGTCCTTTCGTAAACAGACCCAATGACCTGTCTCTTCAGCTGCCAGTAGATTCCCGTCTGGCAGCTCCTTTGGGAGGAAGACTGTCTCTTTTCAAAGAAAATTGGGATTTAATTACTCAAGACAAATGGGTGTTGGATATCATTCACCACGGTTACAGATTTTATTTCCATACAATGCCCCCTTTCAAAGGCATGCCAGACGTTCCTCCTCCACAAAGAAAAGAGGCTCACAAGCAAGTTTCTCAGTTACTCCAGATAGGGGCCATTCAGCCAGTCCCTGTATCAGAAAGGGGCCTAGGATTTTATTCTCGCCTGTTCCTAGTACCAAAGAAGGGGAACACGTGGAGACCAATTTTGGATTTATCTCTCCTCAACACTTTTCTGGACATTCCCAAGTTCAAGATGTTGACGTTACAACAGCTTTTACCTCTGCTGGGCAAAGATCACTGGATGGTAACTTTAGATCTCAAGGAAGCTTACCTTCATGTGCCTATAATGGCTAAGTTGCAGGAAGTATCTGCGGTTTCGAGCTGGAAATTCTCATTATCAGTTCTCTGCATTGCCCTTTGGCTTATCTACTGCCCAGAGTATTCACAAAGGTTCTGGCTCCAGTGATAGCTTACTTCAGGCTTCAAGGAATTCAAATCTATCCTTACTTGGACGACTGCCTGATTCTGGCTCAAGAAAAGGAAGACCTTCTACAGCATCTGGAACATGTCATAGCAGTGCTAAGATGCCTAGGGTATTCTGTGAACGAAATAAAGTCCAGTCTAGTACCCTCTCAAGACATGTGCTTTCTGGGTGTGAGACTGAATACAGCAGCCCAGATGGCCTTTTAACCCCGGACAAACAAAAGAGTCTATCACTTTACTTCCATCAACTATCTCATCAGTCCGTGCTGACTGCAAGGACAGTCCTTCAAGCATTAGGGTTCATGGCATCTTGTATTCTGGTGCTTCCCAATGCCAAACTGCATATGAGGAAGCTACAATGGTATCTCAAAATGTATGGACACAGCACTGCCAGGATTTGGACACTGTCATTCAAATAATACCTTGCCTTCAAAAAGAATTTCTGTGGTGGGCTCAGGAATGTCACCTAAACAAGGGACTCTCTGTGACCCGGCCAGAGGCGAGTCAGATTTTAACGACAGATGCCTCGGACATTGCTTGGGAGCTCATCTAAATGGAAAGTGGATACAAGACAAGTGGCCTGCCAGACTACAGCATCTACATATCAACATGAAGGAGATGTTAGCAGTCCAGTTTGCATTAATGGCTTTCAAGGAGTTACTTCTTCCAGGGCAGGTGTTGATTCTAACAGACAACACAACTGTCATGTGGTACATCAACAAGCAAGGGGAACACATTCTTATCCTCTATGCAGGCAAGCAATGATTTTATGGGAGACTAAGCTAAGCTTGCAACTAACTCTTCAGGCAAGGTTTCTGCCGGGAGCACAGAACTCCTTAGCAGATGTGTTAAGCAGACAAATCATGGATCCCCACGAGTGGAAACTGGATCTTCATGTATTTCAAAATTGACAGTGTCATGGGGAACTCCAGACATAGATCTGTTCGCTTCTCCACTAAACCACCAGCTGCCACAGTATTGCACAAAGGGGTTTCATCACACAGCTTGGAAAGTGGATGCTCTGTCTTTCAGTTGGAAAAACCTTCATGTGTATGCCTTTCCTCCTCTGCCTCTTCTTCCAAAGGTACTATTAAAGGTCAGACAAGACAGGCCAAGGATGATTTTGATAGCTCCAGATTGGCCTCGGCAACACTGGTACCCACTACTACGGAGTCTGGTAAGGAAGCCTCCGTGGCCTTTACCTCTGATTCCTCATCTATTATCTCAGAAGGATGGTCATCTGCTCAATGTCAAGCTTCACTCTCTTCATCTAACAGCCTGGCATCTTCTGTGTTGAAACACAGCAGGTCTCAACTTCCTCAACAAGTTTTAAATGTGATTATGGAAGCTAGAAGACCTAGTACAAGGAAAGTGTACAGAAAAATGGAAGAGATTTTATTTTGGAGTACAGCAAAGAATTTGCAGGTTTCTGAGCCTAATTTGAGTGTGGCTCTTCAATACCTTACTGAGTTATTGGACAAAGGTTTGTCCTTCTCTTCCATTAAGATTCATGCTGCAGCAATTTCAGCTCACTATGATTGTGACCCACCATTGTTTTCGCATCCTTTGTTCAAGCAGTTTCTTAGAGGGGCAAAGAATATAAGACCCCAATGAGAGCTCCTACTCCTGCTTGGGATCTCAATTTTGTGTTGGAAAAACTTACTCTACAACCTTTTGAGCCTCGGCTACTGCTGAATTGAAATACTTGTCATGGAAGACTGCTTTTCTGTTGGCTATTACTTCTGCAAGAAGGGTGTCTGAGTTGCAGGCCCTTATGGCAGTAGAGCCATTTTTGATTTTCCATAAGGATAGGGTATCATTACGCACTAATCCTTCCTTTATGCCTAAGGTGGTTTCTAGTGTGGCTTTAAACCAAACTATTCATTTGCCTACTTTTTATGCAGACCCCAAAATAAAGGGGAAAAGATTTTGCACACTTTAGATGTACACAGGCAATTGCGTTATTATTTAAGCAGGACTAAGGATTTTAGGCAGTCTCAGCAGTTGTTTGTTTCTTTTGCTTTGAGTTCACAGGGCAAGCCTGTGTCAAAACAAACTATTTCTAGGTGGATTGGCTTTTGCATTGCATTTTGTTATTCCCATCATGGCAAGGAGATTCCAGCTGGGATTAGGCCTCATTCCACTAGGGCTACTGCCACTTCCACAGCATTCCTAAGGGGGGTGGCAACTAAGGATATTTTGGAAGCAGCTACTTGGAGTTCAGTGCATACTTTCTCTAAGCATTATCACCTTCCTATCTACTCTAAGTCTAGGGCTGGTTTTGCCACAGCTGTTTTGCAAGGCATGTTGTCAGCTCCTGCTTCTTTATGATTTGCCAGCCTCCCTTACCTCTGCTTTGGGATTCTACCCAATAGTTAGGACTGCAGCAATGGGGAACGAAGAACATAGTACAGTTTTGTACCTACCATAAATGTAGATGTTCGAGGATCCCATTGCTGCAGTCCAATTTACCCTCCCTCCTTCCCCTCTGTCTTTAGGGGTGGTTGTGTAGGTGAGGTTACATGCTAAATTTTTTGTATATATTCTTGTATATATTGTACATATTTTGGTGCAGGTATTTTGGGCCTTGTCTTTTTAGGGTCTTCTGACATCTGGGGCAAGAAAAGACTGAGGATATGACGTCGGTCATGCGCATTAGTACCCTGACGTACTGACGTCAGTCTAATGCGCCCTGACCGACGTCAGCCTTATACTCTGGTATTCGGGCCGACTGGATGCGGACTATACCCAATAGTTAGGACTGCAGCAATGGGATCCTCGAACATCTACATTTATGGTAGGTACAAAACTGTACTTTTCTACTGATTTATCAGACACCATCCCTTTGGATGTCTCTACCCCAGCACGTGGTGCTGCTAGACCCCCTGCAGCCATGTCTATCAAGGCCTTTGCCAGGGCCAAAGCAGCCAAATCTGCTAAGGCAGTGCCTGTTAAACCTCCCTCACACAGGCCCACTTCTAGTTCACAAATGCTTACTCTGGCAGAAGATTTAATATCCTTAATTAGGGGATCCCAATCTCACCCAGACAGGGCCTCTCAGCCCCCTGAAAAGAGACCTAGGACAGAGCCCCCGAGCCAGTGTCCTCTGAGGCTTCAAGTGCGGATGACTCCGACATTTCAGAACAGCCAGAGGACCCTTTTTCTACATATGAAGACTCCGATGCTGAAGAATCCATTCCAGCTGCCTCTCCACCAGAGGAATTTTCCTTTGGGGAAACCTTGCATGCCATGAGAGAACAATTCCAATGGCAGGGACAAGATTTCTCAGACTCAAGAAAAGGCTTAGGACCTTCCTACACTTACCACAACATAGGCCCTTAGCTATACCTCCTGTTTTACCTGTTGTGGATGACGCATTTAATGATGTCTGCACTGCTCCTGATTCTTTACCTCCTGCCCCTGCCAAACCTGATAGATATTACAGGGTACCTGACACTCATCACCACCTATACAAGGCCCCACTGGCAGACCCCGAAACTATTTCCCAGGGGCCTAAGGCAGTAGCCTCGACCACAGCAAAAAACCCTATTCCTTCAGAAAGGGAATCCAGGTCCTTAGACAGATGGTGGAAAAAAGTTTACACCTCTGCTACTCTCTCGGCTAGAGCTTTAAACTGTCAATTTCACATGATCCAATACCAAGAGTTTATGCTTGATCAGTTAACTAAGAAAGTATCCTCTGATGAATCTTTAGACAAGAAATATGTATTAGAAATGGTAAATAACATACAACAGGTTAGTAACCATTCCTTAAAATGTGGCTATGATGCACTGGAGGCTTCATTTAGATCAGCCATGACTGGCACAGTGATAAGAAGACATGCATGGCTGAAAGAACAGGTCTTACCGGATCATGTTAAAGCAAAGCTATTAGATGCTCCCATGGATAAGGCCAGTTTATTTGGTACACCTGCCCAGCAGGTAATGAAGAAAATGGAAGAAAAGGCAAAATCTGTACAGACAGTTAAAGATTTCTTACAGGTTCAGCCCCAAGGTTTAGCAGGAACTGGCCTGCCAAAAATTGGTCCTTTCCTGACTCCACAAGATCCCAAAGGGGCAGAAACAGACGATCCAGAGGCAGAAATCAATCCAGAGGAGGTGCCTACAGAGGACGACAGTGGCAAGGTAATAACAGAGGCACAGACACAACCACTGCCACTGCAACAGGACAATCACAGTGACTTGACTCTAACTCCGCCTACCAGGGAGCAAATAGCAGCACCATTAGGCGGAAAGTTAGCCTTATTTTCAAAAATTGGCACTATATCACAAAAGACAAGTGGATTTTGCAAACCATAGACCAAGGCTACGGTTCCACTTCCACACCTTGCCAGTAAAAGAGGAATGCCAAACCTGCCTCCAAATCAAAAGATAGAAGCTCTACAGCAGATAACGAAATTATCCAAGATGAGAGCTGTGGAAAGAGTACCAATAACAGAACAGGGCAAAGGATTCTACTTCGGACTCTTCCTAGTACCAAGAAAAGAGAAAAGTTGGAGACCTATTCTCGACCTGTCCATCTTAAACACATATATCATTGTCCCAAAATTCAAAATGCTGACCCTACAGCAACTTCTTCCCATGCTGGGCAAGGAGTGTTGGCTGGTAACTCTAGATCTCAAGGAGGCATACCTGCACGTCCCCATTCGACCCAATTGCAGAAGATACCTCAGATTTCTTGCAGGATCAGAGCATTATCAATTCTCAGCATTGCCCTTTGGCTTATCTTCTGCCCAGAGTATTCACAAAATGCCTGGCATCAGTAATCGCTCACTGCAGACTACAGGGAATCCAAATTTATCCATACCTGGACGACTGCCTGCTACAAGCGGACAACAAAAGCAAGCTGACAACAGATTTACAAAGGGTCATTTACTTGCTACAAGCCCTGGGATACACAGTCAACTTACAAAAGTCAAGGCTGATACCATCCCAGACAAGAACATTCTTGGGGAATTGGACACAGTAAAACAAATGGCATTCCTAACTACAGAAAACAAAAGAACTCCCTCTTTACTTCTTGGCATTAACAAGACAGAACAAACTAACAGCAAGAAAAGTTCTGCAGGCCTTGGGCTTCATGGCATCATGCATAATCTTGGTACCACATGCCAGACTGCATATGAGAAAACTACAGTGGTACCTAAAGAATTTATGGTCTCAACACAGGCACAGCCTAGAAGCAGAAATACCATTAATCCCATGCCTAAAACAGGAATTCCTCTGGTGGGCCCAAGCATGCCAGTCAAACCCAGGCCTACCCTTCCACAAGTTTCGAACAAGCCAAACCATCACAACAGACGCCTCAGACCTAGGATGGGGGCGCACATGCTGGACAAATGCGTACAAGGATTGTGGACTCAGGACCAGCTGCACTTGCACATAAACCAAAAAGAAATGCTGGCAGTAAAACTGGCAATCCAAAAATTCAGACCATTCCTCAAAGAAGGCCATTTGATGATAAGGACAGACAACACCACAGTCATGTGGTACATCAACAAACAGGGAGGCACTCATTCATACCCCTATGCAGAATGACTTTGGACCTTTGGAATCTGGCTCTCAGCTACAACATCCAGTTACAGGCAATATTTGTACCGGGAAAAGAAAACACCCTAGCAGACATGTTAAGCAGAACCACCTCGGATGCTCACGAATGGATGCTACACCCAGACATCTTCAAGACCATCACAAAGAAATGGGGAATGCCACAAATAGATCTATTCGCTTCCCCTCTCAATCACCAGCTCAAAAAATTCTGCACAAGGACATTCCACCCACTTGCATGGAAGGTGGATTCTCTTTCCTTCAGCTGGACAGGTCTGACAGCATATGCATTTCCACCTCTTCCCTTGATACACAAGGTATTACTGAAAATCAAAGAGGAACGTCCAAGGATAATCCTGATAGCTCCGAACTGGCCAAGACAACACTGGTATCCACTGCTGAGGAGCATGTCTCGGGAGAAAATGTGGTCAATACCCCTGATGCCCTTGATGTTAACTCAGAACAACTACAGCATCATGCATCCAAACCTAAAAACTTTGCAGCTGACTGCCTGGAACATCACATAGCAACAACTAAGCCAGATCTTTCCCAAAGGGTTAAAGACATTATCCTTGAAGCCCGCAGACCTTCAACAAGAAGGAACTATGCAGGAAAATGGAAAAGGTTTGTCATTTGGAGTACTGAAAGAGGAAAAGATGTGTCGAATATAGATATTGCAAACATTCTGGAGTATTTGGCAGAGCATTTACATACAGGCCTGTCCTATTCCTCCATCAAGATACATGCATCAGCTATTTCAGCAGAATACAGCTTTGATCCACCTGTCTTTTCACATCCTCTACTCAGGCAGTTCCTCAGAGGGATCAAGAATGTAAAACCTCCAAGGAAACCACCATTACCAGCATGGGACTTGAACTTTGTGCTAGAAAAGTTGACACTCCCTCCGTTCGAACCAGCAGCAACAGCAGATCTACAGCACCTATCATGGAAAACTGCTTTCCTACTGGCAATTACCTCAGCAAGGAGGGTTTCGGAACTACAGGTCTTAATGGCAGTACAACCCTTCCTAATCTTCCATAAAGATAGGGTGTCCATGAGAACTAATCCTACATTTATGCCTAAGGTGGTATCCAGAGTGTCTTTAAACCAGGCAATCCACCTACCTACCTTCTTTCCCAATCCACAAAACAGAGGGAAAGAATGCTGCATACCTTGGACGTACATAGACAGCTACGCTACTACCTGGACAGAACCAAAAGTAACAGAAAAACTGACCAGCTTTTGGTAGCCTATGCAACAGGGAGGGAAGGAAAAGCAATTTCCAAACAGACAATCTCCAAATGGATAGGAAATTGCATAAGATTTTGTTACTCCTTCCATGGAAAACCAATTCCACAGAACATAAGGCCTCATTCTACAAGGGCTACAGCCACTACCACAGCTTTCTTACGAGGAGTGGCAACCAAGGACATTATTGAGGCGGCTACTTGGACCTCCGTGCATACATTTGCCAAGCATTATAATTTACCTCTATATTCTAGATCCCGAGCAGGGTTTGCCACTGCTGTATTGCAAGGGATCCTAACCACACCATAATTTTATCATCCTCCTCCCCTAGTTGGCTATGGTATTCTACCCAGTTATGACTGCAGATGCATCCATGAAGGACATAGTACAGTTTTGTACCTACCATAAATGTAGATGTCCGAACTGGATAGCATCTGCAGTCAGGATTACCCTCCCTCCTTCCCCTCTGTGGTACTCCTAGGGTATTTATCCTCCTAATAGCTAGCTGGGGAGGGGGAGTCTCTTATGGTGTATTTGTTTGTATATATGTACATACATGCTTATTTTTTGTGGTTGCCTTCTATCTTTTTGGAAACATTGGCATTTATCCAAAATTTAGCCTTCCAAGAGGGCAACTGGCATCTGGGGCAAGAAACACTGAGGAAAATGGCGTCGGCTGATGCCTTTATACCCGAAGACCAGCAGAGATGACGTCGGGTGAAGTGCTACATCAGCCGAAGCCGGACCCAGACTTTGGAATCCGGCCGACCGAAGGGCTGCCTGACGACAGGACAACCCAGTTGTTATGACTGCAGATGCTATCCAGTTCGGACATCTACATTTATGGTAGGTACAAAACTGTACTTTAAGGCTCCTAGCGTTAAGCAGCATGACCTTCAATTTGCATTTTGACAGATCTTTTATTTTGGAAGATTTGTCTTTGGGACATTGCCTAAAAAAAGGCATAATGGAGGAGCCAAGAGCCATGGCCAGAATCCAGAATCCCACGGGTGACAGGTGGAGGCCATTGCTGGCAAGAGTGTTGAGGCTTGTCAACTATGTCATCCTAGGCGGTCAGATATCGAATCCCCTTGGAATGACCAGAAACTAAGCCATTTGTTGAAGTCAATTACTTTTTTTGGTATTGTGTTTTCATTCTTGGTGAAGGTAGGATGCTGCTTAGGCCTAGGGTCATACCTCTGTGTGACATGTACTCTGAGAGCTGAATCATGTCTCTTCATATAGTCCAGGGAGGTATGTCTCAAGTCATTCACACCAACATGGACAATGACAGAGTCATACTTGTACCTGTTGTGGAGAGACCTGTGTATGTGTGATGTGGCAGATTCTGGCACCTGACAGATAACTGGCCATGACCACTTCCTTGTCGAGCCTGGTGAGGGGGGACATCAGTGTGTCTCACAATTGAGTCACCAGTGACCAAGTATGTTTGGTTTATTGTTATGTCTTGTGGGCTGTATTTGTGAGACACTGGTGTGTTGTCTGCTGTCTGTGATGTTTGGTGGTGTTTGTTTGTGTGTTTTGCAGTTCTCTGCTATATAGGTAAGTTTTTATTGAGGACATCTGCATAGCTGGGTGTGTGTTGTGCTTGGCTATGGTGTTTGTGCTGGCAGTCTCCTCTTTGTCAGAAGTACTGACAGTGGCACCCGAGAGCATAGATTCTAGTTTACTGATGTAGATGCATTTCTCACAAGTAGAAAAATTTGTTTCAGTATGCCCATGTCGACAAGGCTAGCAGGAGAAACTGATGGGAATTGTCCAGACACAGTGTTCTGAAAACTTGGACTTATGGAGAGAGGGTTTTGATAAGGGTTTGTCTACAAGAGTGTAGACCACAGAAACCTGCTTAAATGTAAAATAACTGGCATGAAGCGCAAGTTCTAGAACCAAAACTAGGAGGCTTAGAATAACAGGCAAATTTAATCAAGCTACTACCGGGCAGTAGTAGATACAGCAGAATAATAGCACTTGAACACTTAAGAGCACTTTGGGAATACCACATTCTTTGTGTAGTATCCACTCTTACACTTTTTTTGCTGATCATTTTATATCCTTTGTATGTGTGTTTGTGTTGCATCTTGCTGAGCTCTCGCTCAAGTTCTAGAAAGTATCATAACATCTAAAATGAAAATAATCTTCCAAAGCATTAGCTGTCCGAGAAATCTCTGCATGAATAACAGGGCTGATTATACAAGTACTTTCATTGAAGTGCTGCTGTTATCTGTATGATTGTGGAAATTTGACTGCTTGAAGTTCCTTTCCCTTGTCATTGAGGTGTCAATTGCCAGTCCTGGGTAACACTGAAGAGCTGCTGTACTGAATACCTTGTTACATCAGTGCAAAAAGTAATGCACAAACTTGCTGAAATTGTTGTACTGTAATTTGACTGCTTTTTCAGGAGTAAGATTTAAATAAACAGTAGAAGGCTTTTTTTCCAGTTTACAGTTAGCATAAACCAGAGCATTTCATTGAAAAAGAATCACTGACAGTCTTTCCAGACTGTCTAGGAAAATTGTGACTCGTAACAGTGAATACAAAAGCCACTTGTTATATCCTATCTAGGGTGTGCCGTATTATGGCAATGGAATGCATTGTAGGTTAAAGGGAAGGCAAGCTGAAAAACAGTCTCATCACTGTGGCAGTTCTCCCATACAAATGTGGATAGCAATAGATAACAAAATAACACCTTGAATAATACAGATTCTGTAGTAGCATGCAGAAGGTTAAGTAAGAATGAAAAACTGTTAAGTTTGTGTTGTACTTTTTCCTTAAAAGGACTTGACTGACTTTCCTTGCCATTTGATTCTGGATTTGAAGGCAGTTACCTGTTTAGTTTTATTGCTGAAAATGTTGTAGCAGCACCTCCTGTCTGTCCTCTATCTGACTTAATAGTATGTAGTAATGTGAGATTTCAGAGATATCCTAAATGGTGTGTATAGGGACTGCACATTCGGGTACAGATGCAAACAACTGAAGGAGATGTGTTTAAATAATATTTTATTTGAATGTTTTAGTTATTGGCTTTATGCTAAGGGGACTAAAGCACTGTATTTGGTGAAAAATATGATGCTTGGGTAAAACTGGACTTTAACAACTTTAAAATCTTCAACAGGAAGCTGAAAACAACTGCAGTTTTAATCTCTTGTATAGAATCACAGAAAACATCATTTGAACACGATTCTTCAGATTGTGACAGCATAAATGTCTGGTAAAGATAACTAGTGATGTGCTAAGAATATGCTAAAGGGTGTGTATTCTTCTTGTAGACTTCATAGTAAAATGAACATCTCGTATTTCAGTGTCAGTATTAGCTGGCAGACAAGTCAAATTTATATTGAGTAATAGTGTCGGCCATTATTTCTCAGAATAGATTGTTCATCAGTATTTTATAGGATGCCCATGCATTTCCAGACTACAGATGAAGTTATAAGAACATATTGTATTTGTCTTTTTAGTTGGTTTATTAAGCTGTTCAGACATACTAACCTTTTTCGTGTTTCTTAATCATTTAACAGATTTCCCAGTTCACTTTTTTCTTTTGAAAATAAACAGTAACATTGAAGTGTTATACTTTATTGTTGAAAATTAGTATGGCATTGGGATTTTTTATCTGCACCTTTGAAATGTTAAGTTCATCAGTTAATGCTTTATAGTGGCACACTTGCATAACTTATTAATGTTGCTGCCTTTTAGCACATGGTTCTCCAGCCTGGTTCTTGGCTGAGATGTTTTCTTAGTGGAGTCTGAGAACTCCCTTTTCCTGCCCTGTGTTTACTCCAAGTGCTTTCTTCCTCCACATCCCAAAAATGTGTATCCTGTAATGGGTTGGCACCCCGTCCATACTTTGTTTTTATGCCTTCCAACCACTAAGTGCTGGAATAGGCTTCATTTCCTCAAACAAGTAATATGGAAATGGACATATGAATAATTGGTGCTTTATTTTATTTTAAATCTTTTAATTATCCAAGGATTCCAGTGCTCTGCCTTAGTCTGTGGAGTGTTTATGTTGGTTGCTGTTGAGAATTTCTTTTATTTTAGTGGGTTTCATTTTTTTGCACCCACAGTCAACCTCATCTGACTGTTGAGCTGGTGCTCTGCTGCAGGCTGTCTCCCATCTGACTCATTTATTCCTTGCATAGTAAATGCTTTAATCTAAATGGCACACACAGGTGACAGTGAGGCCTCACCATTACGTGAGGCACTTTCAACTGCATTTTCAGTTGTCTATTTGGAAAATATGAATGTAGCTTGAACTGGAGACCCCTTATGAAGGAAGGTGAAATGGCCAAACCTGCTCACTTCCTCCTTTCCTTTGGCAGGCTCACCTCTGTTTTTCAGGCCGCTGTTCAAAACTGGGTCACTCCATATGCAAATTCACATTGCCAGTGACCAGTCACTAATGGATAAAAGTTTTTAATGCATGTATCCTGAAATGTTGTATTTTACATTATTTCTGGAATGATAGAGCCAGGGTACAAGACATAATGTGTACCATCTTGTAATTGTGCAGTTTTGAATTTAAGTAGTGAGAATATTTGTTTTATAAAATGCAGAGTACATTTTACATTTCCTAACTCCATCCTTCCACTTGCTGTTGCATAAGGAGATGGTTTGTGTACTTTTTAAGCATTTAGTTTCTTACCGGTAAAGGTGGTCTTTTTACCAAAACAGCTTCATGGTATTCGTACGTGGTTACCATACCTCTCAACGGTCCATGTTTTTGCAGAAAGTCCATATTTTTAACCCATTCCCCAAGGTTTGTGGTAAATCATGGAGGACTGCGGTCACTAAATAATGACTGACACTTAGTATCAGACTTCCCACCCTTCATAAAAATGCATGTTAATGCAAAACATGTTCTGTAAACTGTAAGTTTATAAGATGAATATTTAAAACAATTGCCCCTATTTAGGGCCTTTATTCCCCAATTATACACACACACACACACACACACACACACACACACACACACACACACACACACACAAACACATAAATGATTGGAGGTTGCATATTGAGGTGTCAGCTGTCACAAACTGAAACTTTTTTCTTTTGTTGTTGACTTACAGAGAACTTCATTAACCTGTAAAATGTTACTTTGATTTTCTTCAGGACCAGAAGAAGATATCCCAAGGAAAATGGCATATTTAGAGTTTGTATGCCATGCACCTTCTGAATATTTTAAATCTCGTTCATCACCATTTCCTACGGTTCCTACAAAACAAGAAAAGGGTTATATCTGGACTCATGTTGGGCCCACACCTGCAATAACTGTTAAAGAAACAGTAAACAGTAGTGCTTGATTGTTTGCAGGACTTGTTTTGAAGCAAATCCAATCCCGGGAAGTTTTCAGATTTCTTTTTACCAAATACACAGCACCTTTTCAACTGCAGAATCAAAACAAATGCAAGTTTATTTTCCATTGACAAGATCCTGTGAACTATGCTGCTCAGTTTTGAACTGACCTTTTATGCTGTACTTTGTATATATTTAAAGTGTTAACATTTGTTTATACCATGAATTTGATGAAAAATGTTTTAGCACAATATAATCATTAGTCGTAACAGTGACAGTGGCGCACTTTAATTTTGTTTCATTGAAGAGGGAACATTTTCCTGACTGTCCATAAGGTATTGGGTGGGATCTCTTCTGATCAGCAGTACTTATGAGCCTAAAGCAGATGCATTAGTACAGATATCTCATTTTGTTACTTGTTTTTGCTTGGTGGCTGACAGACACAGTAAGCCTATTAAGTCTTTGTATCTGCCTTTTCATCATCCATGTCTTTTCAGAGCCATAACCAGGGCAGGGTGAAGGAAGACACTGCCGTGGGTGCAAGCTGTCAGCTGGTGCAGGGATGACTTCATAAATCTGTTATCGTAAGAACTTTGCTACAGTTTCAGGAGAAAGATTTTTTTTTTGCACTTTATCTTAGTTGGGAGGATGCCAGATGACCTGTGTATGGTTTTGCTTCTCACCCCATCTTCACCCACCTGCCAGTGCCCTGTTGAATACTTCTTTGTATTTAATGTCCATCCACTAGAACACCATTCCTTGGGTGTGCAGGCTCTCTGTGAAGCTCTACTTTAGCAGATCTAGGGAATAATTTATTATCTGTGATCTCTCCCAAATTAGCCATTTCTGTTTAGCATGACCCGTTCAAACCCATCTAGACTGCTTTTTTCCGCTGCCGTAGTCTTTGGTTATAGCCATTCTTCTCCATCCAAGGTACTCTCCTTGTGGCTTTCCTCTTGACTGTTGGACTCCTTCCAGAAGCGGTCTTTCTGCTTGTATGTCCATACTCAAGATGTGGCAAACAGGGCCTGGTTGGGCAGGAGCATCATCCTTTGGTTCTGGAATTTATTCTCTTGTGGAAACTTACTGGCATTTTGTTTGGTGCTGCCACTGGCATCCCAGTGTTCTTGGGAGTTCATTCCAGGTGTGGTCAAAGTTTTGGTCCTAGTACTCCAGTCAACTTTTCCATTCTTGGCTACCTAATTAGCCCCCCCGTGTGTATGTGTAATAAATTATATACAAAGATAGATGGAGAGATTGTGTTGTACTGCATTTGAGCTATTATGTTTGGCATATACTTTGTATGTTGATTTGTCCTGTGGTTCTCTACAGCTTGTTTCTCACTTTGGAACAGAGTTTAGCCCATTGTGTGCTCTAAACTTTGCTGGAGTGCTAAAGTCATACACCTTTCCCTAAGAAAAGATTTCTACTCTGGCTGCTGCACCCCCCCCCCCCCCCCAAGAAGCTTTTTAGTTTATATGCACTTATGACTCCAGGTCACTTATGTTGCAGACAGAACGCAGAATAGTCCATTTCATTTACCTTAGCAGACTGGGAGTGACTTTCTTAGCTGTGCCCCATTTTTATAATTAGCGTACTGCTTACCAAGTATACAACAGTAAATTTAAAAATGCACACTATGTAAAACCAAGCAAGCGAGTTAATAGTAAAATAATGCTGAACCAGAAGAGTGATCTGAACCTAATTTCTTTAAGCAGGAAGGTATATTAGTAGATGAAAGTGATGGCAAATATTGTGACCACAGTACATTTCTACTTGTAAAGTATTTTCAGAGACTGCAGCAAGAGAAACAAACAAATAATAAATAAATAAATAAATAAATATATAAAATAAATGTCAAAATAAGACAGTGAAGTGCCAAAAAACAAATGTCCAGGGTTGAAACTTTCAGTTACAAGATTGCTGTTGCATTTCTTCCAAACTTTTTCCTTGATTGTGACACAGAACGCGGAGAACATAATTCACTATCTGCGATTCTTTCTTGCTTGAGGACTTTTTTTGTGAGGAGAATGAACAATGCTTGTCCTGACTAATGCTTCCTTCCTTGACTGTGTCACTTCATTTCTGTGTTTATTTATTTTGGTTCTAAATATTGTGTATTGTTTATTTTGTAAAACAGTTTAAACATATTTTGTTTTGTACAACTTAATCCATTATTGTTTAGGCTTGTAGCTATTGTCCTTTGGTTGTCTGTTATGCAGTTTGATACTTTTTTCTTTTTCAAAGGCATAACAGTCCTTGAAATTATTCACATCTGAAACATTCAGCAGTGATTACTTGTATCTACAATGTCATAATTTTATATCGTGTTAAGTTTTTTGATGTTTCAATTTCTATTTCATGATAAAATGTGTTTTATGGTTTTCTTAATTGCTGTCCATTATTCTGATCAGTCTTCTTCCTGTATTTCAAGATGTCATTGTAAAGTGCATTGACCAAAGCACTAGACTAAACTTAACTTAACATGTCTAAATGCTGGCAGGGACTACCTTCAAGTTGCTGGCACAGACAGAATTCTATTCTTTAAGTTCCTCTTAAAAAAAACATAAAATGAATAAGGTTTTAAGGTGTCCTTCAGTAGTTCAGTATAAAGAGCTGGGTGATAAAATTGAAATCACTGAATGCAGAACGTTTTATGATTCCCAGGGACAAAGATCATTTATTTAGAGCTTCCCTGTGCCTGACTTGGAAAACTGGACTACAAGACCTTGGGTTGCATCTACAGTCATCAGAGGACCTACAAAGCTGATATAAGTATTTTTTTGTACTTGCTCTGTTTCAGTGCTGTTTGACAGTTTTGTTGCATTTATTGATTGTTAAATTTATCACCATTTTTCAGCCTGCACTTGTTAGGTAAGCACCTTCTGTTTGTTACTGTATTCCTGTTGGGTCTTTTTAACAGTACTCTATTTCCTAACCTCCTTTGGTACTGCAGAAGCTGTTTGGAGTTTGCCAAAGTTCCTCTTAACTTGCCAAATTATTTCTACGTTTTGCAAAACTACTTTGTATTTGTAGAAGTTTGCCTGTATTTGTGCACATTTTTCTGTACACAGAAATGTGCATTTCACAGGGTTTGTAAACTTATTTCCAAGGATTCCTGATACTGCAGGAATTTGTCTTTTGTTGTAAAGCATTTGCTACTGCACTTCAGCTCAAAACCATTTCATTTTACAATAAAAGGGTTTTATTCCACACTCTGATAGGATCAGATAGCTGATCCAGCCCATCCGAGTTTGGAATTGCTGGTGGAAGGCTTATTGTGTGTTTCAGTTTGACTTGTGTAAAAGTCTTTCATTCTGCTGGAATCAAAGCTTCACGTTTCCACACTATGCAGACTTAGTTACCCATGCCTTGTATAATAAGCAAACCTCTCCAGTTTAAAATCCACTATAGGAAACACTTGTTATAGTCTTCCCACTGTTCATAGCTTCCCAAAGAGCTGCCAGTTTGTGCAGAGGGCAGCAGCACTGCAGGTCATCTAATAGTATACTAGTAAATGCTTTCACTTAGACCTTTAAGTTATTCTTTCCTACTTCTTCCCCTCTACTAAGGATGTAGTATAATGGATAGGTGCTTTCCCTGTCGTATTTGTTTCTGGTTTGATGGATATAGGCATCCTGAGGCAGTGTAGTAACTTCCTCATGTTCACTGACAAATGTTAATTTTAGAGCAGCCAGACAGTTTGAGAGAGATGTAGATGCGTAGTGCCATTGGAGGCAAAGCTCTCACATGCATACATGATGAATTCAAACCAGGTTGTCAATGTTGCACCCAAAATCCTCACCATCAACACAAAGGAACAAATGCACAGACCGACATGTGCAGAGGTACTTCCAGGTAATTTATTTACATTTGTTTACCAGGATAGTCCGCTGGGTCATAGAGCCCATTTTCAGTGGAGACCTGGGGAGAAATGCTCCACAGGTAACAAGTAACAGAAAACATACAATAGGTACAATAACAAACGTATAACATAAAGCAAATAAATCTGGCAGGAGTACATAACTAGAGAATATTCAGCAATAGCGTGATATGAATTAAATACAATTGCAGTACGTTTGTTGTAGGGCTATATACAGCCAAGTGAAGCATTTTAAATTGAAATAACAAAATGACTTGATTCAGCACATTTCATAACATTTCTAACAGGTAAATTGAATTACAAAGTGACACGTGATTCTACATTGCATAAGAAAGAAATTCTAACAGTGGTTAATAGTGAAGCTTACACCTCGCCTTGGTATAGATAACTCAGACAGTATAACGTAGCAAGGCATTACACTTTGTATTAATTATATTACATGTCCCATATGAGTATCTGTTTGGTAGAAGCTGATTGTGATTTGAGGAAAGAAGACAAGGTGCAGATACAGTTCCAGTTGGAAAAATAGAAAGTTTTTTAGGGAGGTTTTGAAAGTGTCATGATTTTCTGTAGCCCTAATAGTCAAATGTAGGGCATTTCAGATCTTGGCTACAGAGCAAGAGTTGTAGAAGCTGTCCAGGAGATAGGAGTGGTTTATTAACTAGCAAAGGGTGCCAATTCTCTGATTTTGGAGCCCTATTCTGTTCGTAGGCACTGAAAAAAACTGGCTAAGGGCAGGGCAGTGTGATGGTTTAAATATTATTTTGTGGGCTGTATTCATTTGTAGGTATGAGAGGTAGTGACACAGTTCTAGCCAGTTCAGATGATGAAGAGCAGTAGAGTGGTGGATAAAATGTTTGGTGTTAGGGTCAGATTTAGCAACTTTATTGTAACAAGTTTTGAGTTTAGCTTTTAGGGAAGATGAGAGGTGAGTAAGTAGAGGTTCTCACTGTACAGTAGGGTGGGTAATTGGAAACAAGGTCTTGTTTAGTGGAGGAGCTAAGAAAGTTTCTGTGCCTATCGAGGATTCCAAGCTTTTGGTAGCTCTTGCTGATGCTGTGGTATATGTGCATGTCGAATTTCAGGTGTTCATCTATAAACACTCCTAGTAGTTTTGTCTGAGTAACAACCTCAATGACTGTTACTTTGTGAGAGTATAGTGAACTGGGCTTTTGTTAAACGTTATAGACTTCTTGGGTGTGAAGAGCATGAGTTTGCTTTTTGGTAGGATTGAGGGAAAAGTGATTGTTGTATACATCCATGTTTTAGTATTAGTGAAGGCTAACTGAAGTTGGTTGTTCAGTTATGGAATTAAAGGTGCTTATAATTGTAGTTATTAGAATATTGAACAAGTCAGTCTTTACCTACAGAGAACTAGAAACTGTTAATAAAATACTGAATAATAAGGGTCCTAATGTAGAGCCTTGGGAGAACTCCAGTGGGGGGTATTGAGATATGGGGAGAAGGAATCTTGCCATTGGACAGCCTGTTGTCTGTCCGTTAAATACTAGAGAACCATTTGAGAGGAGAGCGCAAGAGAGGCCAATTTTTGAGAGTTGGTTTAGAAGCAGGGAGGGACAGCATCAGAAGCTTTTAAAAGGTCTAGGAATACAGAAGAGATGATTTTGTCTGAGTCACTGGCTCTGCTGATTGTGTCCATGAAGGATATGAGGGCAGTTGTGGTGCTGTGGCCAGGTCTAAAGCCGTGCTGTGTAGGAGGTAGAATTTGGTTGTGAAGATGAAAATGTATCATTTGAATGTGAATGCACTTTTTCTAAGATCTTGGAGCTGGAGACAGAATGGCAATGTCGGAAGTTTGAGATAACAGAATTATTGCCTCCTTTATGAAGAGGAAAAATATAAGCTATTTTCCAGATTTTTATAGCATTCTTGAACAGATCTGTTTAGAAGGATTGCAGTAAGGTAGGCAATAGATTAAGCGGCTGACTTTTTAAGAATTGCCTCTGTCAGGACCCCATCTAAGCCTTCACCTCCGTATTTGCTTTTAATTTAATTACTGTCTTTGTTTGCAGCTATTACTCTCTCCACCTTAATGTATTTTTACTAAATGATGTTCTTTGTGTTTCACTATTGCAGTCATTACCTGTGGGCTATCCCTGCTGTGGTAGCATTCAGCCAGCCCGAATACCAGAGTCAGTGTTTTTTTTTTTTTGCATCACCTGCAGTCGCCTGTAGTCTTGCATCAGGTTGTCAGTGCTATAAACCAAGGCAGCTGACATCATTACATCTGTCTTTTTTCAGTGGAGCCTATATCAGAAGCAGTTTGCACGAGTGCCAGTCAGTCACTACCAGAGTTTGAATTTCAGCTGAAAATGTCTAAATCTATGTACCCTGTTGGGGACCTTTTTTTCTTGCACTAACCGATGTCAAAAAAAATTAACAGTTGTCTCGCCTGTGGAAAGCAGATCCCACACAGAGACTTTCTTACTGCGTCACTTTTGTTTAGGCCCAGACCATGACATCCCCCATTGCTGGTTCTGTGCCCTCTTTAATGCAAGAACCATTCACCTTGGAGCTCTTATTGTAGACAGTAATTTTTGTGTTCTGTCTTCACATTCCGATATGGCATCCATCAGCCAACAAACCGTGGACATTCTGAAAAAATGCAGAGATGAGACTGACCACAAAAGGCTAAGCCTTCCAACGAGACTACCGCTAAGCAGGTTGTCAGTTCTCCGGAATTCAGTGAAGTGCTTTCAAAGCCCCTGATGCCCGATTCAATATCTACTCCTCTACCGAGACCCTTTCGGAGTCCGGTATGCTGCAGAAACCACCACCTTATGAGCCTTTGGCTGTCTCTGCCTCAGTTGGGTCCAGAGCCACAATACAGGCATTGGCTTCAGAGCAGGCCTTTTGCTCTACCGAATCTAGACAAAAACTGACGTCTTCTCATCCGACCAACGTTTTTCTCAGACTGACTGATTCTCTCATGCCTAGATGTCAGGCCACTCCTAGAAAATATGCTTCTAGCCACCATCTTGCTCCTGCTCCCCCACCCCAAGCACAAAGACTTAAAATGGCGGAGGATCTCCTCTCCCTTATCCGGGGTAGTCAGCCCAGAACTTCTAAAAGGAAAAGGCACCCTTCTCCAGAAATTATGACAGAACAGGATTCTGAGAAATCTGGCTATTCAGTTTTTGAAGAGGAACAGCAACCTCTGACTGCTTATGAGGATTCAGATGCAGAAGAGTCCATCCCTTCTGCCTCCCCTCCTGAGGACCCTTGGGGAAACCTTTCACACCCTCAGGGAATATTTCCAATGGGAATCTCAGGAATTCCCCCAGTCTAAGAAAATAATTAGAGAGTTTCTGGACCTGCCCCAGCACAGACTCCTGGCTATCCCCCTATTTTAGAAGTGGTGGATGATGATTTCCATGAATGCAGCTTAGACCTGATGCCCTCCCACCTGCTCCCAGTAAGCCTGAGAGGTATTAGAGTACCAAATTCTCACAAATACCTGTATAGACTTCCTGCTGCAGACCCAGAGGTCATTACACAGGGAACTAAAGGAGCTAAGACTAGTTCTGCCAAGAATTCTATTCCTTCTGACAAGGATTCCAGAGCTCTGGACAGATGGGGGAAAAAATATACTCCTTTGCAACCTTGGCTATCAGAGCACTCTGTCAGTTCCGTATGTTAAAATATTAGCAGCACACTTTGGAACCAAGACAAAAGATGTCCACCTTTCCTGACTGTGCCATTTCAAAAGATTTAGCAGATTTACTGCACTCTGCTTGTCAAGTGGCCAAACAACTCTGCACTGTGGATATGATGCCCTAGAAACCTCTAGCAGGGCAGCAGTGTCAGGATCTGTCATTAGCAGACATGTATGGCTGAAGGAACAACCTCTCCCTGATCATGTCATGTCTAAACTTATAGATGTACCCCTGGATAAGGAGCACTTGTTTGGAGTAAAAGCAGAAGAGGTGCTTAAAAAGATGGAAGATGAAACAAAATCTATGCAAACAGTAAAAACATTTCTTTCAGGTTCAACCTCCCAGATTCAGCAGAAACTTTCCCTCTAAGCACTGGTCCTTCCCTGCACCTAGCAGACAAGGCCAAGGTAAGTCCTGCAGGGACAGACCATCTAGGCCTCTATCCCAGGGCCAGCAGAGAAGCAGATGGACCAATTTTTCTTTGGCCAAAACTCCCAATGGCTCCCCTCCCCCCTTTGCCCCCCCTTCACTCATCAAAAGCTAGGAGGAAGGCTGTCCCTCTTCAAAGAAAATTGGTGTTTTGTAACCAAGGACCAATAGGTCTTAAAGATAATTTTTCAGGGAGACATGTTCTCTTTCAGTGAACTCCCAATTCCAAGAGGGTAGCCAGACCTCCCTCCAAATCAGTGGACAGAGGCATTGAATCCGGTCCAAACTCATAACCCATGGGTGCAGTCGAACTTGTCCCCTCAAATGAAACAGGCAAAGGTTTTTATTCTAGACTTTTCCTTGTTCCCAGAAAAGTGGGCCCTTGGTGCCTCATCCTGGATCTATCCATTCTGAACACCTCCCTGATAGTCCCCACATTCAAAATGCTAACTTTGCAGCAGCTGCTGCCTATGCTGACCAAAAATGCCTGGCTAGTGATCCTAGACCTAAAAGATTCCTACCTCCACATCTTAAGGGAATCCTGCAGGAAATTCCTGCAGTTCACAGCAGAATCACAACACTTTCAGTTCTTTGCATTGCCCTTTGGCTTATCTACTGCACCCAGAGTATTCGCCAAATGCTTAGCCCCAGCCATAGTATTTTGCAGACAGAGAAATCTACAGATGTACCCTTACCTGGATGACTGCCTCATTAAAGCAGAATGCAAAGAAAAGTTGCTCCAGGACCTTCTCTTTGTCAAATCCTTTCTAACTTCCCTAGGGTTCACCATTAACAAGAAGAAAAGCACTCCCACCAGGAAGATAATTTTTTTGGGAGCTGTGTTAGACACAGCATCCCAAATGGCTTTCCTACCCCCAGAAAATCAGAACTTACTGCCTCTCTACTTTACCCAGCTGGCTTCCAGAGGCCACCTCACTGTGAGGAAGTTAATGCCCTGGGGTACATGGCATCTTGCATCCTTCTAATTCCTCTGGCCAGGCTTCACATAAGAAAACTTCAGTGGTGTCTAAAGAAACTTTGGTGTCAGCGCTGTGTCTCTAGAGACCTCTCTCTCCCTCTGATCCCATGTATAAGGACTGAGTTTCTCTGGCAGAGGCCTGTGCCAAGAACAAGGGTATTTTCTTCATCATCTGCCCTACCAGCCAGACCATCACCACTGGCCTCAGACATTGCTTGGGGTGCTCACCTAACAGGCAGGTGCACCCAGGATCTTTGAGATGCCCAGCACCTTCCCTTACACATCAGTCTGAAAGGAATGATGGCAGTACAAAAGGCTGTAACATCCTTCAACCCCATCTCAGGCCAGGGGTTCTCCTTATAAAAACAGACAACCCCACAGTAATGTGGTATATCAACAAACAGGGGAGGACCCAATCTTACCCTCTGTGCAGGCTAGCTGTGAACCTCTGGCTGACAGACGCCTCCATGGGTCCACATCTAATTGCCCAATACCTACCAGGGGTCAACACCCTGGCAGATCACCTAAGCAGAAACTTACTGGACCCCCATGAATGGCAGCTTCACAGGGAAATCTTTCTACAAATCACTTGGGAGTGGGGGATTCTGGAGGTTGATCTCTTTGTTTTGCACTTCAACTTCCAGCTACAAAAGTTGTGTACCAGGGATTATCACCTCCTAGCGTGGAAGGTGGATGCCTTGACATTCCTCTGGAGCTCCCTCTTTGTGTATGCATTCCCTCCTCTGCCTCTTATTCCCAAGGTCATGATCAGAATACGGGAGGAGAGACCAAAGGCCATCCTCATTGCTCCAGATTGGCCCAGAGAGCATTGTTACTCCTTACTGCACAGCTTGACCTTACAGCCCCCCCAAGCAGCTTCCCCAGATCTTGGACCTCTTGATCCAGGTGGGGGGAGATACTTCACCCAGACTTGCAGACTCTCAATCTTTCAGCGTGGCTTATAGTTTTAAAAGCTAACAAGGAGTCCCTGTTAAACAAACTGGTCCCAGACATTATCACATGAGCCAAAAGGCCCAGCACCAGAAAATCTTATGCAGGGAAATGGAAAAGATTTGCTCCTGGAGCCAGTCCAGAGGGGCCAGTACCTCACATCCTTACATCCCTCATATCTTGGATTACCTAACCGAGTTACTCAAAAGTGACCTCTCCTTCTCTTCTATTAAAATCCATGGCTCAGCCATTTCAGCCCATTATGATTCAGACCTATGCCGAAAGACAACAACATGATTCAGACCTACCCCTCTTCTATCATCCTTTGATTAAACAATTCCTCAGAGGGGCTTCTAATATCAGACCTCCGAGAAGGCCTCCCATGCCAGCATAGGACCTGAACTTTGTTTAAGAAAAACTAACATTACCTCCTTTCGAGCCTGCTGCTTCAACAGAATTGAAATACCTCTCCTGGAAGACTGCCTTCATACTAGCTATCACCTCAGCCAGAAGGGTTTCAGAACTTCAGGCACTCATGGCTGTTGAGCCCTTCATAATTTTTCATGCAGACAGGTCTCCCTGAGGACTAACCCCTCCTTTATGCCCAAGGTGGTGGTATTTGATGTAACCCTCAGCCAGGCCATACACCTACCCACCTTTTTTCCCAACCCTCAAAACAAGGGGAAAAGAATTCTACACTTGCTAGACATACATGGACAACTCCGATACTATCTGGACTGTACTAAACTCTTCAGAAAAACGGACCAGCTGCCTGTCAGCTTTCCCCCAGGGGCAGAGAGGAAGCCCATTTCCAAGCAAACCATTTCCAAATGGATGTCACACTGTATCCATTTCTGCTACAGATTACACGGGAACCCCGCCAAGTCTATTCCTACCCATTCCACTAGGGCAACCTCCACTTCCACAGCCTTCCTCAGAGGAGTCCCCACCAGGGACATCTTGGAAGCTGCCACTTAGACCTCTGTCATTACCTTTACAAAGCATTACATCCTACCTCTTTTTTTCTAAGTCTAGGGCAGGGCTTGCTGACCCATGCCTAGGACTCTAACCTATCCATCCACCACTCTCCTCGGCTTTGGGAATCCTCCCACAGGTGATGACTGCAGCATTAAAACACGAAGAACATAGTGTAGTTGTGTACACTTACCATAGATGTAGATGTTAGAGTGTATTCACTTTTGCAGTCCTGGTTTTCCTCCCTCCATCCCCCTTATATCCTCTTCTCCTAGGGAGACATAAGCTTCCCACAGTGGCTTTTAGCCACCAGGACCTCTTTACCTTATTTCCTTGTGCTTCTGATGGGTTAGGGCAAGAAAAACTGATGTAATGACGTCAGTTGCCTTGCTTTATAGCACTGATGACCTGATGTCAGACTGCAGTCAACGCAAAAAAAATTGACTGTGGTATTCGGGCCAACCGAGGGCTACCACAGCCTGGATAACCCACAGGTGATGACTGCAACAGTGAATACACTCAAACATCTACACCTATGGTAAGTGTACACAACTGTACTTTTTCACCCATTTGGCTATGTGCAAACACTTTCATTATGTTATGTTTTAACCTACTTACTTCACATTTCTATATAATATACCATGTCATACTTCAATTCTATATATTATTGTATGGAACATATTAGTGTTTCTAATTCAGTGCCTCTAATTTTGTCACCAGTTACATCTGGTTATTTATTTGATTTTTTTTCTCCTTGTTTATTAACATTTTGTATATTCTTTCTATATTTGGAGTTTTTCTCCTTAGGTCTCCACTGAAAATGGACTATAACTCAGTTGGGCCAACCTTGTTAACAAATGTCAATTATGTATCTAGGTTGCCAGGAGCATTGGTGCATGGTTTGACCTTAAGCAATTGTCTCTTTACTGTGACATTTGGGATGGGTGTAAAAGTGAATGTAGGTGTAGAGTGGGAGGGTAAAGTGGAAGTAGTGTGATTGGGTACTTTACATGTAGCAGGTTTAGTGGGGTTATGAGATTGGGGAAAGGAAGCAGTGATGTGTGATATAACATAGAGGGTGGCATTTTCTCATGGAGTTTTGCCAGTATGAGGGTGTGGGGTTACTCTTTTTACCTGGATTTAGTAATGATACAGAATTCCTTTGATTTGACTTGTATTCATTCTGAAATTTTAGATAGTGATTTTTCTTGTCTTTGCTGACAAGTCTTTTTACCTGGTTTTGAAATTTGAAGCCTGGAGGTTTTGGGCCAAAAGTGACTGGTATTTGGAATTGTTCATAATTCCCTCGACCTTGACTAATGCCCCAATTCCAGCTGAAGAAAAGCAACCCCAAAGCATGATACTACCACCACCATGCTTCACTGTGGGGATGGTGTTCTTTTGGTGTCGTCTCGTCTTTTCATCAGTTTTGGAGGGACGTCCAGTTCTTTGCAACATCACTGTTGTCCCATATGCGCTCCACTTTTTGATGACTGCCTTCACTGTGTTCCATGGTATAGCCAATACTGTGGAATTTTTTTGGTACCCTTCTCCTGACCAATACCTTTCAACAATAAGATCACTTTGATGCTTTGTAAGCTCTCTGCAAACCATGGCTTTTGCTGTAGCAGGCAACTGAGTAAATGTCAGGAAAATCCTACTAGGACAGCTGAACTTTATTTATTTGCAGTTGTTTAACCAGGATAGTCCATTGGGCCTATTCACTATCACCAGCCAGAAGAAAACATCTATTTGAGATTAATCAGAGTCTCTTTAATTGATGTCAGGTATGTACCCAAGAAGACTGAATGTTGTAATTAAATCAAAAAGTGGTTGAGTAAAGTATTAGTTTAAGGGTGTGCACACTTATGCAACCACCTTATTGTATGTTTTTTATATTTTTCCCCTAATGCAACCAGCTTATTGTACTTTTGGCGTAATTGATGTTTAGGAACCCACCGTCAAGTTCGCGCAGGAATGGACGTGTCCGTCATGATTGACATGCCGTTGGGCATGGATTCAATATGACAGTGTAGTGTGATTGACACAATGCGCTGTTTATAATATGATGACATCTTTGTTTAGAACTAAAACTGTTGGGATTAGAAGCATTAATTTTATACCTCTCTATGTTGATGAAGGGTCTGACCAGGAAAACTGACTCCCTTGAGTGCTTTGCTGTCTTTCACAGTTGGTTTCAAAATTTTTATTGTCATCGGAGTGCTTTGCTGTCTTTAATAGTAGTATATTTGTTTGCAAAATAAAGATCTGTGTTTGCTTTGAATGCAGTCGCATCCGCGTTATTTGTTTTTTGGGTTGCTGCTTAGCTGTGTTTGACAATTTAAATCGCAGCAGTAGTAGTAGATTTTTTGGCAAAATAGTTTGCGTTTGTTAATTCTTTCTGCATGATCGGAGCCGTGGAAAATTGAAATCGCAGTAGTACTACTATTGTATTTCTTTGCAAATAAGTTTGTTGCAGCGCGGCAATCTCCATGTTCGGAGCTGTGGAAAATTGAAATTGCAGTAGTAGTAGTATTAGATATTGTTTATTCTTTCTTAATTCTTTGAGTTCAAGCCGGTGGGCGCGGGCCGTTAGAAGCAGTGGGCTTGCTACTGCGCATCTGGTGGGTTCCTACACATTCTGCAAAAATCTGGACAGTTGAGAGGTATAAAATTAACGCTTCTAATCCCCAGTTTTAGTTCTAAACAAAGATGTCATCCTGGACACAGCACATGAGCTTTATTTGCAAAGATTTAATATCAACTTGAGTTAAGGTCGGGGAGATTTGAGTTAAGGTCATAGAAATGTAAACCGCTATGATTCTAAAAGGGAAACGTGATCGTTCCTGAATTTTTTTTTCCCCATTTATGCGGATGTAATCATCTGCTCCCCCCAAAAAGGGCAGTTGTATTCCAGTTAAGCAGCTTTATACTCAGGAAGGCTCTCCTTCCTAAAGAGATCGGTGCCTGTGATTAGGTTCTTAAAGTCTGTGCTCAAGAATCAGGGATACAATTGGAAAAAAAGGAAAGAAAAAAGTGTTTGTCTGTATATGTGTGTGTGTGTGTGTGTGTGTGTGTGTGTGTGTGTGTGTGTGTGTGTGTGTGTGTGTGTGTGTGGGGTTAATGATCGGAGCAAAGCAGTGGGCGTAATAAGCAACAGGATTTGGGAAGGGCTTGCTGCTGCGCATCTGGTGGGATGTTCATCATGCATACAGCTGCAGTCCTAACAGATGGGTTATCCTGCTGTCAGGCGGGTCCTCGGTCGGCCGAATTCCAAAGTCTTGGTCCGGCGTCGGTTGTCGTCGCTTCTTCCCTGACGTCAGTGCGTCAGGGGTATAAAAGAGGCAGCCAACGCCATTTTCTTCAGTCTTTCTTGCCGCGTGGTAGCAGAAGCAGTTCGCAAGTGCCGGTCGGCCAGCTCCTGAGATTTACGAAAGTATTTCAGCCGAAGTCTTCTTGAAAGCTAAGTACCCCGTTGGGGAAACTTTTCTTGCCTCAGACTGATGTCAGACAAAGTTAATAATTGCATTTCTTGTGGGAAGCAAATACCACATAAGGATTTCCACTCTTTCTGTATACCTTGCTTAGGCCCAGACCACGACGTCTCGGCCTGCCGTTTTTGTGCTAGATTCAATAAGCGCACTATTAAGCATCGGGCGGAGTTCGCCCTTCACTTTTTGGCAAAAAATTTAATTATATTATGTCGTCGGATACTCCGACTCCAGTTTTGAGCAAAAAAACGCAAAGATAAGGACCGACATACGAGGTCCGCACCACCTACTGAAACCACGCTAAGGCTGACTACCAGTTCTCCGGTACTCAGCGAGGCGCCTACGCAGCTGTTACGGGGTCTGTTATACATAGGCATGCTTGGCTCAAAGAGCAAACCTTACCAGATCATGTCAAAGCTAAATTATTAGATGCTCCTCTTCAAAAATATGTATTGTTTGGTGTTAAAGCTGAGGAGGTGCTAAAGAAAATGGAGGAAAAAGCGAAATCAATGCAAACAGTGAAAGATTTCCTGCAGGTACAGCCTCCACGTTTCAGCAGAAACTGGCCTTCAAAACATGGGTCCTTTCCAGCCATGGACAGACCTCAAAGGGGCAGATACAGGCACCCAAGTGGCAGAGGCCTGGGGAGCACACATGACAGATCAGTGCATTCAGGGAAAATGGACCCGAAAAGAGAAGCACCTCCACCTCAACCAAAAGGAAATGCTAGCCGTGTAAAAGGCTATTATGATCTTCAAAGACCTACTGCACCCAGGCCAGCTATTGATAAGGACAGACAACACCACAGTGATGTGGTACATAAACAAACGGGGGGAACTCATTCATACCCCCTGTGCAGGCAAGCCATGACCCTATGGAACACAGCACTGGAATTGCAAATTCAACTGCAGGCACAGTTCCTGCCAGGGAAGGAAAACACACTGGTAGACAACCTAAGCAGGCATATGACAGATCCACACGAATGGAAGTTGCATCCTCGACTTTTCAAGATAACTCAGGCATGGGGACAGCCAGACATAGATCTCTTTGCTATCCACAGAAATTGCCAGTTGAAAAAATTTTGTTCAAGGACCTATCATCCACAGGCCTGGAAAGTGGACGCCTCTTCCTCTGCTGCCCAAAGTTCTATTAAAAGCCAGAGCAGAGAGGCCGAAAATGATTCTCATCGCTCCAGACTGGCCAAGACAACACTGGTATACGCTCCTGAGGAGCCTGACACACTCCCCACCATGGATCCTACCTTTAGTCCCTCTTCTGTTGTCCCAGCACAACTACAAGACCCTTCACAGCCATCTCAAAACTCTAAATCTAGCTGCATGAAGAATTCCTTGATTTCCCAACATTTTCTCCTCTCCAAGGAGGTGCAGGATGTCATCTTGGAGGCCAGAAGACCTTCTACTAGAAAGGCTTACTCCGGCAAATGGAAACGATTTCATGCCTGGAATCTTGAAAAAGGACAGAATCCTGGGGTAATAAATATACCTTAAATTTTACAGTACCTAGCTGAGATGTTAAACAATGGACTTTCCTTCTCCTCCATCAAAATCTACGCTTCAGCCATTTCTGCATAATACAACACAGATCCTCCATTATTCTCTCACCCTCTCTTAAGGCAGTTCCTCAGAGGGGCAAAGAATTTAAAACCCCCAAGGAAACCACCAGTCCCTGCTTGGGACCTCAACTACATATTGGAAAAGTTGACCCTTCCTCCCTTTGAGCCAGCTTCTTCAACAGTTACAGTACTTGTCATGGAAAACGGCCTTTCTTCTGGCTATCACCTCAGCACACAGGGTTTCAGAGCTACAGGCCCTCATGGCTGTGCAACCATTCATCATTTTCCATCCGGACAGAGTTTCCTTATGAACCAATCCTACCTTTATGCCAAAGGTAGTACCCAGTTTAGCTTTGAATCAGACTATCCCCTTGCCTACCTTTTATCCTAATCCACAAAACAAAGGGGAAAGACTACTACATTCCTTGGCCATTCACACACAACTACGTTACTACTTGGACAGAACAAAGCCATTCAGGAAATCTGAGCAACTCTTTGTGTCCTATACTGTAGGTGCTCAGTTAAAGGCCATTTCCAAACAGTCACTTTCAAAATGGATAGCCCACTGCATATGCTCTTGTTACTCATGGAAAAACTGTGCCTGCATGCATCAGATCCCACTCCACCAGAGCCACAGCTACCTCTGCAGTCTTCCTCAGGGGGGTCCCTACCAAGGACATTTTGGAAGCAGCCACCTGGAGTTCAGTGCACACTTTCTCGAAGCACTATCACCTCCCACTATACTCAAAATCTAGAGCGGGCTTTGCCATAGCAGTCCTGCAGGGCATCCTAGCCCCTCCTAGTTCTACTTAGTGCCTGCCACCCTTACTTAGCTTTGGGATTCTACCCATCTGTTATGACTGCAGCTGTATGCACGATGACCATAGTAGTTTTGTACCTACCATAAATGTAGATGTGCTCATACAGCTGCAGTCCAGGTTTCCCTCCCTCCAACCCCTCTTAGGACATGCCTTATGACAAATACTTCTCATATAACCTTTTTGGGGTATTCTTTTATTGTGTATTTGCTTGCAACTACTGTTTTTGATTTATCAACATTGCATCACATCATGTTTGCCTTCCTTGTGGGGGCACCTGACATCTGGGGCAAGAAAAACTGAAGAAAATGGCATCGGCTGCCTCTTTTATACCCCTGACGTCAGGGAAGAAGTGACGACAACCGACGCCTGACCTAGACTTTGGAATTCGGCCGACCGAGGACCCGCCTGACGGCAGGATAACCCATCTGTTATGACTGCAGCTGTATGAGCACTCTAAGATCTACATTTATGGTAGGTACAAAACTGAACTTTTCTACACTTCAGTTACGCCGCAAGCTGTTTTACTTTACCCATTTTACACAATTAGGGCAATGTTTAAAATAAAGAACCGGCTCGCCATTGTGGAGGAGATATAAATTATACTGCCTCAAGGCACCTACCCACTTGATTAACTGAAGTGATGTACACAGGCAGCTGTTGCAAAAAGCTGTAGGATTTTTACAAGCCTCTCACTGTCCAGACTTTCGTAGAATGCCCAGATTTTTGCCTCTTATTTTGACCCATTCCTCAAAAAATTTCCGGTATTCTGAACAATATTTGAGGATTGAAGTCACTATATAATCACCATCATTTGAATTCCGGACTTCACATCCTTCAGAAAAATGCATGATAATGCCCTATTTTTATTCTATCAACTTTCTATTTTTACAGTAGCAATATTTAAAATCTGTTCCTGTCTTTGGTCCTTTGTCCCACCATTACTTTTGGCGTCCAGATGTCGTATGGTAACAGATCGAGGCGTGTGGTATTTGTAATCGACTTGTTCTTACGTTCCTTCAGAAAAATAACACTGGCAACAACCCTGAGCGTAAAAAAGTTCCGGCGCAGCCAAGTCTAAAGACTGCACATACAGCAAATGTCTGGTTATCATATTTGGGCAGTATTTAGAAAACAAAACTACTAGTTATAAATTGCCATCTTGACATTTTTTACTAACAATACTATTTTTCACTGGTGAGGTTTACAAGGATAGAAGCAAGTTATTGCTGTACACTACTGTACTGAAGCCAACAGAATGGCAAAAGCAGTTGGAAGTAATGATGTCAAGTGCTTTGTAGGTTGGAAGATGGGGAGGAAAGAAAAACTAAAGTTTGAGGAAAATATGAACGTAGATTGCTGTTCCCCTTAAAAGTACTGAAGTAAACGAAGCACTCCATGTCTCGATCACAGGGGAAGCGTGCACAAGACTTTTGCTGATCTGACTTATTACTCCACAAGCGTTCTGCTTCAAAACACCTTTATTGTTAAGTTAAGCTAATTTATGCAGTTAGTATGCAAGTATATTTAAATAATTTGAATGAACAACTTGGTATTTAATTACGGACTATTACTTTCTGAATTTGCAATCCTAGCATGAACCTGAAAACGGTCTAGTCAGATAAATTTTCTATCCCAGCTATGTGTCACGCATTTTAATTAAGATGTGAACCCCTTGTGTCTTAGCTCACTTGGGCGTCCTACAGACGCACTGCTGAGATTTACACAAAGTAAACAATGCTTTACTATACTATGACGTAATCCTAACAGGAGATTGCCGTCCTCTAAACTACATGTATCCCGAGAATATGGTTTACATGTCCATCTTAAACAACGTCCATACTTAGCCTGACAACTAAAAGAAACAGCGGCGTAATTGAAGTGTAGGAACCCACCAGATGTGCAGTAGAAAGCCCCTCCCAAACCCTGTTCCTTACTACGCCCACTGCTTTGCTCCGATCATATATTTATTTTTTGCTCAAAAATGTTCATGCAAAACCTATTGTGCATTAACGTTTAAAATAAATTAAAGAAATAATTAACCCCCACACACAAACATAAACACATTTTTTTCTTTCCAATTGTATCCCTGATTCTTGAGCACAGACTTGGGCACCGATCTCTTTAGGAAGGCGAGCCTTCCTGAGTATAAAGCTGCTTAAGTGGAATACAACTGCCCTTTTTGGAGGGAGCAGATGATTACATCTGCATAAATGGGAAAAAAAAGAAATTCAGGAACGATCACGTCTCCCTTTTGGAATCGTAGCGGT
This sequence comes from Protopterus annectens, assembly GCF_019279795.1. Classification (NCBI taxonomy): domain Eukaryota; kingdom Metazoa; phylum Chordata; order Ceratodontiformes; family Protopteridae; genus Protopterus; species Protopterus annectens. Next base: position 1,649,910,109 of record NC_056732.1, read on the forward strand.
TTACATTTCTATGACCTTAACATGAGTTGATATTAAATCTTTGCAAATAAAGCTCATGTGCTTTGTCCAGGATGACATCTTTGTTTAGAACTAAAACTGTGGGGATTAGAAGTGTTAATTTTATACCTCTCAACTGTCCCGATTTTCGCAGAATGTGTAGGAACCCACCAGATGCGCAGTAGCAAGCCCACTGCTTCTAATGGCCTGTGCCCACCGGCTTGAACTCAAAGAAAGAATAAACAATAACCAATACTACTACTGCAATTTCAATTTTCCACAGCTCCAAGCATGCAGATTGCCGCGCTGCAACAAACTTATTTGCAAAGAAATGCAATAGTACTACTACTGCGATTTCAATTTTCCATGGCTCCGATCATGGAGAAAGAATTAACAAATGCAAACTATTTTGCCAAAAAATCTACTACTACTGCGATTTAAATTGTCAAACACAGCTAAGCAGTAACCCAAAAACCAAACAAATAACGTGGATGCCATTGCATTCAAAGCAAACCTAGATCTTTATTTTGCAAACAGATTTACTACTACTATTGGCCAGCAAAGCACTCCGCTGACAATAAAAATTTTGAAACCAACTGTGAAAGACAGCAAAGCACTCAAGGGAGTCAGTTTTCCTTGTCAGACCCTTCATCAACATAGCGAGGTATAAAATTAACGCTTCTAATCCCCACAGATTTAGTTCTAAACACAGATGTCATCATACTATAAACAGTGCGTTGTCAATCACGCTACATTGTCATATTGAATCCGTGCCCAATGGCATGTCAATCACGACTGACATGCCCATTCCTGTGCGAACTCGATGGTGGGTTCCTACACTTCAATTACGCCTATTGAACATACTGATATCCCCCCCCTTACCAGGCTCAACAAGGAGAACACAGTGAGCTCTGGAACTCGATGGTGGGTTCCTACACTTCAGTTACGCCTATTGAACATACTGATATCCCCCCTTACCAGGCTCAACAAGGAGAACACAGTGAGCTCTCTATTTAGAGCTTGGATCTACTTGATTACACATGCACTTGGGTCTTTAAACTGCCATTATGACATGGTCATAGTTCATGTTGGGTGTAAATGACCTGCAGTGTACCTCCTAGGGCTATATGCAGACACATAATGGAGCTCTGTGTGTATCAGGTGAGTATGAATTTAAAACACCAATGACTTCATCAGATAAATAATAAACCAGCTGCTCATAAAGTTTTTTTTTTTTTGACTTCAAGCACATAAAGTGCTAGGTGCATTACAAATGTCATGCATACAGTCAACTCAGTTTAGGCTTTATGCAGGGCCTACACTGAGTGTACATGTTACGGTGAGGGTGCAATGCATATCAATGAGGTGTGGCACCCCTTACCTAGGTTTTGTGGCTTGCAACAGTATTGCTGGCAGTGAAATCTTGTAAGTAAACACTGATGTCAATCTTATGTAAAGGAGATCACATATGCTCCGGAGATTTGCATGGAATGCTGCAATGATTAGCAGGGCTATATGTAAGCTCAGCCTGTTACAAGAAATGTGGACAAAAGCCATAAATAATATGGGGACAAAGGGTGAAAACTAGGAACGTGCTTATTAAATATTGTTCTTACAAACTTAGAAAGTTGAGGGTGACAAGTTTTGCATTTGCATGAATTTTCTGAAGTGTTGCACATACCTCTCAATCTCTTAATGTAAGAAGTCTAGACAAAGCCTGACAAAATAGGGATGTATAAATAATTGCTCTTATAAATGGAAAAAGTTGCTAGACTAACAGGCTTTGTTTTAACATACTTTCTCTGAAGTCTGAAACTCAGGTTTTTGTCTTGATTTTGTGAGTTCAGTCCTCGGATCATCCCAGAAAACCACATGAATAGCAGACCAAAAATATAAGTTGTATCTCTGTCAGTATTTTCTGACTTCAAACCTCAATAATTTACCAGTGATTTGCCAGAAAACCATAACTGTAGAAGAAATAGACTAAAAATATGAGGCAAAAATCTGGACATTCTGAAAAAAAAAATTCAGTACAGTTGAGAGAAAGGGCTGTACAAGTAGCTGTCATTCTGTTACTGCAACATATTTACACAGAGGCCAACTTAATGAGAGGACACATCAGTAGTGGGGATGTATTTGACATGGATGTGGCATGGGAATGTCTTTAAATGTAACACACCCAAGCTAGTAGTGAGAAATGTGGACAAAGCCATAAAAATGGGTAAGGACAATGGGCCAGAAATAGGGACAGACTGTTAATATTTCACGTCCAAAATTATAAAGTTGATAGAAGTTTGAAACTCAATGCCACTCATCAGTTACTGACTGCACTCAGCAATGACATGCCAGGAAAACGTTATGAGGAAAAGATCACAAATATGAGAGATCAGGACACTTGAGAGGTATGCACCCAAATGTCTGTAATATTCAATTACAACAGTCCAGAGGTCATCCCAGTGCTTATGGTAGAAAGCCACATATTTGATAAGGAAAACATCTGTGCATCCTGGGAATATCTGGACTGTTGAGAGGTATGAGTGTGAAGTATATGGTCCAAATACAGTACAGTAAAGTGTTCCTACAGGGCAGAGTACTGTGATATCCCATTCCATACAGGATGTGTAACAGCAGATGGGGCCACCATGTAAAATGATCACTCAGGGGAAGTGTGTGTGTGTGTGTATTGAATTAGGGACACAAACATGAATTTTAGGCATGAACCCAAGGAAAAAGTACAGGTGAAACTCCCACATGTACAGCAGAGGAAGGCATGTCAATGGAAGATGGTTGCAGCAGCACCACCAAGCATTTATATGGTACAGTATGGATTTTACTGTGAAAGTGTTGTCTGTGACTGCCTTACAAGGTGGCGTAACATTGGGGAGGAAGTCTGTGTGAGAAACATCCTTACATGAATAATGCAGAGGACCTTGATCAGTGATCTGACATACAATTGGGGTAGGGTGTATTTTGGGAAGCTCGATAAAATGATTTACCTGAATGAGTGTACTCTCAGCAGTGGTCTCCAGCAAGGTGGCCACAGGTAAAGGGTCATGGCAAACATTACAAGAACTAACCAGCATCCTGGACAGTATCAAAATAATACCACCAACAAGCCCATGCCTCCGATGTAACATATGTGATCTGTACACGCACTTAACAACTGTTATGGTACATCTACACCAGGGGTGTCCAACCTTTTCAGTTGCAAGGGCCGCATTGAGTCAACAGAAATGGTCTGGGGGCAGACGGCAAGTGAGGACCAAAAAAAAAAAAAAAAAAAAAAAAAAAAAAGGTCTCACAAACTGAAGAGCAAAAAAAAAAAGACCCCAGGTATATGCGGACTTATAAAGTCGGCCCACTGGCTGTATTGTAGGTGAATTTGAACAATAAATAAATTAATTAATGCATAATATTTGCCCTAAAATTCAATATCTCATTCTAATTATTAAAAAAAACAGTTAAATCTAACATCTTAGTTTATTTGTAAAAGAAATTAACAGGTAACTATCCTATGGCCTTCCTAGTTGAAGTTGTTAGTAAGCCATTATGTGTTCCACATTATCAGAGCTAGTGTTCCTCATTTTGGAGATGGAAGGTTGAGAGCTATGACAAAAGCACATACAAGAAATTAATTTATTAAACTTCACATCTAAAGGCATTAGCCGAGCCTCTAAGTGTGATATGTGAAGTTTATTAAATTAACTGCGTGGGCATGCTGCTGTCATTTATTATATAATAATAATATTTGTGCTGGTTGTTTAATATATCTCTGAAGTTTAGCATCCTCCATGAAATGTGACAGAATATGAAGACTACTGCTTGTGCAAAGATGGAACCACAGCTCCTCACACCTTTATAAGCATCAAAGGCAAGTGTGCAAACTGATGTGACACTGACACTCTTAGTGAAATATCCATAACTCCAGGGCTAAAGTAACAGAAGCCTACACTAAAATGAATGCAATCAGTGGGTTGAACCACTTACAAGATATTATGTATTTTATATCAACTTTCTGGACTTTATTCTGGCTTTCTGACAGTTAGCCTCTTACTAGTGTTGTGACATCCTACCTAGGAGATGACCTATAAGTCAGTCTTATGCAGCAACTGCTGTGACACCCTCAGGTTACAATAGCTCCACAAATGCCTATGGAGTACATAACTACAATCATGTCAAACAAGCTGACAAGTATTCCAAAGAAGGAAAAACAAGCAAACTCCTTTTCCACTCAACATCTGCTTAACTGTAAATTTACATGAGAGACAATGTTTCTAAGCAGCAACATATATATATGTTTGGGAAGGTGACACAAGGTACAGGGTTTGAGTCTCACAAGGGATAATTGGCTAGGCTTAAAATGGTTTGCAAGGGCAATTAGCCTTGTACTAATTTTGTCCCATCTTATAAAACAGTTTTCTGGCACATGATTGGGGATTGAAGTCAATAAATAAGACACCCGAGTTTCAGACTTCATATCTTTCCGATAATGGTAAAGGAAACCCAACTGTTCTAGCAATTTCCAAGTTTGTAAGCCCAATTAATTATTTAATTTTAAAATGTGTCCTTACTTTCTGGTCATTTGCCTCCCATTTTGTGTGGCTCTGTTCGGATTTTTTCAGAGTGAGAGGTATAAAGAAGTAGTTTAGTAGACAAACCTCTTCACTGCTGCTGCCAGGGCAGGGATCGCTCTCCAGTCTCCATCACACACAGGCACACGCTTTTATTTTCTCTTTAACTTACTAGCCATAATGCTGCTTAGCTAGATAACCGCTCGACTGATCTCTCATTCTCACGTACACCGTGTATGTACAACACGCATGCACTCTTACAAACACATTCACACTTTTCTCACCCAAAATGCTGCTTAGCTAGATAACCGCTCGACCGATCTCTCATTCTCATGTACACCGTGTATGTACAACACGCATGCACTCTTACAAACACATTCACACTTTTCTCACCCAAAATGCTGCTTAGCTAGATAACCGCTCGACCAATCTCTCATTCTCACGTACACCGTGTATGTACAACACGCATGCACTCTTACAGGCAAACACATTCACACTTTTCTCCGTCGCTAAACAGCAAAAGGGCTGCTTAGCGAGCGTAAAATAATTCGGCCGTTTTTTCGGTCCGAGCTCAGTGGCAGTGAAGCAGCGAGCATTACCAGTAAATTAAAGTCCTGCTGGAGAACATTCATTCATTGAGCATGGTGCGATCGCCCATTCTCTAAACATGCATATACTCTTAACTTAAAATGTAAATCACACTTTGCAGTATATATTTTTTCATAGACACTCTCCATTAACCAAAATATAAGCCACCAAATTATACTTTCAAAGGTGAAAATTCAGCATATGTCACAGAGGAATGCTGTGTTACTTAATGCCAGTTATCAGACAGCATCCCTTACCTTAAAATACACTGGCTGTCTCATGTGAAAACACAATATTGTGGTCGGGATGCCTGGGAACACACAAGACACAGATAAAAGTTTTGTCCTCTTGGCATAACAACCCCAGCCTCTGTCTGTGCTCCACACAACACGGCTCCGATTTCCCATTTATAGTACACAACCTTAGCATCTGTAATTTTTCTTTGCAGGATAGAAAAATAGCTCTCAAAGCTTTTCATTTACTTAGTCTACTTACTACTATAACTATAATAAGCTTACCTGTTGATTCAGAAGATCCCTCTTGCTCAATTCAATTCAAAGATCCTCTTCCTTCAGCTCTTTAGCGCGAATGCATCTACCGACGCAAAAAACTACGGAATGGCGCTTTTGGCACATGTGCATAGCAGCTCAACGATGCGGACATGAAAAGAAACGGGGAAAAAAGTAAAATTTTAATTTAAGGATGGCGGGCCGCATGGAAGAGCCCTGAGGGCCGCAGGTTGGACACTCCTGATCTACACATTATGAGGATAACCAAGCACACTGTCCTGTAATGACTGTAGGAGGGACACTACTGCATTTATGTGACAGTATGGTCAATATAGGCTACTTGCTTGTGTGCATGGCATATATACATATAGATGGCACAATCCACACTGTCATGAATAATGTACATGGCATTAATGTCAAATACCTGTGTAGGCAGTGTGTGTGCATGTGCATAAGCTGAACAGGTAGCACATGTGGATCTGGTGTAACAACTCGCTAAGGCCAAGAACACTGCATCAATGGGTCCAGACATTATCTAAGGATGCTGTCCAAGTAGCATGAACCATGGCCTATCAGACCCTCTGGAATTGCTATTACTGTAGCCTTAAAACATGCTTATTAGTGCCTCATGAATGGAGAACAACAGTCATCCTGCTGCACAAAGGCAGCCAGCCTATCTACAGACCCTGGAAACTACGGATCCACAAGTCTTAATTCTTCCCATGGCTTTACATAGATCATGGAAATTATCAACAGTGATATAGTAAACCACCAGACACTGAACCCAACCCATTTTGGGTTTGTCAAGGGCAGGGCATGCCTACTCAACCTGGTGGACTTCTTTGAGAAGGTCACCAAAATGATGGATGAGGACAAAATGGTTCACACTGCCTACTTTCACCTGGCTAAGGCATTTGACACAATAGCCCAATTTGGGTATTGTTGACAAACTCAGTTGGGTACAAACCTGTATATCACCTGGTGGATAGCCAACTGCTTTACAGACAGGACCCATGAGGTTAGAATTGGGGAGTTCACCTCTACAAAGAGGGCAATCACAAGTGGAGTCCCCCAGGATCTGTCCTTGGGCCAGTTCTTTTTGCAACTTACTTCTCTGAAGTCAAGGTCAGTGTCAATGGTTGTTGGCTGACTATGATTGCAAATTATGAGCTGTTGATTCCCACACTGACATAAATGTTCACCACAAAGGGCTGACACAAACAACTGGTGTCAGAGATATGGACTAAAACTAATTGACAAGAGAGACAGAATAGTATCCATCAGGAAATCATCCACCCCTGGTAACTTATCATATTGATAAAAATACACCCCTTAGACCCAATAGTTTTGGACACACACACAGTAATCTAGTCTTTGACCATCACATGTCTACAGTAGTGAGGAAATCATTTTATGTTGCGCAACATAAAAACAAAGGTATGGCATCTCGGTCCAAGGAACTCATTGATTTCTTTCTATTCCTATGTTGCGGTGTTCTAGGTGTGGGATTTCATGCCCTGAGGTGACTTTTAAGTTGGTTCCTATACAAAAGTTTCAACTTGGCTGTTGCAGTGTGCGTGAGACGTCACACGTAGGTCCATAAACCAGGGGCCTTAAATGTGACGTCTGCATGCACAATCCTCAGAACCTTTCAGCCACAGACATTCGCATCATACGATTGCTTCTCCACAGACATTGCATCCTAAGTTAAGTAACCCGTTGGGTTTATAATTTTCTTATTTTTGATGATTGTTCTTGCTAACGCTTGGTTGTTGTAGCCTTTAGCTGATGTCAGGGCAAAAAAAGTGTTAATGCGGGTGCCAGATACCCCATAAAGACGCCAATGACAGGTGTGTGTTTGCCTAGGCCGGGAAGACTATCACTCCTGCACTGTTTGTCAATCATTTGTGCCCAAGACCTTGCGTAGCCATCTAGCCATGTTAAACCTCTACCTGGAGAACTAGCGCCTTAAGCGGTTAACCCTTAGGATGGTTCCTACATCAGAGGCCGCACCTGAACCCTCGGCCAAGAAGGCCAAGGTTCCTAGGCCTTCTTTGCCTGCTGCTTTGCTTCCAGACACAACGCTAACTGTTATTCTAGAGGTTGAGGCATACTCTTAGGATACATCGACTGCAGCAACATCCCTCATGGAAGCCATTTTGCAGCCAACTGGCACGTCTGCAGAGCTTATCCAGACATCAATGATTGTCGAGGGGGAACCAGTTTTGGTGGTACCTCCAGCAGGGATCCAGACTTCGGATGTGTTACTGTCCAAACTGAATGCCAGGCCTCTCTCTACTTCCTCCCTGGCCAAAAAGAAGCAAAAAAAACTAAACATACTTCCATCTCTTCAGAAGTCACACCGGATTGGCAGGCCATCACCTCTTCTCTCATGCAGGCCTTTATGAGCCTCAAGCCTTCAGTCTCAGCCACCTCCACCCTGCCTCTTTTGAGCCCCAGGCCTGCCTCTGCTTCTTCCTTCATATCCACGACCCGTCAAGTCAGAGAAGAAGAAAATTATTCTTCCTTCTCATCTTCATGAGTCCATTTCTTGTTTTCCAGATTGCCCCCCCCCCCCCCAGGAATATTACTCTCCTAATGAGGAATCTGTGGAAGGGGATTCTCCCCCTGAGGATATTACTTGCGGTGAGACCATCACCAAGATGAAGGATTACTTTAAATGGGATATGTCCCAAATGACAGACACCCATAAAAGGTTTAAATGGGATATGTCCCAAATGACAGACACCCATAAAAGGTACTTTGAGTTGCTACAAGTGGAATCCCCTCCCCTTCAGCAGTTCCTCCAGTTCTGTCTGCTTACTTGGATATGCTGCTTCAAAAGCCCCCGACTCCCAGCCTCCGGCCCCTAAACATACTGACCTCTTCTACAAAGTACAAAAGGAGCAAAAATTCCTGGTCAAACCACCCTTGCTACTCCAAGCTGTTATTGCCACCACTGCAGATAAGCAAACTAGACTACTGCCCACTGACAAAGACAGCAAGTACATGGATAGGATGGGGAAGAAGGTATACACCTCTTCAACTTTGGCTTTCAGAGCTATAAATTATCAGACCCACATGACAAAGTATGCATTAGACTTGGTCTCTCAAGCCTCCTCCATGCTAGCATCCTTGCCTGACAAGCCCCATCAAGGTGGACATCTCAGCCAAACTTATCTTGGCACAACAGGTAGCCAGGCATTCCATCAGACGCAGTTACAATGCTGCAGAAGCATCCACCAGGTCTGCAGCATCTGCTTCAGCCCTCAAGAGGTACTCATGGCTAAAACTCCAGAACCACCCTGAGGATTTCAAGTCTAAGATCTTGGATGCCCATCTGGACCACAGTGTGCTTTTCGACAAACAATCTGCTGACCTTTTTAAAAATCTATGAGAAAAAAAGTAAAGAACTTCAGGACATCAAGCACCTGCTGGTGTCACCCATCCCCAGGTATTATAGAAACTACCCTGCTAAGGCCACCTTTGTCAGGCATACTCCTCAGCCCTCCTCCTCCTTCCGGGTCCTCTTCAGGTCCAGAAGAGGGGCTAGAAGACCTACTAACTCCAGATCCTCTGGTCCACCTCAAGTCAGACAACCCTTTGAGGACAGAGGAGGTCCCAGTAATAAATCAAGATGAGATATCCTGGGTATCCAGAAGCTTTATTGTTCACACTGAGTTACGATAAAGATAAAAAACAATAACTTTACAACAAATACTGAGCGCTTTCACCCGCTAGAGATACGCGGGTTTCTTCAGAGTACAAACATGATGTCTTGACACCAACCTTATATAGTAATACACTTAAATGCATTGATTGAATAATCATATAATTGCTAAGCAACGCCTTATATTTTATTGAGTGATTGAACCTTAGCTAACACATTTGTTCTTAAAAGAAGTGTGAGGTTTATATAAAGTTTATGAAGACTGTATAGTAATGCAATACGATACAGGAGTGCATGGTGCTGAAAGGTGTATATGTATGTGAACCTACTTGGGTTAGCTGTACAACAGATAGCTCCAAGCTTGGTTAATGTCATACATATGTGCAATGCTTAAATGTTAAAAATGAATACAGTGTTATTAAAATGTTTTAAAATATTCTGACATATAATATATCCCTTTTTAAAGGTTATATGTAATATGTAATTGAATGAAAAATATGTATATGTAGATGCAATTGTGGTAAATATAATATAAAATTAATTAAATAATAAATACATATGTTTAGATAAAAATGTATATATAAATAGTAATATTAAATATGTATATGAATGAATAAATGAATGAATGATAAAAATGTAAATATATAAATTACATACATAAATAACATACATAAATATATAAATATGAAAGTACATAAATACATAAATTCATAGGTTATATATATTAAAATAAATACTTGTGATTTTGTACATTACATATATATTGTAGTGGTAATTGTACTAATGAATGTCTGTGTAAATATAAATGTATGTAAATGTACTTAAAAATCATGTGTAGAATGAAATAATATAGTAGTAAAATAAAATGTTGAAATAGTAAAATAGTAATATAGTTGTGTAATGAATGCTGAAGCCAACACTTCAGCATTAATATTAATAAATAAACATAAAAGTGCCTTGTAGATCATATATAGTACAGTATATTCTATCACTCACTTAATGTATAATGGTTTAAAATTCGTAATTAAAAAAACCTAAAAATACATTTCATAATTTTACATAAAACACACAATTGTTCATGAAGACAAAATCATATGCAATTTGATTTGTACTTCAAAATACTAGCAATGCTGATATGCCCATTCAATCCCGGTGTGGCACTAGCATTAAGTCTGAGCTGCCACAGGCACTCCTTTGTTAGTAGTAAATTGTCTAGGTCACCTTCCTTTTCCCAGGGGTTATATATTCTGTCTATAATGAAAAAAATGAATCTTTTAAAGTTGCAACATGTAGTACTGTGAACATAAAGAGCATTAGTTTCTTTTTATGTTTGATGTCTCTTATATGTTCCATAATTCTTTCTTTTAATTTTCTCTTAGTTTTTCCAACATAGTATCCGGGACATGAAGTACAACTAGCTAAATAAACAACCATTTTTGTGTTACAATTACATTGTCCCGGGCATTGGAGTGTTCTCCCATAATCATACACTGTGCAATAGGGTCCATCATTGATGTATTTGCAACTTTTACAAAACCCACATTTCTTCATTTTGGATACTTTAAATCTAGACACACTACTAACACTTTCAAAAATCTCCTTTAGGTTAGTTCCCCTACTGTATGTTATTCTTGGATATGAACCTAAGGTATCTTTAAATTCTTTCTTATTATTAAACACACAGTTCCAAGTGTCATTTAAAATTGTGACTATTGCCTTTGAATTGTCATTGTAAGGTATAATAAATGTATCCTTCTTATTTGTAGGCTGTGGTTCTTTTAGTCTGTTATTTAAACCATTGAGAAGTATCGGTTTAAATTTAGTGTCCCTGTTATTAGACACCTCTTGAAATGCTAAGTCTAATAGTTTCTGCGGGTAACCCCTTTCAAAAAACATTTCCATTAAAACTCTAATTTCTTCCAAGAAGTTTTTGTCATCACTTATAATACGTGAAAGTCTAACCATTTGACCTTTCACCAAATTTTTCTTCTGGAAGTGCGGATGGTTACTATTGTAATGCAAATAGCTGTTAGAGTGTGTCTTTTTATGGAAGATGTTTGATTCAATCTTGCCATTCTTATTATACATCCTAATATCCAAATAGTGACAATGTTCATTTTGTGTTTGAAATGTAAATTTAAGAAAGGAGGTACTTGTATCTAAATAGTGTATAAAGTCTTTTATGTCACTTTCTTCACCTTTCCAGAAAATTAGGATGTCATCCAAAAATCTGACATAAAAATAATGTTCTCCCAATAGTTAGATGTAAAAACTTTTTCAATTTCCCATTGTGCCAGGACTAAGCATAAGTGGGGGCACATCTAGCCCCCATTGCTACTCCTGTGCATTGTTTATAATATTCACCTTCTAGGAAAACATAATTGTTATTTAAGATCATATCCATAAAATCCACTAAAAGTTTTGGAAAAACTAAGAGAAAATTAAAAGAAAGAATTATGGAACATATAAGAGACATCAAACATAAAAAAGAAACTAATGCTCTTTATGTTCACAGTACTACATGTTGCAACTTTAAAAGATTCATTTTTTTCATTATAGACAGAATATATAACCCCTGGGAAAAGGAAGGTGACCCAGACAATTTACTACTAACAAAGGAGTGCCTGTGGCAGCTCAGACTTAATGCTAGTGCCACACCGGGATAGAATGGGCATATCAGCATTGCTAGTATTTTGAAGTACAAATCAAATTGCATATGATTTTGTCTTCATGAACAATTGTGTGTTTTATGTAAAATTATGAAATGTATTTTTAGGTTTTTTTAATTACTAATTTTAAACCATTATACATTAAGTGAGTGATAGAATATACTGTACTATATATGATCTACAAGGCATTTTTATGTTTATTTATTAATATTAATACTGAAGTGTTGGCTTCAGCATTCATTACACGACTATATTACTATTTTACTATTTCAATATTTTATTTTACTACTATATTATTTCATTCTACACATGATTTTTAAGTACATTTACATACATTTATATTTACACAGACATTCATTAGTACAATTACCACTACAATATCTATGTAATGTACAAAATCACAAGTATTTATTTTAATATATATAACCTATGAATTTATGAATTTATGTATTTATGTACTTTCATATTTATATATTTATATATTTATGTATGTTATTTATGTATGTAATTTATATATTTACATTTTTATCATTTATTTATTTATTCATTCATATACATATTTAATATTACTATTTATATATACATATACACATTTTTATCTAAACATATGTATTTATTATTTAATTAATTTTATATTATATTTACCACAATTGCATTTACATATACATATTTTTCATTCAATTACATATTACATATAACCTTTAAAAAGGGATATATTAAATGTCAGAATATTTTAAAACATTTTAATAACACTGTATTCATTTTTAACATTTAAGCATTGCACATATGTATGACATTAACCAAGCTTGGAGCTATCTGTTGTATAGCTAACCCAAGTAGGTTCACATACATATACACCTTTCAGCACCATGCCCTTCTGTATCATATTGCATTACTATACAGTCTTCATAAATTTTATATAAACCTCACACTTCTTTTAAGAACAAATGTGTTAGCTAGGGTTCAATCACTCAATAAAATATAAGGCGTTGCTTAACAATTATATGATTATTCAATCAATGCATTTAAGTGTATTACTATATAAGGTTGGTGTCAAGACATCATGTTTGTACTCTGAAGAAACCCGCGTATCTGTAGCGGGTGAAAGCGCTCAGTATTTGTTGTAAAGTTATTGTTTTTTATCTTTATCGTAACTCAGTGTGAACAATAAAGCTTCTGGATACCCATGATATCGCATCTTGAGGTCCCAGTAATGTGTGACTGTCTTGCCCACCTTCCCCTCTCAGCCCACCTTTCCCACTGTCTTCCCCTTTGACAATCCATCACTTCAGACCTATGGGTCTTAAACATCATTCAAAAAGGGTACTTCCTATCTTTGACAGAGAAGCCACCCAGAAGAGGCATTCCTCTCATCCACAAAAACCAGGCCCATCTCATGGCACAAGTTCTGGCAGACCTTTTAAACTAGGCATCATAAAACCTGTCCCTCCAGGACAGGAGGGGAAGTGGTTTTACTCCCGCTTCTTCCTGGTCCCCAAACAAGATTGGCCGCTGGAGACCCATCTTAGACCTGTCCTTCCTAAACCTCCATCTTCAGGTACCATCTTTCAAAATCCTTTCTCTTCCCATTTTTCTGACCCTCATTCCAGCCAGGGCCCTCATGGCCACCCTGGACCTAACGGAGGCCTACCTGCACATACCTATCAGGAATTCCCACAGACAATTCCTGCATTTCTCTGGACTTGCCTCTCATTTCCAATTTACTGCCTTGCCGTTTGGTTTATCCACGCCACCCCTGAGTCTTCACAAAGTGCCTGGTTCCAGCTATTGCCTTCTGCAGAACTTGGGGTATACAGATTTATCCTTCTCTGGATGACATACTGATACTGGTAGAATCCAAGGATGCTCTATTGAAGCATCTGCATTTCACCACGTCCCTTCTGCAGAACCTAGGATTCACCTTCAGTCTCCCCCAAATCCTGTTTGAGCCCAAGCCAGGACAACATTTTCCTAGACTGCAGAATGAGAACAGACACAAAGAAGGCCTTTCTACCTACCACAGTACAAGATTATTTCTTTGACATTCCACTTCCAGGAAGCTCTACTATCCCAAAAGGTGACTGCAAGGCAATTTCTTCATCAACGAACATCCCCATGCTACCACTGGCAAGAATGCAGATGTGCAAGTTACAGTGGTTCCTGAAGAACACCCGGTCCCAACACCTTCATCCCCTAGAGCAGGGCATCCCCCTCCTTCCCTGTTTGAAAACAGAAATCAGTTGGTGGATCTAACAAGTGCAACTGAACCCAGGGCTTCCACTGCAACCACCCACCCCAACCCAAATAATGCATACAGATGCCTCAGATTCTGGTTGGGGAGCAACTCTGGCCTCTTACAGGATTCAGGAAAAGTGGCATCCCTCTCTTCAGGCCAAACACATCAGTTTCAGGACATGACAGTAGTCTTCTTGGCTCTAAAGACCTTCATCCCCCTTCTGGTTCCAGGGGTGCTCCAGATTGTAAGCAACAACACTACCGTGATGTGGTACCTCAGCAAGCAGGAAGGAACAAAAGCCTATCAGCTGTGCAGATTATCCCTGCTTATATGGGACTTAGCCTCTCATCTCAGCTTAGTCATGCAAGCAACCTTCATCCCCTCACAGGACAACCATCAAGCAGATCTCTTGAGCAGGACCTCCTCACCTCAGCACAAATGGATTCTGAGCAGGGAGGTCTTCTTAGACATAGTCCACTGGTGAGGTGCTCCAAAAATAAACCTGTTTGCCTCCCCCCAGAACAGGCAACTTCTGCTCAAAAACCCACTCTCCTCTAGCATGGAGAGTGGACACTTTCAGCTTCCCTTGGGAGGGGAAGTTCCTTTATGCATTCCCCCATTCCCACTGATTCAGAAAGTCTTCCTGAAAGTTCAGAAGGACAAACCAAAAATCTTGTTAGTGACTACCTACTGGCCAAGGCAGCACTGGTTCCTCCTACTTCACAAACTAGCCAAGGGCAATCACTTTGTTACCCTACAAGGCGGACCTACTGACACAAGATAAAGGAATTCTCCTACGCCCCGACTTACAGATGTTGACTCTGACTCTGTGGGTGATAAACTTTTGATCCCTTTCAGACACCACTACTCAGAGGATGTGCTTTCAGTCCTAAGGGAGGCAAGGAAACCTACAACCAGAAATTCTTACCTGGCTAAGTGGGAAAGATTTGCAAAATGGTGTCTGAACAAGGGAAGAGACTCAAGCTCCGCTGAGGTTCCCCTGCTTCTAAACTGTCTGTATCAATTGATAAAGAGTGGGCTTTCTTATTCTTCTGTAAAAGTACACGTCTGCCATATCAGCCTGCCTGGTCCTGGAACCCCCCTTGCTTGCCAAGCTCGACATAAAGCTCCTCCTTGAAGGGGTCTTACACAAGACCACCTAGGAAACCTATGCCCCTTGGGACCTTAACTACATCTTAGAGAAATTAACCCAGCACCCCTTTGAACCAGCTGGGCCTTCTTCCTTACAGATGTGCACATGGAAGACGGTCCTGCTGGTGGCTATCACATCAGCCAGAAGAGTGTCAGAATTGCAAGCCTTAATGACCTGTCCCCCCCATGCTGTCTTCCACGAAGACAGGGTGTCCCTGCAAACCAAACCTTCTTTATGCCTAAGGTGGTCAGTGACCTCTCTCTTAACCAATCCATTCATCTGCTCACCTTCTTCCCCTCACCTTCTAATGAAGAGGAGAGGATACTGCACTCCCTGGACATGCACATGCAACTTAGGTTTTACCTGGGCAAGACCATCAGGAAGACTAACCAGCTCTTTGTCTCCTTCCACCCCAGAGCCCTGGGCAAGGCAGTCTCCAAGAAAACCATTGCATGCTAGATCAGGAAAGCTATTTGTGTCTGCTACTGCCACCATGGAAAGGAACCCCCAGGAGGAATCAAGCCCCATTCCACTAGAGCTGTCGCCACCTCAAGGGCCTTCATGAAGGGCCTAGACACAGCATCCATTTTGGAAGCAGCCACTTGGGCCACTATCCACACTTTCACCAAGCATTACAAACTGGACCAAGTTTGCAGAGCTGGACAGGATTTGCCAGGACAATCCTCCAGGGTCTTGTAGAACCCTCTTCATCTACCACCACCCTCTCATCCACATAAGCTGTGGTATGCTCCCACACCTAGAATACTGCAACATAGGAATAGAAGGACATAGAATACTTGTGTAATATCTTACCATAACCATAGATGTCCTTTTCTTCCATATTGCAGTATTCCTTCCCACCCACCAATCTGTTACCTGTAACACCTACATTACAGTAGATATCCAAGTCACACATCTGGAAACAACTGGCATTCCTCCTGCTGGGCCGTCTTCTCTGCCTGCTGGCCTTCAAGTTCTGAGGATTGTGCGTGCAGATGTCACATTTAAGGCCCCTGGTTTATGGCCCTATGTGTGATGTCCCATGCACACTTCAAGCTTTTGTATAGGAGCGGATGTACAAGTCACCTGAGGGCTTGAAATCCCACACCTAGAATACTGCAACATGGAAAAGGACATCTATAGTTATGGTAAGATTTTACACAACTATTCTTTCCACTGTATTCTGCATTCATCAGACCTATCATTGAGCACAATGCCTCCTCTTGTATATACCTAACCAGGCATATCCAACGATTGGAATATCCACAGAATCTACAGAAGTTCCTCAGTAAAAGAATGCAGGTTGTAAGTAAAATCTCTTGTACAGACCATCTTAAGGCCTCATCTCTGTATTCTGTCTCCTATAGGCTTTTCAGGGGAGATCTGTGCCTGGCATACATTGCATTGTCAGACCCCACTCTGATGGACCTCTTGCATATCCACAAAACAAACAGCCCCAGAATTACCCATTCTATATACTTAAACCTTGCCTGTGATATACATAGGACCTGCTGAAGAGGCAGATATGTATCCCAGAAACTACCCTGTCTCTGAAACAGGTTCCCCATCCATGTGAAGCAGAATTCCTCTGTAACCCAATTCAGTAGAACTTGGGCAACTAGATGGGGAATAGGAAATTCATCCCTGGTATACCACCTATTTCTCTAATAGATACAGGCAAGCTGTAAATGGTTCATCACCCAGGCCCCTGCTTGTAAATGATTCATCTCACAAGCCCTTGCTTACACATATCAATGGTATCATAACTTGTTAGAGATTTGGGATGCATGGCTAGGCTTAAAAAGTGTCTTCTGGTCATTAGCCCATTAGATACTTATGAACCTATTGTTATTCCTCACCATCAGACAGTCATGTATATTGCCCAGAAAGAAAACCTAGGTATGGCCAATAAGCTGTGTGACAGCTCACTTTGACAAAGGTGGTACACTTCAGTTACACATCACTGGAAGATGTGTAGGGAGGTACATGAAAAAGGATGCATTGTAGACAGTTATTGGTGTGATATAGTATGGGAACCATCAAGTTATTATGGCCTCTGATGTGCATGTCCTTCACATACTCAGTACTTGTGTTACATTCAAGGGAGTAGTCAGCACTGTGACCACATTCTGGTGGATGTATAACTTGCCCACTTACCAGGACACAGGTCACACCTATAGATCTGATTATAGGGTGTGATGTCCACATTATACTTGGGTGGTTTGTATGTTTCCTGATTCCACAAATCCTTCAATGTGTCTTATCAATGCAGGTGTTATCATGACTGTGGCAGCAGTCTCTGGTATGTGTTGATACTGTCTGTATTGTACTAATATAACAGTTGGAGTCAATGATTGCATACAAGTTGTAGTCCTTAGGCAGTTGTTTGGACACAGCATATGTATATCATCTGTGATGTCCATCACTGAACTAATGGACAAGAAGGGGCCTAGCAGACTCCCCTGATATGCCAACCTGATCTCTGGACTTGAGGTATGTCAAATCACACATTTCAACATGTAAGATGCACATATGTCATACACTGGTCTACCCATTTTGTGATCTAGCTGTTTATGGCCACATATGACAGTGTTGATTAAGTACCTCAGTGTGGATGTTTGTCAAATGCCTTGACCTGTTCAAGTTCTACATGATACTATTGTCATGCATGTCCTTGATCTCTCTGAGATCTATCAGATGTACCGGACCTGATGTAGCAGTAACAACTCACACAGGTCTGTTGCACACTCCTGGAGTATTAGTAGTGTACAGGTAGAGCAGGTCCTTGATATGTTGGTCTACCTCAAAGGTGAGAGTGAGGATGTCTCTATGCATGCATGCATCAGGTGCTGCCCCCCACCTCCGGAGGATGCATGTTGATGTACACCCTTGTATGGGAACATATGCCATGTGGAGAGTGTGTTGAGCTGTGGGTAATCAACCATATCAGGAAGGTGTATGTGCTGGCTCATGCCATAGGGGATCGTGATATTGCCACAGCACTGATTCTGTGTGATAGGCCTGGATGAAGGTAAGACAGTGCATACTGCTTATTGGAATCTGGCCTAGGTTTTGACACAATCACACAAGCAGGTGGTATTGAGAAAAAAAAAAACAAGCTGGAGATTAAACCTTACATCAGCTAATGGGTAAACAGTTGGCTCACTGACAGAACACATCATGTGAAAGTTGGTGAATCAACCTGTAAAAGTAGAGCTGTTACCAGTGTTAAACCTCCGGGATCTGTGCTTGGCCCTTCACTGTTTGAATTGTACTTCTTGACAGTTCAGGCTAAAGTATAGGGCCTTTGCCTTACCAGGTTTGTTGATTCTTGCATATTGTATGCAATCACTGAGGAGGAGCTAACTCATGCAATTGAATGATGAGATGCACATGATCTACAGATAAATGCTGAAATGTGTGTTTGTAATTGCCATCTCAAAAGTGGAGTTCCATGTTAATCACAACATTGACAACAGTCCCGCTATGCAGAAATCCAGTGATGCAAGCACTGGGAACACATTTAGATAGTAATCTGAACTTTGACCACCAAGTGTCCACATTGAAAGCCTACGTTGTATGTATCATAGGCCATGCCATCATATTGGCATCTTAGCATTGTATGACAACACTGTAGTCAGACCTCATTACAGCACTTCTAGAGTGCAATACTTTTTTTTTTTTACATGTACATCAACAGACACATGTAGCAGCTGGAGAAACCATGGGGCTTTCTCAGCAAGGTAACACAGGGCCTACACACCATGCCATGATTTATGTGGTTAGATTAAAATCCATGTCACTGTAAACTTTATTGTATAGGAGGACGTAACCTGCCTGACCAGTCTCTGAGCCTGCCCTGGTGGGAAGTACTGCATATCTAGAAATGTAATATAGCTGATAACATTAGCAACAATTGATGAGGAAAAAATAACAGTGTCCCACATGCTGGTACAAAATGCCCTCTGTAATGTTAAACAGGTCTCACACACACACCACCTAATTGACTGCAGGGAATAGAACCCCTACCCAAGTATATAAAACACAGTACTTTGTTTAAGCACCACAGCTCAAGTCTGATTTATACTGCAGGTGAACGTATAGTAGATGACATCAGCAGGCCATATGTGAGATAAAAGGTTGGGAGGCCTGTGTGAAATGGACGTGTAGGCATGGGTAAGTATCAGAATACTGTCCAGTATCCAAAATACTGTAGGATACACAATCTTCTCTGCTATCTAGACACACACACAGCTGACTGCAGTGAGAACAGAACCTGTACCTATCTATCTGCATAGACTATAGAACACAGCACTTAATAAGTGCCACCACTCAGTCTGATTTTATAGGAATGCAGGTGAACTTATGGTAGATGACATCAGCAGACCATGTGGTGGACAACAAGTTGTGAGGCCTACATAGGCTCATATCAGGCAACTAGCCTAATAGCACTAGGGTGTGTAGAAGCCTATGCATAAATACAAGTAGCATTATTGAGCATAGTTGGATGGTTGTTTTTTTCAGAGCATGTTTGTGAGCAGGGACATAGGTGCCAGCTCAGAGGCAACTGTGCACTCACCTAATTAGTAGTAAAGGTTGTGATTGAACAGGGTCATAGAGAAGCATTGCGTCACATATAGTTGGAACTTATTGCAGTCTCTGGGGTGGTACCTATGCCCCTCCTAGAAAGCTGTTGCTGCTCACAAAATTGCTCTACTAATAACTACCATCGAAATATGCTTAATAAGGGTACTTGTGTTTTTACACAGCTAAGTTTCTATTGCTTCATGTATAGTGATAACCATGTATTCCTAAAACTTATCAATACAAAATGTGAGAGATGCATGTCAATGAATCTTGAATAAATGATCTGTTTCTCAAGGTAACAACAAACCAGGTATTAAAAAGATTGTCAGCACACACTTCGCCACCTCAACACATCAACTGCTCAACACATAAACCCACATATGCAGAGCTACTCAGAAGCTTACCAAAAGAGCAGAGACCTCACAAATGCTAACCTTCTACACACATGACAGTCCCAACAGAACCCACTATACATAAAAACAAACATAGTGTCTCAGCCATTAAGTCCTTATGGCAAAACACCTGAAAACCAAATGTCTTGGTCATAGACTAATCCATACTGAGACACATATGTTCCCCCTCACCAGGTTATACAAGGAGAAAGTCAGTGAAAAAACTTGAGATACATGTTCTAAAATGTGCTCTAAAATGTTTTAATAAATAATATTTTACATAGGTTAAATAATTGAGACTTTTTACAATGTTTTATACCTATGTAACAGTGAAGAAAGACCTTGGATGGTATTGTAGTGATGTTCCTTTAAGAGCTTGCTACTGAGCAATCACATGGGAGAACTGGGGGGTTATTTAAAACTCTAATTTGTACTTGTTTTTGTCTAAAGAAGTTCAAGTTAATATACTAGATGAAAAGCGCTTTATTTTATCCATTAAATACACTTATTTCATCTGGAGTCTACCATTTTATTTGCCTGAACCAGTTGCCAGTGTTTCATTTTTGAGTTTTATTAGTTTGTTTGAATGAGTTCATGGCATATGACAGTTTAGACAGCACTCCATTCCTCTTTGCTGAACCTGGACATGAGAGGGAAATGCTAAACAACTTCAGCATTGTTGTGGCTAATTTGAGCCAAGTAGAAGCGTTACAAAGAAGACTGGATAATGCTACCATCAGAGAGTTGAATCTCTCTAATGGACACTTGACCTGCTATTAATCTTCCACTTCAGTACTTCCTGATACAGTCAAAGCACCTGTTAAGCAGCTGCATTTAGCAACAGGGGCTTCCAGTACAGAAGTGAACATAGACCCTCCTCAACTGTATTTTGCTAGATGGGAATTAAGTTTACACCAGCAAGAACTGAATAATGAGTTGCATGCAGTGAGAAACACTCCAAGGCTTATTGGGGATCCATTGTTGAAAAAAATGGTTTGCAGCATGAATCAACTTTAAGCAACCTATTCCTTGCTCAACATCAGATCATCCAGCTGGAGGTATCATTTCTACTAACTTGGCACTATTTGACAATACACTACTCAAATACAAAAGAAAAAAAAATTATGCTTTGAGATGCAATACTTTGAAGAATGTATTCAGTTAAAAATAGTCCCAAAAAGACTACAACATTGTCAGCACCCAACAGGGTTAGTTCCAGACTCTAACTTTCATAAGGACTTGATTCAATTATTTGATCAACAGGGTTTGGATCTCCTAACCCTCATGATAAAGCACTATCAAATAATGGCCAAGGAAATAGTAGAGGATGGTCAGAGGCTTGATGAAGAGGTTCATGGGCATACCAACTTTCCAAGATATAAATATGATTACAACAGAATGTTTCATAGTATTGACCAACATATTGGCACACTAAAAATAACAAAAATTAAAAAAAAAAAAAACTAATCATGATTGCTTACAATATGAAAAAGGCACTGCTTTTCCACACCCACCTCCTTCACAAATTTGGAATCCAGAAGTCAACGCCCACCCTATGCATATGTATGAATTGGAGGCAGGAAATGATGTAAATGCCTTTTCTGCGACTACTGACTTTAATGTAGTGGAAGACCTAGGTGAAGGAACATCAAATGAAGTATGGGGGAAATGGAACCATACGTTGAAGCGAACGTATTCACAACCAAAACCAAGGGTCTACAAGAACAACTGTGTACACCG
This sequence comes from Protopterus annectens, assembly GCF_019279795.1. NCBI lineage: Eukaryota > Metazoa > Chordata > Ceratodontiformes > Protopteridae > Protopterus > Protopterus annectens. The sequence continues at coordinate 1,649,932,221 of NC_056732.1, forward strand.
AAATATGAAGTTCCAGCAATAAAACCAACAAATCATTCATCAAGAAACCAATAATCCAGCCTCCAACAACCAGAGTTTTACCACTGCCAAACACCAGACAAAAAAACAAGAGGAAACACACAACAAAGAGTGAATGAAACACAGGACTGTGATATAGTACAGAACTGTGCATTTGTAAAAAAAACATTGAAGGTGATTTTCTTATTTACAACTATTCATCCATTGTGATTCCTCCAGAATTGGTAGAGCTTTTAGCAAAATGTTTAAAATTTACAAAAAGGTTTAACATTTATTCCTGAATGTTTGTAAGAAAACTGAATTTAAATGTAATTTTAGGCAATAACAATGCTGAACCTAACCCCTTCTTTGTACACAGTATGTTTAACCCTCCTCTACATGCAACATTACATACATTTGAAAAAGTGTGCAAGCTTGACATTTGTGATGTATACACACACAATAGAAAAACAGGACATAAGGGAAACATGAGTAAAAATGAATGGGAGATTCTAAACTTATTAAAAACAGCTCAGTTAAGGGTGGTGAAACCTGATAAAAGTGGGGGAGTTAGTATTCATGGACCTGGCTGACTGAGAACAGAATAGAAAACTTATTAGACACTGAAGGTTATGAGACATTGTCTTTGAACCAGTTCAATATTGCTAACCAACGCATTAAAATGTACATTGACTTGTTTATAGAAGGGAAATGGATCTAGAAATGTACAGTTATATGAACATTCTGGCTCCTTTGACACCAGTCATCTTTGGAGTACCGAAGGTCCATAAAGATTTACAAAATCTCCCACTGAGACCAGTCAATGATGGAAGAAATTCCATCACATATGCCAGTGCTAAAGTTGTAGACAACATACTGAAGAAATATGTAGCAACTGAATACCAAATATGCAAGGACTCATGGTCTTTCCTAGAGAAATTCAACTTACTTGAATACAATAATGATTACAACTTTCTAACAGTAGATGTGAAAGACCTCTATCTCCCATGCATTCGGTACTGAATGGGCATCTACCATGATGAAAAGGAAAGGGGCTCCAAATACAGAAATATATCTAGTGGAGGAATTATTAGACATTATCTTGACCGACAATTTCATTTTTTTTTCAAAAATAAAATTAGTATTACTTACAGAAAATTGGAATGGCCATGGGTTCCCCATGCAGAGCCAGTTTCGCTAATTTAGTCATGGCCTACTGGGAACGTGAATATATTTTTGGTAACATTGAAATGACTAACCATATCTTTTTCTTTACCCGTTACCTGAATGATATATTAATGATAATCGAAGAAGATCTAACTGTAGCTGGTGAATTGGTGATTACTTTAATACCACTGCTAACTTTTGCAATTCACATTTACTTATAATAACCAAGAAATCCCTTATTTGGATATACTCCTTAGGAAAGACATCGAGGTAATATAGTGCAAAAATATACAGAAAAAGCACATATTCAAACACCTTTTTGCATTATTCAAGTGCTCACCCCTTTCACCAAAAAAAGACCAGTGGTGAAAGGGTAACTGGTACGAGCAGTGAAAATGGTAACTGCTGATTTAGAATTTGAACATAGTATATTAATTTAAAGCACGTTTCAAAAGAGATCCTATCCTACAACCTTATTGAATGAGTTAATAGAGGGAGTTACAAATAAAAGATCCACTGTTTTTTTATAAACTATATTGGGAGGTGAAGAAACACAAGATAATTTAGAAACCAGAGCAGCAATCCAAAATATTGATGCAGAAAACATGGCTAGCATTAATTTCAAAATTAGACTTGTAATGTTTAGCCCTGAAGCCAATAGTGTTAGAAACATGCTAAATAAAAATTGGAATTTATTATTGGACAGCAGGGAAATAATGGGCAAACTAAGTACAAGGCTCAAAATTATATTCAGGAAAGGGAAGAACTTGAAAAACATAGTGGAGATTAGGAGACCCACCATAATTAAAAATCCTGGAATGTTTAAATGTCTTAACTGCCCATACTGCAAATATATACAGGAAGGATGAAGTGTAGAAATTAATGGCAAAGTTTTGAAAAGCAGTAATAGATATAATTGCCAATCCAAAATGGCAGTTTATCTTGCATTATGCCAACTATGTCCTTCCTTCTATGTAGGAAAGACTGAACATAAACTAAAAGATAGGATTTATGAACATACGTATATTTCAAAAAGCAAAACAGAGAATGCATTAACTAGACATGTAAGTGCAAACCCTAACCACACTTTCAAATTCCGGGTAATAGAGCAAGTTTATATTGACCTAAGGGGTGGACCCCTAACAGTAATTCTTGAACAGTTAGAATTACTGTGGCAAATCTGCTTGAACACATATATTACCTCTGGATTGAATGACGTGCTCAATTCATTGCATGCTAAAATTGAAAAACGTGAGGAGATAAACATTCTAAAATATGCTTGTTTTATAAAATGTTTTTCTAAATAATATTTACATAGGTTAAATAATTAAGACTTTTACAATGTTTTTATACGTATGTAACAGTGAAGAATGACCTTGGATGGTATTGTAGTGATGTTCCTTTAAGAGCTTGCTACTGAATAATCACATGGGAGAGCTGGGAGGTTTATTTAAAACTCTAATTTGTTTTTTAATCTGAAGAAGTTCAAGTTAATATACTGAATGAAAAGTGCTTTATTTTATCCATTAAATACACGTTTCATCAGGAGTCTATTATTTTATTTGCCTGAACCAGTTGCCAGTGTTTCATTTTTGAGTTTTATCAGTGTAAGCTGCCTGTCAGGGGCCAGGATCTGCAAAGTCACATATGCATTCAAGTCTATCAAGGACAAGTATTAAACCTTTGTTGTACTCCATGTTGGAGTAAATGACTTTAGACGTACTGCACTGGACTATATGAAGAGACAGATGACTGAGTTCTCAGATTATGTGTCCCAGACAGTTATGTCCGTGGCTCTAAGCAGCATTCTACCTTGACCCAGGATGATGCCTCAATATAAACAATTGGCTTATCTACTTTTGTCAATCCAGGGATATCCAGTATTTGTCAGCCTGAGATGATATGCTTGAGAGACCATGCTGCATTGCTTGGGATGGTCTTCATCTGTCGCCTCTTTCCTTTCAGCTACTTGCTAAAGTACTTGCCTCCTCATAGTGGCTTTTTTAGGCAATGTAATAAGAACAAAATTCCTGACATAAACATATCCTCAAAAGACAAACTCATGGTTATGCTGCTTAATGCTAGGAGTCTAAATCAGAAATAACACTCAATGAATTCACTGCGTACTTGAGAAGATGTCAATGTTTGTACATTCACAGAGACATGGTTTAGGGCTGCAGTGCGTACTCTGGCCATGAAAGGCTATGATGCCTTACACATGTTCAGGCCACAAAATGAATGTGAAAATACCAAAGAAGGTATATCCCTCTTCATAAAAGACAAATACACCTTAAGACTGGTTAAACAGTAGGACTCCCCAGAGTTACCCCAAGTCCAGCTAAATGTAGGAAAGACCCCCCCCCCACCTCCTTGTCATTGTTAGGTACAAGTTCACAAACATGAACCATGAAAACTACACAGTGTATTTCTGAATCTAATTGACTCACTCATAATATAGCCAAACATCCTAAGTATTGGTGACTTTAATTATCCTTCCATTGATTAGTTTACATATATGAGCTCAGACACACTCACCCTAAGGCTTCTGCACTTTGTAAACAAAAATGCTCTGGAACAGTTAGTCCACAACCCCTCAAGGGGCTCAAATCTCCTTGACCTAGAACTCACCAAAATGGGAGATTGTGGCACCACCCTCCCTGGTAAGGTTTGACCATAAATTAATCACATTCAATGTAACAGTCATACCTGACCCTCCCTCAGGATCCAAAAGGTTGCAATGTTTCGCTAAAGCAAACTATAGCCTTCTAAGTGATGGCATAAATAGTTTAAAAACTCTCTGACACAACTGACAGTAAAGACTCCTATACAGAGGTGTATACAAATGCTCTGTATAAACACCTTTACAAGTGTATAGACTTAGTCATACTAGAACAGATCAAAACTTGCTTACAAAAAACAAGGTGCCGTGGTGGACATCTAACATAAATACATTATACAGTAATAGAAAGAAACGGATGTGCAGGAATTAGAGGGAACAGTCTCAGAAGAACACCACCCTAGCTTGAACAAGCAAATTAGACATCTTGTTAAGTTCTCTAAAGCCAAGTATGAAACTAAATCATAAGGTATTCTTTAGCTATGTATGTAATGTAAAAGGGAAGGCCCAGCTTTGCAACAAATTCATAGTGGACATTACCACTCATACTGAACCAGAGGACATTGCCAACCTGTTAGCAGACATGTTTGGCAAAAAGTTTACACCACTGTCTCCACCAGTTCTTTACCTATTATCTCCAAAGAACAGGTCATAACCACACTGGCCGTGGCCAAAAACAGCTTCTATGGGACCACATAACATCCCAGACTGCTTACTAAGCAGTGTAAAGCCAATTGCCTCACCATGAAAAAACGAAAAACTGAGCCCAAAGGTGTAGCTTATGAATAAAAAGGACAAATTTATTTGAGCGCTTTTGGAAGGGTCAATACCCCTCCTTCTTCAGAAAAATAAGCAAACAAGAAATGCAAGCAACAACCCTATTTAAAGCCAATTAAAACAATCATCTGATGAACTGTGACTCCATTAATTAATTAAATTAGATTAACATGTTAAAGCTTAAAAACAAATACCACCTTATTTCTTTCTTCAAGTGATATTGTTATAAACAAAAAATTAAAGCAGAAATGCCAATAAAAATGATGATAAATATAAAAGTGTATAAAAAGCATGTACAAGCATGTAAAACATTGTTATAAAACAGCCTGAGTACACTATTGGTAGCTATATATTATTGCAATAAACAATGTTTCATTAGTAAAGCACAGCCTAGCTAAAACTGAGCTTGTCAGCCATAAGCCCTTTAAAACTAGCTAATTCCATCTAATATGTCAAAAAGTGTGGTTCAAAGAAAATCCGTTATGCTAAGGGGTATGATTAACTAAGTGCCCTCTCCATAGAACTATCTTTTTAAGGCTAACTTCTTCAAAATATATGAAATAGAGATTTGTTCATTCAAGCCTGGAGGAAAATGAGCTGCAGTTTTTATTTGCCAATATAGCTCCTGCATCTCAAGTTGGATCTGCCAAGGGCCTATAAGTGGGGCGTCATCCACCTGTTTCAATACTATAAACAAGAACTGGTGGCTTGGATGTTTAATAATGTGGCAAGCTAGAGCGTTTGTTTGTTCCTTACTAGAAATGGCATAAACGTGCTCGTACATGCGCTGTTTTAACTTTCACTCAGTCTTTCCAGTATAGAAAGCCTGGCACGTGGTACAGTTTGCCACATAAACTATTGCTCTAGAATTGCAATTGAAGTATTGGAGATGGACATTAAGGACAGCTCTGATTTTCCAAGGTATAAGTACGAATACACACGCATTTTTTCTAGCATTGACACCACTATAAAAAAACTGTCAGTAAACAAGGAAAAGAAAATTAAGAGGGATTTGTATCAATATGCTAATCGCAAAGCTTACCCTATTCCCCCTTTGGTTACCCAAACTAGGTTTGGGTCTAGGGGAACAATTGATACGCACAACGGAAGTCACCAGGAAGTAGGTGAGCCATCTTCACCCCGGGCTAATCCATTTCTGCACCCGGAACAAGGAGGATTCCATCAAGATATTGTGGTGGACCAGGGCCCCAACAACCAAAATCAAACCAGTAGACAGTTATTTTTGTGTTCTGTCTTTGCATTCTGATATGGCATCTATCAGCCAACAGTCTGTGGACATTCTGAAAAAAAGTAGAGATAAAGATAGAGACAGACCACACAAGGCTAAGCCTTCTGATGATGCTACTGCTAAACAGGTCATCAGTTCTCTGGAATTCAGTGAGGCGTTTTGCAGCCCCTGATGCCCAACTCGATATCTGTGCAAGCCTGTACTGAGACCCTTTTGGAGTCTGGTACACCACATAAATCATCTTCATCTTCTGAGCCTTTGCCCGTCTCTGCCTCAGTTGGGACTGGAGTTGCAAAGCAGGCACCTGCTTCCGAGGAGGCCTTTCGGACTACCGAATCTAGATAAAAACTGATGTCTTCTCTTTCAGCTACCATTTCTCTCAGACCAGATTCTTTCAGGCCTAGAAGCCAGGCCACTCCTAGGAAATCTGCTTCTAGCCACCATCTTGCTCTTGCTCCACCACACCAAGCACAAATGCTGAAAATGGCAGATGATCTAATCTCCTTTATGCAGGGTAGTCAGACCACAACTTCTAAAAGGAAAAGGCACCCTTCTGCAGAAATTTTGACAGAACAGGATTCTTAGGAATCTGACTATTCAGTTTTTGAAGAGGAACAGCATCCCTTAACTGCTTATGATGATTCAGATGCAGATGAATCCATTCCTTCTACCTTCCCTTCAGGGGACCTTTCCTTTGAGGAAAACCTTCACTCCCTCAGTGAACATTTCCAATGGGAATCTCAGGACTTCCTACAGTCTAAGAAAAGGCTTAGAGAGTTTCTGGGCCTGCCCAGCACAGACCCCTGGCTATCCCCCTATTTTAGAAGTGGTAGATGATGTTTTCCATGAATCCATCTTAGCCCCTGACACACTGCCTTCTGCTCCCAGTAAACCTGACAGGTATACAGAGTACTGGATTCTCACACATACCTTTACAGAAATCCTGATGCAGACCTAGAGGTCATTACACAGGGACCTAAAGGAGCTAAGACTAGTTCTACCAAAAATCCTCTTCCTTCTGATAAGGACTCCAGAGCTCTGGACCTATGTGGTAAAAAAGTATACACCTCTGCAACCTTAGCTATCAGAATACTCTATTGTCAGTTCCATATGTTAAAATAACAACACACTTTGGAACTGTTAAAACAGAAAACTGCTGCCTTTCCTGACTGTGCCAATTCAAAAGAGTTAGCAGATTTACTGCACTCTGCTTGTCAAGTGGCCAGACACTCATTTCAATGTGGATATGATGCTTAGAAGCCTCTAGTAGGGCAACAGTGACAGGATCTGTTATTAGGAGGCATGCATAGATGAAGGAAAAACCTCTCCCTGATCATATCAAGTCTAAACTTATTGATGCACCTCTAGATAAGGAACACTTGTTTGGGGGAAAAGCAGAAGAGTTGCTTAAAAAGATGGAAGAAAAGCAAAATCTATATAAACAGTAAAATATTTCTTTCAGGTTCAATCTCCCAGATTCAGCAGGCAATTTCCCTCTAAGCACTGGGCCTTCCCTGCACCTAGCAGACAGGGCCAAGGTAAGCCACACAAGGACAGACCATCCAGGCCCTTATCCCAGGGCCAGCAGAGAAGCAAACAATTGACCACTTCCATCTCTAAGACAGGGAGTTCTAAGCCAACCTTCTATGCCAGACACTCACAATGACTCCCCCCTCTGCCCTCCCTTCACTCAACAAAAACTAGGAGGAAGGCTGTCCCTCTTCAAAGACAATTGGCTTTCTGCTACAAAGGAACAATGGGTCTTAAAGATAATTTTTCAGGGATACAAATTCTCTTTCAGCGAACTCCCAATTTCAAGAGGGTACCCAGACTTACCTTTAAATCAGTGGGCAGAGGTATTGAAACCAGTCCAAACTCTCATATCTCAGAGGACAGTAGAACCTGTCCCCTTGGATCAAACAGGCAAAGGTTTTTATTCCAGACTATTCCTTGTTCCCAGAAAAGAGGGCACTTGGTGCCCTACCCTGGATCTATCCATTCTGAACACCTCCCTGGTGGTCCCCAGATCCAGAATGCTAACTTTGCAGCAGCTGCTGCCTGTGCTAACAAAAAATACCTGGCTAGTGACCCTAGACCTAAAAGATGCCTACCTCCACATCCCCATCAGGGAATCATGCAGGAAATTCCTGCACTTCAGAGTAGGCTCACAACACTTTCAGTTCTCTGCCCTGCCCTTTGGCTTATCTACAGTACCCATAGTATTCACCAAATGTTTGGCCCCAGCCATAGCATTCTGCAGACAAAGAAGTATACAGATTTACTCTTACCTGGACGGCTGCCTCATTCAGGCAGAGTAAAAAAAAAGCTGCTCCAGGACCTTCTCTTTGTCAAATCACTCCTAACTTCCTTAGGGTTCACGATCAATGAGAAGAAATCAAAGCAAAACCCCACCAGGAAGATCATTTTCTTGGGAGCTGTACTAGACACAGCATCCCAAATGGCCTTCCATTCCCCAGAAAAGCAAAGCCTCTCTACTTTACCCAGCTGGCTTCCAGAAGTCACCTCACTGCAAGGACGTTCCTGCAAGCCCTGGGATACATGGCATATTGCATCCTTCTCAGTCCTCTGGCCAGGCTTCACATGACAAAACTTCAGTGGTATCTAAAGAACCTTTGGTGCCAGCACTCTCGGTCCCTAGAGACCTCTCTCTCTCTGATCCCGTGTATAAGGGATAAGCTTCTTTGGTGGGCAGAGACCTGTACCAGGAACAAGGGTCTTCCCTTCATCCTTCGCTCTACTGGCCAGACCATCACCACTGATGCCTCAGACATTGCTTGGGGCACTCACCTAGCAGGCAGGTGCACCCAAGGTCTTTGGGATGCCCAGCAACTTCACTTGCACATCAATCAGAAAGAAATTATGGCAGTACAAAAGGCTCGGATACCTTTCAAACCCCATCTCAGGCCATGGGTTCTTCTTATAAAACCAGACAACACCACAGTAATGTGGTATATCAACAAACAGGGTGAGACCCAATCTTACCCCCTGTGCAGGTTAGCCATGAGCCTCTGACTTACAGCCACCTCCATGGGTCTACACCTAATTGCCAAATACCTACCAAGGGTCAAAAACACCCTGGCAGAACACCTAAGCAGAAACTTACTGAACCCCCAAGAATGGCAGCTCCACAGGGAAATCTTTCTGCAAATCCCTCAGGAGTGGGGGATGCCAGAAGTGGATTTGTTTGCCTCGCACCTCAACCACAAGCTGCAAAAGTTCTATACCAGGGATTATCACCTGCTAGCATGGAAGATGGATGCCTTGACCTCCCCTGGGAAATCCCTCTTTGTGTATACGTTCTCTCCTCTGCCCCTTATTCCCAAGGTACTGATCAAAATAAGGGAGGAGAGACCAAAGGCCATTCTCATTGCTGCATATTGGCCCAGACAGCACTGGTACCCCTTACTGTGCAGCCTGAACTTACAGCCCCCCAGCAGCTTCCCCTGATCTCAGACCTCTTGACCCGGGGGAGATACTGCACCCAGACTTACAGACTCAATCTTTCAGCATGACGTGTACCTTAAAAGCTAATAAGGAGTCCCTATTAAGCAAACAGGTCCTAGAAATCATCACAGAGGCCAGAAGGCCCAGCAGCAGAAAATCATATGCAGGGAAATGGAAAAGATCCTGGAGCCAGTCCAAAGGGGCTAGTACCTCTCTCCTTCCATCCCTCTTATCTTGGATTACCTAGCCGAGTTGCTCAATAATGGCCTCTCTTTCTCCTCTATTAAAATCCATGCCTCAGCCATTTCTGCCTATTACGATTCAGACCCACCCCTCTTCTCTCATCCTTTGATTAAGCAATTCCTCAGAGAGGCATCTAATATCAGACCTCCCAGAAGGCCTCCCATGCCTCTCTGACACCAGAATTATGTTCTAGAAAAACTAACCTTGCCTCCTTTCGAACCTGCTGCTTCTACAGAATTGAACTACCTGTCCTGGAATACTGCCTTCCTACTAGCTATCACCTCAGCCAAAAGGGTATCAGAACTTCAGGCGCTCATGGCTGTTGAGCCCTTCATCATTTTCCATGCAGACAGGGTCTCCCTGAAGAATAACCCCTCCTTTATGCCCAAGGTGGTATCTGATGTGACCCTTAACCAGGCCATACACCTACTCACCTTCTTTCCCAACCCTCAAAATAAGGGGAAAAACAAACGGTTGAAAAGCTAAGTGGTTGGAACACAATAAGAGCCGGCAAAAGTAAAAACAAAAACTGTTTATTAGTAAGCTCTTTCAGTGTGGACCAGTGCCTCACCTTCCTCAGACTAAAAAACAATCAATTAACATTGTTTATATACGCAAATTAAAAACTAATCATTCAATTAGTATCCTTACCATAATATTTAAAGAAGACAAATATCTTTACTTAAAAAACATACACTTTTACAAATGTTAAAACATTACTATCTAAAGTGTATGTGTTTATATACATATGTACAATGAGCGGTCAAAGAAATAAATTGCAACCATTTAATATTGTAAGCTAAAGTGGCTGATGGTGTACTTACTTCTAAATACTACAATTGTACATTTAGATATTCTTATGCCACATCGACCAAAGCTAAAAACTATGTATAGTAGATGAACATGTTTAATATTACCAATAGTTATTATTAATTATAAAATAATAAAAAGTGAAAATGACTTGACACAAACTAATTCTTAAATGTGGGTGGAAACCGAATATGTTTCTTTAAAACCAACAATCAAGCACTATATACATGTCCTAAAGAATGCTGAGACATACCTACATTATTAATTATTCACCTTAAAATTATAAATATTTAAACAAAAATATATATAACACAAATGTACATATAAATATAAATATGTGTAAAAATAAATTAAAGTAATTAAAAGTAATTTACAATGTAAGTCCCAGTCATCTCTTCAATGCATGAAGTTTTAATATACATTTAATAGATACATTTTCGTTAAGGCCTGGAGGAATATATGCCCCTGTCTTAATTTGCCACATCAATTCGTCTATTTCTAATAAAATCTGCCAAGGTCCCCTCTAATGTCATTGGGTCTATGTTGTAAAACAGCAAATTTAAAATTATGTCCAGGGCATTCCAAAATGTGCTTGGCCAGTGCATTATTAGTGTCCCCTTTCCCTATAGCATAATAATGTTCGTATATTTGCTGCTTTAATTTCCTTTCTGTTTTGCCAATGTAATATGCATTACATTGGCCACATAAGGCTACATAAGTGACACTTTTACTATCACAATTGTATCTAGAATTAACCATATATGTTTTATTGTTAATTCGGCATTTGTTACCCACAAAAATTAATTTGCATTGGGAGCAAGTCCCACATTTGAACATTCCCTTAAGACTGCTGGAATGTGGCTTTTTCTTTTTCTCTAATAAAGACTTTAAGTTCTGACCTCTCCTATAAGTGATGTGGGGTTTCTCTGCTAAGGCCTTAATCAACATTTGCTCTTCTTTAATAATGTTCCAATTCTTATTAAGAATATCCCTAATAAGTTGGTAATCTAGTGAATATGTGCATAGAAAACTAGTCCTATAATCACCTTCGTTGTTACTTTTAAGAGCTACTTCTTGATCCAAATTGTTTCCAATTTGTTGTTCTCTTAGGCCTCCTAATAAAGGTTGGAAATATCCAATCTTTCTTTTGTGCCCTACTTCTGTTTTGATATTATCCACTAGGTTGATAGGATACCCTTTGTGTATGAACATGTTTTGAAGATGTTCACATTCAATCTCAAAATCTAAATCATCTGAGATCATTCTGGCTGCCCTTACCATCTGGCCTTTAACAACAGCTCTTTTGTGATGGTTTGGGTGATTGCTAGAAAAATGCAGAAATGTGTTTGAATATGTCGGTTTCCTGTATATCCCACTTTTATACTTACAGTTGGTTCTATCATTGACCAACAAAATGTCTAAATAATTGATAGAGGTCTCTTCCATGTTGTATGTGAACTCTAGGAAACTGATCATCTGAGTAATGTTATTGATAAAAGGTGGTATTAGGGATTTATCACCCTTCTAGATACAAAACATGTCATCCTGGTATCTTGTATACCAGGAGACATTTTCTTGAGACAACCAATTTGAAAACAGTAACTCGTTTTCCCAATAAGCCATGATAGCATTGGCAAAACTGCCACCACATGGTGACCCCATTGCGATGCTGGACTTTTGTAAGTAAAATTGCTCCTCAAAAAACATGAAATTGTTAGTCAGTACTATCTCTAATAGTGTTTCAATCAAATATATAGTGTTTTCTTCCACTTTTTTAGAAAACAAAAAATCTCTAATCCACTCTAAACCGGTTTTTTGGGGGATAACAGTCTAGAGGTCTTTGATGTCTATTGTGATGAAACATACATCAGACTGATATTTCAATTTATTTATGTTTTTCAGAAAGCCCCAAGAATCTTTGCAAATTTGGGGCTCACTTTCGATTAATGGTTTTAGGACACTATCGCTATATTTAGCGCAACTGTATGTGATGGATCCACGGCCATCCACAATGGGTCTAAATGGGGGGTTGTTAATAGTTTTGTGTATTTTAGGAGTGGCAAAGAGTGCTGGTGTTTTGAGCGCCATCATTGACAAGTAATGGTGCAAGTCCATGTCAGTAAAACCTTCTAAAAATAGATTGTCTAACATGGACCTAATCTTTTTGTGTGCTAAATTTACCTCATTGATAGTAACCTGTTCATACACATCTGTGTTGAGATGTTTGTTCATGCTTTCAACATAGATGTAGTGATCCATAAACACCAGTCCCCCACCCTTATCTGGCTTCATGACTCTGATGTTGCAATCATTTAACAAGTAGAGGAAATCATATTCTAGTGAACTAATGTTATTAATATTTTTTGTGTCATAGTTCTTCTTAATGGTAGCTCTAAAATCCATTTCACACATCTTTTCAAAAAAGCAGAGACTTGAGTGTAAGGGTGGGTTGAACAAACTAGAAACCCTTATATAGCTAAACGTAGTTGAACTCTCCCCCATAAGCAAGTTAAGATTCAACTTGCGGATAAAAAGTTTTAGATCAATGACTGTTTTAGCCATATCCATTCTCTTCCCTGGAACAAAAGTTAACCCTTTTGATAAAAAAATCAGTCATGTCCTGATGAATATCCAGACTGGTATAGTTGTAAATGTTAAAGTCACCCTCCGAACTCGTGTAAATACGGGGGATAGAACCATAACCATGGTTCAGGACTATCTCCTCCGCTGTTTCCTCCTGTTCCTCATCTGTGGTTGGTTCCGATTGGGTTGCTGATTGTTCTGTTGGGCATTGGAATTGGCCCGAAAACCCTGCTGGTTGTTTCCTTCCCCCCATTAGAGCTATTATCAAGAGGCCTATCCTGATTATTATTAATGCCACTGTTGCTTTCTCTGGTATTATTGTGGTTGTTAATTCTCTCACTACGTCTCAGCGGCTGGCCTTCGTTATTATTGGTAGGGTTTGCATGTCCTTGGTCATGAATTCCATCTAAAATACTGTCATTGTCAATAACCGAACTCTCTATAATGTTATTAGATGTAGTCAACGGTGGCTTGGGGTAAGCTCTATTTTTGGAATAGTCCTGTATGTCTCTAGCTATTTTCTGCTTTTTTGTAGTAAGCAATTTATCCATTGTCGCCTCGATACTCGTAAAAATTCTACACTACTCATATCTGTATCGAGGAAAATCACTATAAATTATGATGGCATGTTCCAAAATTTCTAATTCTCCCTTCAGAGTACTAATTTCCGTGTTGTAGAGTTAATAAGGGATTGCAGGATTTCTAACCCTTATCGGTCAAAAAGTTGGATCAGTTCCTGGTGGAATAAAGAATTATCCACCAGTCCCGCTGGATAACGCCACTGGAACAATCCCTTAGGTATGATTTTTTTTTTAAATACACTCCTGCAAGTAAGAGAGAGCTGAAGCTTTCTGCATTTATAAAGTTTGATGTCAAAGTCATTAATATGGTTGGAGAGAAGACTCTCCCTTTGTTGCTCCGCAGCTCCAAAAGAAACACTGTTACTATTACCAATATTAAAACAAAAGTGGTTGTTACGAAATGTTGCCGTGGATGGTAAAACACCTTTGTGGTTTAGAGGGGCATTTTGGAGATGCCAAATCAGAGATACCCTCCAAATTATTACAAGATGTTGAGTTAAAGTTATTTACTACTGTATTACCAGTTCCTATGTTGTTCGTTGAACTGCCGCTCACCTCATCTAACCTTCTCGGTGAAGCATTTATCCTGTTCAGGCTGGAAGCCTCAATGCATTGGGTTAGAGAGTCTGTTTATGTTTATTAGTAAGCGCTTTCGGTGTGGACCAGTGCCTCACTTTACTCAGACTAAAAAACAATCAATTAACATTCTTTATATATGCAAATTAAAAACTAATCATTCAGTTAGTATCCTTACCATAATATTTAAAGAAGACAAATATCTTTACTTAAAAAACATACACTTTTACAAATGTTAAAACATTACTCTCTAAAGCGTATGTGTTTATATACATATGTACAATGAGCGGTCAAAGAAATAAATTGCAAACATTTAATATTGTAAGCTGAAGTGGCCGATGGTGTACTTACTTCTAAATAATACCAATATTCTTGGTATTATTCTTCTTCTTCTAATAATACTATGTACATGTCCTAAAGAATGCTGAGACATACCTACATTATTATTCACCTTAAAATTATAAATATTTAAACAAAAATATGTCTATAACACAAATGTACATATAAATATAAATGTGTAAAAATAAATTAAAGTAATTAAAAGTAATTTACAATGTAAGTCCCAGTCCTCTCGTCAATGCATGAAGTTTTAATATACATTTAATAGATACATTTTCGTTAAGGCCTGGCAGAATATATGCCCCTGTCTTAATTTGCCACATCAATTCATCTATTTCTAATAAAATTTTCCAAGGTCCCCCTCTAATGTCATTGGATCTATGTTGTAAAACAGCAAATTTAAAATTATGTCCAGGGCATTCCAAAATGTGCTTGGCCAGTGCATTATTAGTGTCCCCTTTCCCTATAGCATAATAATGTACGTATATTCGCTGCTTTAATTTCCTTTCTGTTTTGCCAATGTAATATGCATTACATTGGCCACATAAGGCTGCATAGGTTGTATCTAGAATTAACCATATATGTTTTATTGTTAATTCGGCATTTGTTACCCACAAAAATTAATTTTCACTGGGAACAAGCCCCACATTTGAACATTCCCTTAAGACTGCTGGAATGCCACTTTCCAGCAGTCTTAAGGGAATGTTCAAATGTGGGGCTTGTTCCCAGTGCAAATTAATTTTTGTGGGTAACAAATGCCGAATTAACAATAAAACATATATGATTAATTCTAGGTACAACTGTGATAGTAAAAGTGTCACCTATGTAGCCTTATGTGGCCAATGTAATGCATATTACATTGGCAAAACAGAAAGGAAATTAAAGCAGCGAATATACGAACATTATTATGCTATAGGGAAAGGGGACACTAATAATGCACTGGCCAAGCACATTTTGGAATGCCCTGGACATAATTTTAATTTTGCTGTTTTACAACATAGACCCAACATCATTAGAGGGGAACCTTGGCAGATTTTATTAGAAATAGACGAATTGATGTGGCAAATTAAGACAGGGGCATATATTCCGCCAGGCCTTAATGAAAATGTATCTATTAAATGTATATTAAAAATTCATGCATTGAAGTGATGACTGGGACTTGCATTGTAAATTACTTTTAACTACTTTAATTTATTTTTACACATATTTATATTTATATGTACATTTGTGTTATATATATATTTTTTTTTTGTTTAAATATTTATAATTTTAAGGTGAATAATTAATAATGTAGGTATGTCTCAGCATTCTTTAGGACATGTATATAGTGCTTGATTGTTGGTTTTAAAGAAACGTATTCAATTTCCACCCACGTTTAAGAATTAGTTTATGTCAAGTCATTTTCACTTTTTGTTATTTTATAATTAATAGTAACTATTGGTAACATTAAACATGTTCATTTACTATACATAGTTTTTAGCTTTGGTCGATGTGGCATAAGAATATCTAT
The DNA here is from genome assembly GCF_019279795.1 of Protopterus annectens. NCBI lineage: Eukaryota > Metazoa > Chordata > Ceratodontiformes > Protopteridae > Protopterus > Protopterus annectens. The sequence goes on from NC_056732.1 coordinate 1,649,948,135, forward strand.
ATTTGCAGTTGTATTATTTAGAAGTAAGTACACCATCGGCCACTTTAGCTTACAATATTAAATGGTTGCAATTGATTTCTTTGACCACTCATTGTACATATGTATATAAACACATACGCTTTAGAGAGTAATGTTTTAACTTTTGTAAAAGTGTATGGGCAGGATTCACGAAGCCTCCTTGTAAGAGTTATAACTCATACACGGAGGCTGCAGTTAAACAGAGTGATGTCAGCATGCTCTGCATATTCATGAGAGCATGCTGAATCACACCTAAGGCTAACACGGTCCGTGTAAGACAGTAGGGGGCGTGTCCGTAGACTGAGCCCTGTAAGCGGACACACCCCCAGAAGAGTAAAAGTGCCCAAAGTAAACACCCACGACAGAGTCCATGGAAATGTGAATAAACACAACACAGCACATGCCCCCACAGACTACGAACATAAAATGTACAAATGAACATCTCATAATTTTTTTTTTAAATTGTAAAGATGTTTAACCGTGAATGCGCTCGTTTGCACGGGCATGCCCGTAACACAGCCACAGTTAGCAGTCAGTGGGAAAGCATATAAGAACTAAATATGCAAAGTAAGCCAAGAAGCAATAGCGTAGTGGTAGAGATGTTGGCTGAAGAGCAGGCATTCATGGTTCGAGCCCCCACAACACCAATTTTTATTTTTAGCAAAATAAGCACGAAACAAGTCCCTGACAAATATGTATACATAAAATCACATTTTATGTAAAATGTAATGAAATAGCCCATTTATATTGAAGAAATGTGAGGTAACAAAACAATAAAAAATGCTAGATGTGCCCATAGCTGAGCTATAGTTTAACAGGGTGAGTGCATCTGCCCGTAGGTGAGCAGTGGTTTAACTGGTGCAAAATGAGTGCCCGTAGCTGAGCAGTGGTTTACCACGCTGAATCTATGTGCCCCTAGCTGAGCTGAGTGTAATATGCGTGCTGATAGCCAAATGAGGCTTAAACCAGCGTACCCCGTTTGCGCGGAGCTGCGCACCGTGCAAACAAGCTAACCGACGGGCAATGTTGAGCAAGCCGTATCAAAACTGCCTTCACACAGACACACCCCTCAGCTTGTCTAGACAGTCATAAAAAATAAAAAGTAGTGGCAAGGTTCGAACTCAGGATACTATACACCATAGTCAAGGTATTGAACCACTAAGCCATGACAGCAGTACCTATAAATGCAATAATAGCAAATATATAGGAATGAATACAAACTGGAGCATGACAATGCAGGTTTAGTGAAGTTGATACAATTCCAAAATGGCCAATCACAGATATGTGTGGGAAAAACGGACTATATAAGCCCCATAGGCGGGAATACACAGCATAAACGATTGTAGAACTGACTTGCAGCCAGAATGACAGGAGTAGGTGAGGGTAGTTGCTTTCGAGCACAGAGGTGGGCCGTTGAGGAGTCCAGGTACATGGTCTGGCTCCTAGTCCACAATCATGAGGCCCAACTCATGCAGGGCTAGGTCCTGTGGGGAGCATATAGGGCTGAGGCGTGGGACCGGTTGGCTCATGATCTCACCAGTGCCACAGGGATTCCAAGGACTGGTGAGCAGGTCCGTCACCACCATGCGAACCTGAAGAGACGCAAGCAGGACCAATTGAACCTTTGGATCCAGGAGGCCCGGCAAATGCCCAACGCCCACTACTAAGTTACATTTAATTATGTATGTAAGAAATTAAACTAGCTGATATTATGGAGATGTGTATTCCAGTATTACTTCATTTATAGTACAGCTGCAGGTGTCCGTTCTGCGAACTGCAGAGCCTATGGCGATAGGCTGGTGCGGTTGAGCCACCAGGCAGGTCAGTAATCCACTACCAGTAACTGTAAAGAAATATAAAAGTCTGACAGTTAACAAAAGAGTGCAGTGTAGTCACTAAGTAATAAAATGTGCAAGTAAAAGTGTAAAAGTGTTTGCAAGTATTGCTTGATTACAAAAGTGTGTTGCATTCTGTAATCCAAACAGAAAAATGAAAATGTCTGACATAAATTCTGAAATAAAGATGCCCCAGCTGTATGAAAATAGTACACAACCTGCAGCAGGCTGAAAAGTACAGCTGCAGAAGATGATGAAATCACGTGTGAAATATATCCCTGTTGAAATACTGAAACATGACAGAAGTGAGACTGCTGGAAAGGATTGTAATAACTACAGGTAAAACATGTCAATAAAGCCTAGAAGTAAGTACCATCCTGAATAGTAAAATGAAAACAAGTGAGAGAGTGTGAGAAAGTGTCATGAATCCAGCAATACAGTAGTAATAACCCCTGAATAAAGTATACTGCAGTCAGTACAGAATGAAATGCATGTGAGAATCAAAACCAAACAGCGAAATCTGTTCAAAGTGTTGCTGCATCTGGAATGTGTATCCCAAAATCTGGATATGTTGCTCTCAGTCTGCAATATGCAGATAGTATGATTGTCTGATATACCAAACATCCAACACCTGTCTATAGCTATATAAAGCAAATGTAGCAGGATGATGTAGCTGAACAAAGCTAGATATGAATGTGTATGAAGAACAATAAAATGTATATTGATGTTGCAGTAACAGTCCTATCGCCAAGTTAAAGTAGTTATCATATAGGAAACTGTAGTTAGAACAGTAGTGTGTATATATGTGCAGCTATTAGAAATGTGCAGCATATGTATTGGTATTCGAAGGTGTTAATATTATTTTCTTCACCCCACCCTATAACCACATATAACCCATTCCACGTGAAAATGGTATATGCAATCACAATTAACACCCCTGGACATTTGTCCTGTTGGGTCATATATATTTGCATGTCCGTTGATGCATCTGCCCTGTTCATACATCCAAACCTGATGGCCTGTTGCCATCAATCAACCATGCATGTTGTTGGACTGTGTATTGCTGTTCAAATTATGCATGTGTTATGCTCGCTGTTCAATGGTGTGAATATCTGGGTGTTTGGTTAATGGGAATACTAATGCATGCTGTTACAACTAATTGTGAATGGTATTATATGTCACTAACCCAAACTGTCATGACATAATGCAAAACATAGGACGACAGGGAAGGCGGGTTCCAGCGGACCCACCTCTCCCACCTCAGCTGGCGAGTGCACCTGGCACTAGTGCCCAGTCTGGACCCTCCTCCGGTGGCCCTGTGCCACCTGTGGGTGGAAGCACTGCAGGGGATGGGGCTCCCCTCTGCAAGCGAGAACCACCACTCACCCTCCGTAGCGTCCGGACTGTGGTGCTTAGGGAGTTCTGGGACTCTGTTCTCGAGCCCCTACACCAGCTTGAGGCACAGGTGGCACAACTTACGGGCATGCCTGTTGCCCAGCCTACATAGCCCCCAGCACAGCCCCATCCTGGGCAATGAAGGAACAGTGGCAACTGCCTATGGGTGAGGATATCAGTTCCACTGTTGCCATCTGTGGGCTCATGGGCTCTGGATATCCAAACCTCCATCCCCGTCAATTGTGTAACCCCCCCCACACGTGTCATACACCGCCCTTGTATGCGTCTTGTTTGTCTTGTCTGTTTACCTACCCAACCTACCTCCCCAGCTATACCGACTTCCTTCACCTGACATACCACTCGCACCTGAAAAAAAAAAGGGCACTCTGTACCCACAAAAAATTTACGCCCCATACATAGCTGCCCATTCTGCACACATGTCTGCTGGACATGGAAACTATCAATTACAATTGGCTGTACAACAAGTATTATTGTTGTCCTGACACCTCTCAGGGGTGGAAGGTTTCAAATGTCACACCAAATTACATACATATGCACAGCTGTTGCTGATGAAGAACTGGGCAGCTATGGGCCTTACCTACATCCCTCCTGCAAATCCCAAGCTTGTTTCCCTACTGTCTTACCCTCTTTGTGACCCCTTTTTCACCACTTTCCTGTCTTCCCATTTTCATTTCTTTCAAAGAAAATAGCGCGGGTGTGCGCCAGAGTAAGCACTGTTAAGCGGTTGTAAGCGGGTGTGCGCGTGTGTGCGTGGAGCTAAACACCAGTGCGCATGCGTGATCTCCATGCAAACCAGCGCTAACCCAGTTACAACTGCTTAAAAGTGCCTTAGTCACTCTGATTGACAGGTCCTGTAGTCAGTTCAAAAGCAAAATAAAATCCCACTGTCAGTCCCGAACCCAGGACCTTGGAAACAGTAGCCTGTATGACCTACCACTAAGCCATGACTCTTATACAAGAACATTGTGCTAAAATAAATATAACATGTAATAGTAGGGATGAATGTAAAGGGAATATAGGATGTGTAGTACACAAAGCATGTCATTTAGAATTACTGTCAAAACTACTGGATTCCCATAATAGTAGTGTGTGAACAGAAACAGCCATGCTAGTTGGTAGCTTGTAGGTAATAATGTCAGTTAATGTACATATATAAATGTATGTATATTTACATATATATATATATATATATATATATATATATATATATATATATATAGTTGTAGGTGTCATTGTGCATACACAATTACTACAGCGAACAGGAGAGAGGAATGGAGAAATGTGAATCTACAACACAGCCTGAATCATGAGAGAGATACTAACCTTTACACTCACAGAACAGTGTCCACAGCATACCAGCATGGTCCCCGCCCTTACAATCTGAAAGGGCAATGCCTATCTCACATACCCTTTTATAGCACTGTCCTGAAATCACAGTGAGAACTGCAATCAGTACACAACTGGCTGCATGCAGTTAGCAAATGCTGGCTTAGAATTGGTGCATAGGCCATCACATGGACCTATGCAGATACCTACAAAATCATCCTGTACTAACACTCCACACATGCAATACGTTCATTGCACTGTCTGGAAGCAGACAGAGGGAGAGAGACAGACAGAGACAGAGAGAAAAAAAAAACACATGCTACACACTGTGAGTCTAAGCTGTCAGCAGTGACAGTAGCAGCAGGAAGCAGGAAGCAGAAGCAGTGGTAATGCAACCAGCTGCGACAAACACAGGTAATGCAAAGTAGCAGGTTAATAGTCTGCATACTGTGAACCCTCCAAATGTGTCATAGGTCTGTATCTATAGGTATGTCCATGTGATATGTTGTGTGTACGTAGTTCCACCAAAAGGGGATGACTATACATTACATGTCATTCAGTGTTAGGCCATGATCCTGGCAGCAGTTGTCTGTGCGTTGCCCTCAGCAATGGCTGTAGTGACTGTTTTGAAAGGTCAGCCAGGTTCAAAAGGCAGGATCAGCCCATCACAAAGGCAAACTGGCTGGGAACAAGTGTCTGCAGGTACCCGATATCACTGCATATGCATCCCATACTGAATAATTCCATAGCTTAGCAGAGCAGGCCGGTTATGCATATGATGTGGTAGTTCCCAGGGTCAGTAGAGGTGCCTCCTTAGTGGTGTGGGACCACTGTTGCTGTATGCCAGTGTCCAGGTACATATCCTGTAGTACGGCCAAGATTAATTATCAGTCTTATATGCGGTTGTATGTCCTCTTGGAGTGCATGTAGCACACATCCAGGGATACCATCAGGTCACAGTGATGCTGTGTATTCTGCTTTGCTGAGGCGGCCCTCACCTGGACATGTGAGATGATAGGGAGGTTACATACAGCTGTGATAAGTATTTCAACTGGTGGGGGAGAAGGAGGGGGGATACATGCACTGAACCTGTCTGCAAGAATGTTGCCAGTGTCTGTGTGTCTGGTGAATGTTAAGTAGGTGTGTATTAATGCAGACCATATCTGAGGCATTTGGTCCATATGTGTAACATAACTGAAGATGGCCTTGTGGTTATCCATAGTGTTTGTGGCCATTTCCCTCCCAGAGTAGGCCGTGGCTGTTGTTATGAGAGACTGTAGCGTAGTACCAGTGCTGACCACAGATGCCTTCCCTTAGTGTGAATCTCCTCTGTCCTGCAGTAGCCTCCTGCTATTGTTATACAATCTGCCTCTGTCTGGGGTCCACCGGACAGGATGCCTAACCTTTGTGCATAGGGTCTGGGTTAGAAATGTGTGTGCAAGTTCCATGCAGTCTGTGGGATGTCCGTGGTAAGCATTTGCAAAGGGGTCAGCAGTGTGGGTTGTGGCTTCCACTGACCCAGTGTGCTGCATGGATATCATCTCAGTCCTAACAAGTGAATAACTGTCTAATCACATACATATCAAAGTAGTCTACTGTGCTGGTGGTGGTGGTGGGATATGTATATCCAGGCTGAGTAACTTGTGTCCACATCACACTAGTGGATGGCGTCCCACATACAGTACCTTGGGATGAACCTCCAGAGTGAGATTGTGCATTGGACCTGTCAGTGTGTGCTGACCGATGGGGCATGCTACTATGTTGTGTGGAATGTGGCAGGTATTGTTGCACAGGTGTTGGCTGAGCACTGATATCTGGCCATGTACTTGTGTATCCACCATGAGACACACACACACGCAACATATGGGAGTAGTAGTATATCACTACACATGAGTATCATGTATAGTATGTGTGCCATATATTGCTGACATAGTCTGCTGATATCCTGTTTGTGTTCTCTTCTAGGGAGATTGCACGTCAGTGTAATCCCACCTACTCTGCAGCGGAAGATGAGGAGATACACCAGAGCCTGGTGCAGGAGTATGACATACTGTTTTCCCGCACCAGTCAGAATCAGCAGGAGAGGGCTGCACTGTGGCAAGACCTTGTCCGTAGGGTAAATGACATTGGCACGCATAATAGGACATATGAGCAGGTACATCACTGCAGTGATTTAATCAGAAATGTCCGTCAGCATGCGTCGGATATCCACAGGCAACAGGTTGCCATGGGAGGTGGGGTGGCCACACATCCCCCCCTCACCAGACTGGAGGGGCTACTCCTAAGTGTTGTGGCTCCAGCCCCGGAACAGCAACAGCAATACACCTGCATCATGATGGAGGCTGGATCCACACAGCAGCACGACATGGACCGTGCAGGTAATATGCCATATGTACATTTGACTGTTCTGTACACTGTTAGTTTATGCATGTGTAAGGTGTGTCCATGGTATGCAGCTGTCATCATAGTATGTAATTGTGCATGTGTGATATTGGCAATATCAGCAGCTGACGTGTGAAAGGCAACTGGTGTACTACTGCACTGTATCATATGCAGTATCAATGGCACAGTTGTGCCCACTGACATTAATCTCATCATTTCTGCAGGTCCCTCTGGGGTTACAGCAAGGCAGGCCATCCATGCTGGTGAGTGTGTTTAACAATACCTATAATAGTCCTGATAGTGCTAGTAACACTAGTGTAACTCAGTAGTGCTCTGTGTGTATACTGCGGGGTGTGCATGTGTGCAGGTGTGCCTGTGCCCATGTGTGCATGTGTGCAGGTGTGCCTGTGTCCACGTGTGCATGTGTGCATGTGTGCCTGTGTCCACATGTGCATGTGTGCCTGTGTCCACATGTGCATGTGTACACGTGACCACGTGTGCATGTGTGCATGTGTGCATGTGTCCACGTGTGCATGTGTGCATGTGTCCACGTGTGCATGTCTGCATGTGTGCCTGTGTGCATGTGTGCCTGTGTGCATATGTGCATGTGTGCCTGTGTGCATGTGTGCATGTGTGCCTGTGTCCATGTGTGCATGTGTGCATGTGTCCATGTGTGCATGTGTGCATGTGTGCATAAGTGCATCACTGGTAACATTGTGTGGACACTGTAAACTGTGTTTCCTGTCTTCCTCCCACAGGTTCTGGTGCTGCTTTGGTGTCCTGCAGCAGGGAACCTGAATATGGTGCCACAGGTACTGGTAATGATGATATCTGTGTAATGGTACAGGAAGGTGTGTCAGGGTCTGCCATTGGTCAGCCAATTGACAGTACACAGCTGTCAACCCCATCATTGCGCACAGTCATCCTGCCAGTACATCCTTTGTCACCATTGTCCCTAGGTGATGGACAGGATACAGTGGGCATTGACCAGGGTAATGTGGTATCTGTGGCGCATGATTCCCCACACAGCAGCCATGGGCAGGGTCCTGCGATGGTACCACACAGACAGTTGCCCATGGGTTCTCGTGGGAGCATCCGTGGGCATACTGCCTCTGGCAGATGTGCCCAAAGAGGTCTGTCAACCTCAGCTAGGTTTTGAGCTATCATGCAAGCACAGTCGCGTATGGAAAGGTACACCAGACAGGGTCTGAGGGAGCTGAGAGCATGTTGCACAGCCATGACTGACAGTATGCGTGACATCGCAGATGCTATCCGTAATTTCACCGATGTCATAGACAGACGTTGTGGAGACATATTACAGCAGTTCCACAACCAAATGTCCATGAGCCAGGGCAATGGTGGGCGGTTGCGGCGTCGATGTGGCCGTATGCCAGCAACAGCAGCATCTGGCAGTCGACGTAGATGACAACAGGCCCGCGCACGCCCCCATAGTGCCAGCAGCAGCCCCAGCAATGCTGGGTTTGTGCTGTCATCAGAACGCCCCAGGAGACCACGTGCTTGTTGTTCTGGACAGTCCCAACAGGGACCTGTGTCCAGTCAACACACTCCCGCTTCTGATGACAGTACCCAGTCTGGCTTAGTACTGGATACGGTCCATAGCACCCCTGCCAGGCACAGGTACCGTGTCCGTGCCCACAGACACTGATCTGTATGACCTGCCAGGTGCAGTCTGTGGCTGTCCACAAACCCCTGTATATGGCAGCCATGAGGTGGAACTGTGTGCATGCATACACACATGCGAAAGGCTAACACCTAGGGTGACCACATACATGCACACACTGCACCAACAGTGCCCCACCCTGTACTGCTGCCCCTCACCAACACACATACACACACATGTCAATTGGTGGTATCAGTGGCAGACTCAGGCATACCTAATTCACACCCTGTGCATATGATGACACTGTGCCACCTCCTGCAATCTCCAACATCATTGCGGGAACAGGTAAACACATTGCTGATGCACAGGGTGACTACATAGAAGTGTATTAGTAGTATCATGTTGGTAACAGTACAGTGTGCTGATATGACTGTGTGTATATCCCAGCATGCCTGATGCAGTAACTGTATGAATGTCCTGAATTGTTATCTGCACCCATAGTATGTACCAAAGTGTAACAGCTGCACATAATTGCATGCCGGTGGTAAGGATGTCAACAGATAGCCACATACATGGGTAGCACAGGGGGTAGCTAATGCAAGTAGTGATATGCAATGGTGGACATCTACAGTAATGGTGTCAAGTTGCCCACAACGACTATGCAATGTGGATGTTTGCACATGTTGATATGTGTGCAGTACCAATGTAATCCAAATCACAATTAACTATGACATAATATCAGTTCTACCATGGGCATCTGTGCTGTGTATTCCTGGGTACATGTTGATAGTGCCTACATATTTGCATTGTTACTTACTGTTAGTGTTACCCCTTCTTTGTTGTACAATGAACTACTTCTAGCCCTGCTTACTGTAGCTTTGTTTGCATGCATGTTCACTTGGGGTTCCCTGGAACACTGCTTACACCTGCAATGCAGAGTTACAGTGCTTCTGTGGACTCCTAGTGACATCTGCATAGTGTACGATACACATGTCAAGTTTACACATGACAGAATGTCACTGTCTGTCCTGTTCGCATGTAAGTTGCCTGTGACACATTGCACATGTCTTACCTGGCATTTACACACGTGTGCAGTCATATATGCCAGTGCTATGAAACAGTAGCAGTACACCCACACATACACACCTTCAGTATGTTGTTCCCCATTGGCCCTATGTGTTAGTACTCACCATGGCAATCACACTACTAGGGTAGTATGTGCAAAGGTAACCTGTGAATCACCTCTATGGTCCAGTTGTGGTTTATGTGAGTCATATGGCAATGTCACAGCTGCCACATGTATGCAGTCAGCCATCACCCTTGGCCAGGAACGTACAACACATGTGTGGGATACCACCACATAGCCAATCTGGGGACTGAGCTCTCTGAACCCAGTAATGCCATACCCTGTCAGGTGGCATGTCATATTACAGTGACTACAATACAAGTCAGACATAGACATGCACTGACAGCATGCTGAACACACTGGGGCATACGTGGGGACTCAGAATAGCATCCTGCCTGAGCATCACACACCTCTGCAGCTGGCACACAGGCATATGTTCCATCGGAACAGAGCACATGCCACACATGGCACACACATCCCATGTGCCACACACTCACAGCCTGTAGGGCTACACAACACACCTGCTACAGATGTGTCAGGTACCTGTCTTGGGTGCTGCATTGGGGTCCCACTCAACAGGCTGTATCTGGTGAAGGTCACAGTGATATGCCTCAGGGGCACTATGGTCCACCACAGAACACATGCATACAGGTCAGTCAGAGGCATGGACACATATGACTCACTCATTGACCATGCCACTATGGATGACCTGAGACATACCTCCCTGGACTACATGACAGGGAACATAGTATGGATCTCTCAGCATGTGGCATGGGCCAGTATGAGCCTGATCTTCGTTGTCAACATACCCTCACCAGGTATGCTACCACTATATGTAGGAAGGGTGTTGTATGTCTACATTCTGCTCAGTCTCCAATGTCATTCATAGGGTATCTGCTGGCTGTCAACGTGTGCTTACATGCTAGGGAAGCCACAATGATGTGCAAGGGTCAGCTTGCACGTGACACCCATGGCCCGATGTATATTGGCGAAGCTCCTTGATACACACATACTGCCTTATGCTGCAGGACACGGATTACATAGCCACCTCCGCGGGTATCACACAGGTTAGGACACTAACAGTGCTGCTACACAACACCAGCAGTGTACACCGCAAGATGCATGCACTGGACACTGTCCTCAGCACGGTGAACTGCAATGTCTGTGCAGTACCAGAGTCCTGAATCATGGCTCACAGGTGCAACCCATCACTGACGGGTTATGCCTCATACCATGCCTGTCGTCCCCTACACATGTAACACACATGGACAGGGGGGTGGTATCCCAAGGCACCACAGATACACACACCTCCAGGTTGTTGGCACAGCACAAAGCATCAGGGCCTAATCATGTGCAGCTAACAGTGTGTCGGACTGCCATCTGGTTCATAGCCTGGCACACACAACCCTCCCATACACAGGAAAACCAACTATCCTCCATAACAACACTGGCAATATGACAGTCTCAAGAACTGTCTTTATATGGCTGGACTGCATCCAGCCAAACATTGTGCGTGAGCATTACTGTAGCTACAACACACTAGTTGAAGGGTTCACAGCATGTGGTCACTGAATTGCAGTGGAATGACATGTTACCACTCCCACAACAGGTGGAAACATGCAGCACCTGTACATTGACTACATGTAGACTATATGGCCCAGACCAGATGTGTATCCCCTGCTGTAGGTATTTTACCATATACACCCACACTGTATAGACACATACTGCATGCGGCCCCTGCACAGTAAGACACAGTCATATTGATATACATTGCAAATGCCATTTATCCACTCGAGGCATTTGTCAGACATGGTAACTACTGCGGGTCACAGGTATTTATGTGTATGTGTCACACACATACATCATGTGTGCAATGCCATTGCTGGTTTAGGCAATGGCATGCATTGTTATGCACAAAGACCCACACAAGGTCATAATGTGTGACACAACCACACGTGGCAGTTGTGGGTTACCAAAACATACCTATCTGTACTCTGACAATGGTAATAGACCCAGTAGCAGAGCGCACTATTTGCATTACTGGCCAACTAGCCCTGTTTGGCTGTGCTGATAGAGTGGTGACATCCCCTGTGTTTACTGGGGGAATATGCAGCATCTGGTCTATTGTAGTATTTGCCAAAAGGATCTGTTCTCTCACACTTGCATTTACACACACCCTACTAACCCCCCTCCACACACACTTGCAGGATTCATACCCCTACCTAACTAAGTCACGACACGTGAGAGAGACACGTTAGCAAAGCACACTATTCGGATTACTAGATGGTTCCTCTTCTCTGGCTGTACTTATAGGGTGCTGACATCATCAGTGTTTTGAAAGGGTAATGTGCATCAGGTAGTGTGATCTCCTGATTGCCAAAACTAACATGTTTTTCATACAGAAATGCATACACACAAACTCCCCACATCCAAACACACACACACTTGCAGGTTTCAAACCCCTACCTAAATATGTTATGGCACTTGAGAGTGACGCTGTAGCAGATTGCGCTATTCTGATTACTGGTAGATGTCTCTTCTCCAGCTGTATGTATAGGGTGCTGTCATCATCACTGTTTTGAAAGGGTAATGTGCATCATGTAGTGTGATCTCCTGATTTCAAAAAAGCACATGTTTTTCATACAGAATTGCACACACACAGAGTCCCCACATCCAAACACACACACATGCCATTTACAGGTTTCAAACTCCTACCTAACTATATTATGACACTCGAGAGACGATTAGCAGAGTGCTATTCAATTACTGGGAGGTTTTCCTTCTCCTGCTGTACTTATAGGGTGCTGACATCATCCGTGCTGAGATAGGGGAATGTGCATCCTGTAGAGTGCTTTCACAGATGCCAAAAGGGACATCTCCCTCACACACACACTAACCCCCCTCCACACACACTGAGCATTTACAGGATTCAAACCCCTACTTAACTATGTTATGACACTCGAGATGGACACATTAGCAGAGCACGCTATTCACATTACTGGGAGGTTTTCCTTCTCCTGCTGTACTTATAGGGTGCTGACATCTTCAGTGTTTAGAAAGGGGAATGTGCATCCTGTAGTGCGTTCTCCTAGTTGTCAAAAGGGATATTTCTTTCATACAGACTTGCACACACACACTAACCCCCTCCACACACACTGAGCATTTGCAGGATTCAAACCCCTACCTAACTATGTTATGACACTTGAGACGGATGCATTAGCAGAGCGCGCTATTCGCATTACTGGGAGGTTTCCCTTCTCCTGCTGTACTTATAGGGTGCTGACATCATCAGTGTTTAGAAAGGGGAATGTGCATCCTGTAGTGTGTTCTCCTAGTTGTCAAAAGGGATATTTCTTTCATACAGACTTGCACACACACTAACCCCCTCCACACACACTGAGCATTTGCAGGATTCAACCCCCTACCTAACTATGTTATGACACTCGAGATGGACGCATTAGCAGAGCGTGCTATTCGCATTAGTGGGAGGTTTTCCTTCTCCTGCTGTACTTATAGGGTGCTGACATCATCAGTGTTTAGAAAGGGGAATGTGCATCCTGTAGTGTGTTTTCCCAGTTGCCAAAAGGGACATTTCCCTCTCACAGCCTTTCACACACACAAACCCCACTCACCCACCCACACACACTGAGCATTTGCAGGATTCAAACCCCTACCTAACTATATTATGACACTTGATGGAGACGCATTAGCAGAGCGCACTATCCGAATTACTGGGCATCTGTTCTGCACCTGCAGTATTTATAGGGTGCTGACATCTTTATTTCTACAGAGGTATGTACATGTAGTACTACCTGTCAGGTGGGGGATAGCATATATATGCATTTGCAGCCACCTACGTCAGGGTCAGATATGCACATCGCACTGGCAGGTTATGTTCTATACCATGCTTTGTGACCACAGGACCTGTAACACACAACACAACCAGTCCAGAACACCACACCCACATCCAGGACACACACTTAGCTTCCCTGGGAACAGTGCCGGGATATGCAGGTGTTCTCATACACCATTCCAGTTGTTAACATCAGGTACAGGCATATTGTGTGTGAGAACTACTCAGGCCTCTACCACTTTACCCTACAGCCACTACAATTTGTGGGTCCATGTGCTATGGCAGAACCACACACCACAGCCACATGGGGGACTACATATTGCACCTGTCCATCTGCAACGTGGGTACTCACTGTTCCACACCAGAGGTAGACCACCATTGTTGATATCTGACCATACCCACCTTTCCCTGGACATCCATATCCCATCTCCACCCCAGGCAAGGTTGTCACTGCACACAAACTGTATTTAGCACAAGCAGACTCTACACTTGTGAAGACTGGGGTGGACGACCTCAGAGGACCCATGCTGGGGGACTATACTGGCCACTCAGCATAATCCTTGACAATTGCATTCTATGAGCATGTGTATGGTTTGCATTGATCATGCTATCCCACATATACCCATGACTGCTCCACAACAAGACACCTGTCAGGTGTACACCAGCCATATATGAGCAGTACAACAGACAGAGTGAGCTAATACATTGCAGAGCTGTAGCCCACAGAGGGAGGACATCTGTGAACAGTTCCGGCATGGCACTTCATTCACACATAATCATTACAACACAGTGTTGACAGTGGAATTGTCCAGAGAATGCAGATAGGGCTCCCCTCAGTCTGTTGTTGATGGACACTTACTGTTAGAGATCCTCAGCAACCCTCTTCCAGCACACGCCAACAACATGGCTGTGGCTTAGCACATTCAATCCCTGGGACCTCCACGGTGCCCCTGCTTAACAGAGGCACAGCTCACTAGCCTCACATGTTGCCTTATGTGACCTACTTTACAGTGGCACAGTAGCCTACTGTACTGGGGATGCAGATGCCAAGCACACTCTGGCTGAGCTGTCATTCCCTAGGGCAACAAGCTTAGTATTGACCTCTACACCCATATGTTCAATTGTCGGATGCACAATATTTGCTGTGCTGTTCTACTGTTTGCAGGTCTTTATTGCCATAGCATTCCCTGTTCCTATGACCAACTTGTGTATCTGTGGAAAATGTTTGCATATGACGGGGATCCACTATATCACTTATGTCGATGTAGTCATTTACTGTGTGCACTGGGCAAATTGCTGTGTTCATAGGTTCATAGGTTCATACTAGGCTATCTGCCCAAGGGCATTTATAAGCCTAGCCCATAGTTATGTGGCTTTCGCCACCCCTTTAGTTTGAATAAAAACTATGCCTATCATTTTTCTGTGCCTCTGTCAAGCAGTGACACTGAAGTAATCCCTGGGGTATATCTGCGATCTCCCATCCATTGGTCAAGATTCCTCTTGAACAAGGCCAGCGAGGTGCTCTGCCTCACATGTACCGGGATTTTGTTCCACAGCATAGGGAGTCTCTGGGTGATGAATCTGTCCCTCCAGCACGTTCTATTTATAACCGTGTCAAGGTTTAAGTCTCCCCTTGTGGTTCTGAGGGATCTAGATTTTTGAGGTGAAGCATATTCATCAAATCTGGGTTTGACATGGCCTTATATGTCAGGCACAGGTCACCTCTGAGCAAGCGGTATGAGACTGAATAAAGCTGGAGTTCTTTCAGTCGGGCAGCATAAGACATATTTTTGAGACCCTTTATCCTTTTGGTGAGGAACTTTTGGGGCCTTTCAAGCTGCATCAGGTGTCTGGTCAGATACATTCCGAACAGGGCATTGTACTCAATCATAGGTCTAATGAGTGATGAGTACAGGGGGACGATGACCTCCCTTGATCTAGATGTGAATCCCTTCATGATCAGGTGGGCGATACAGAAGGTTTTCCTAACTACTTTAGCAACATGATGTTGTGGTTGGTTCCTGGACTGACATGTACAAATACCAGATATGTGTGGCCAACTGCTAAACGGAGATATGGCCTAAGTGTGTGAGCATGCCCAGTTCAGCCTTTCCATGGCATGTTGTCTGACATATGCCTCATTTATCAAAGTGTGCGAGCATGCCCAGTGTGAGCTTTCCATGTGTTGCACTCTGAAGTCCACCACATATTTGGGTGTGTGTGAACTTCAACAATATCTCACGTTTATGGTTGTGTGTTGGGTGTCATGTTGTGTACTAACTGGCCAACTGCTTCGTGTCTGCCACAACAGGGATTATACTGTGCCTGCAGGGATTGCATGGGATACTTTGCAGACAGTTCTCAACATACTTTCATAATGACCTAACACTGTAGTACCGTATAGTGTACTGGTTCAGTACTTTCACTGTGGTGGACAGTATCCTGGCCTTTAGTCCTATGACTGCTTGACATCTTCATAGTGAGCACAACAGACTGTGTAGGGGCCAGTTGTGCACATATGACCATGTTGCATTATGTTCAGATATGGACTACCTACACCAGGCTCGTTCAACATTGGTAGTGTATTCCACAACATGGGTGGACATTGGCAAACACTGGCGATGTTCCCTAGGCCATTTCTGATGCTAGTCACAGGGTGTGTTTGTCCTTCGACACACATTGTAACTGGAGTTTGCCATAACATATGTCATGGTTAGTATACTGTGCCTCCGTCTACCTCTGACATAACAGTGATACCCAGGGTTAGCCTACCATCTCCCATCCACTCATCAGGATTCCTCTTGAGGGGTGTCGATAAGTGACTCTCTGGCTGACCTCTACCAGGAGTTTACTGAAGAGTGGGGGTGCCTTCTATGTTATGGATCATTCTGTACAGCTTGTCCTATGTATGTCAGTGCTGGGGTTCAGGTCTCTCATGTGCATAGCTCACTGCCATTCAGATTGTACAAGGTGCAGCATGTTCATTGATTCCAGGTTGGACATGGCTTCATACATCAGGCACAGCTTGCCTGTAGCTGGGCAGTATGGCAGTGTGTGGGGCTGCAGTTTGTTTACTCAGGCAACACATGGCATCTGTTCATGCTCTTTGCTACTCCTGGTGGGGTACTGTTGTGGACTTTACAGTTGATGGAGGTGCCTGCTGAGGTATATCCCACAGGGGCTATTGTAGTCAATTGTGACGCTGATGGAGGATGACTGCAGAGCCACAGTGACATCCCCTTATCTACATCTGCCAACCTTCATGTTTGGGTGGGTATATAGTATATGTTTCTGCAAACACTACAGCCACATGTTTGTCCAGTGCAGGATATCTATCACCTTTTGTACCCAGGTCTCTCATTACATGTTAGGTACGTCATGGGTTAACACCTGTGTGGTAATTTGTGGGTACTTACTTTATATCCACAGTGGTTGTCCATACACAGTTCTGCAATTAGCTTGCTGACATGGCTATGGCTCCAGTTGTCTGTAGGTGGCCCTTTTGTGGGTTGCTTGTGTCAGCTGGGGGTCGGATATGGTGGGCTGTTTGTACTCCTCTGCATACATGTTCAGTCACAGTCCTTCCATGTTGGCCTATACCTATGGGACATATATACAGAACGGGGGGGGGCAGGACCAGGCCTTGTGGGATGCCACTCATATCTGCTTTGTAGTCTGACATGGATGCGGCATGTCAGTTCTGTCCTTGGTCTGGTTTGCAACCACTCTACTGACATAGGGGTATATATTTAAGCTGGTGAACATATCCATACTGAACTCGTACGGTATTGTCTAGAAGCATGTGCACGGTCCAGCTACGCTGTGTGGACCACATTGCCCTCATCAATGACCTTAATGAATGCTTCAAATGGGTCAAACATGTTTAGGGGCAGGATCTGCAGTTACGACAGCCACACTGTGTAGGGTCCAGTATCAGTAGGTCCACAATAGCCTTCTGTCTGCGGTACATACTGATCCTTTCCATAGCTGTGCAGACCAAGCTTGTCAGGATCCTGGGGTGGTAGTTTGCAGTATCCATTCAGGCAACACCTTTGTTGTGAAGGACCACTGTTGTTGTTCACTGCTCTTTGGGTACATATCCTGTGGTAAGGCTGACATTGGGCAGTAGTGTGATTTGGCATTCCATTATTCTTGGAGTCCATGTTGGCCTCAGCCCAGGACACCATCACATACCTTTGCTGCTGTGTGTTTTGCTTTGCAGATGATGGCTGTTACCTCAGCATCTGCAATGTCAGGGGACCAGCAGTCTGCTGGGATAGATATTTTGCACTCTGGGGGGGGGGTTGCACTGCACCTGTCAGGTTGTATGTTAGCAATATGTGTGTGTGTTTGGTATGTTGTTTGTAATATCTGTGTGATTTGGAGCATATCTGTGGATGCCCATCATGGTTCCTACCATCGGTTAGGTAAGCCTTGTGATTATCCTTTGTGTCCTGTACATTTTGTATCTTCATAGGTTCATGGGTTCATACTAGGCTATCCACCCTAGGGCATTAGTTAGCCTAGCCAGAGTGTGTGTGTCTTTCGCCATCCCTTGCTATGTTTCTATTATGGCCATTTATGAATTTCTTTACTGTGCCTCTGTCTGGTCGTGACACAGTGAAGACCCCCAGTATACATGTACGATCATCCACCCACTTGGCAATATTCCTGTTGAGGGGTGTCAGTGAGGGGCTCTGCCTAACATGGATTGGGATCATGTTTCTGGGTGTGGGGAGCCTCTGGGTTATGTATCTGTCCCTCCAGCGTATCTTATTTCATTATGT
The DNA here is from genome assembly GCF_019279795.1 of Protopterus annectens. Lineage (NCBI taxonomy): Eukaryota > Metazoa > Chordata > Ceratodontiformes > Protopteridae > Protopterus > Protopterus annectens. Next base: position 1,649,966,499 of record NC_056732.1, read on the forward strand.
GTTGAGGCTGACATCTGTCACTCTCACAGCTCCAATGGCTTTGATTTCCTGTGGTGGAGCATGTCCATTACTCCTGTGTTGGACATGGCCTTGTACAACAGACATACAATGCCTCTGTGTAGGCAGTCTGTGACTGCATTCAGCTGGGGTGTCTACAGCCAGGCAGCATATGACATATATTTCACACCCTTTATCCTCTTGGTGGGGTAACTATGAGGTCTTCCGAACTGCTGCAGGTGTCACGTCCGGTACATCCCATATGAGTCATTGTACTAGATTATGGGTCTGATAAGGGAACAGTACAGCGGCACAGTGACCTCTGTTGATGTAGATGTGAATCCTTTCATGATACGGTGTCCAATATCGACAATCTTCCTAGCCACATTGGCATTGTGAGTGTCACATGACAGATTACTGTCGAATTGTGTCCCTAGGTCCCTGATTACTCCTTGCATACATAATGGTTTGCCACCTATGTGGTAATTTGTGTGTACCTTGTCTGGTATTTGGTGGGACATTCATACTGTCCAGTGTCTTCAGGATGTCTGGGTGGAGTTCTTGTGTGTGAGAGTGTGGTCTGTCGCATGCTACAGACTGTACAGCAGTTTGGACTACACTTAGGTACACATGGGTGGTCTCCGCTGCTTTGTGCATTGTCAGTTACCTGGCCATATGGGTGTCTGTGCTGCATATGGATACTCCCCCTCCTTTGATGTTTTGGTCCAGGTGTTGGGGCCATAACAGTGCTGGTGTGCTATCACTAGGCTTGCAGCAGGCTTCTGTCACTGCACAGACATCGATGTTCTCCATAATGGGAAGTGCCTCAGGGGCATGCATATTGCAGTTTACACATCTGGCATTGGTCAGCATTACCCTTATGTTTCCTACCACTTATGTTTTCTAGGGTGGTGGGTAGTCTTTTTGGCCTTGCCTACATACGGCTCTATGGAGGTGGCAAAGGCCTTATCCAGTATCCAGACGCACAGGGATAACAGGTGCAAGCCATCCCTGGAACAGCAGCATGGCTTGTCATGCTTGACATCTCAAGCAGACAGACAGACATTAGACCCTCTTGGACTGACAGCTCTAACTGTGCCAGCTGTTAAACATGATCATTCTGTGTTTGTACTGTGGCATCATTCTTGGTGAGGGTTGGATGCTACACACAGCTAGTGTCATACCGGCCTGGGGTACATACTCAGAGGGATCATCCATGTCTCTTTTCATGTAGACCAGGGAGGTACATTTCAGGTCATTCACACCAGCATGGACATTGAGTGCATCATATTTCTGCTTGCTTTGGGGTGACCTGCGTACTTGTGTTATGTGGCATTTTGTGGCAGCCTACAGGCAGCTTACTCTACCCTTTCCCTTGTTCAGTCTGGTGAGTGGGACAGCAGTGTGTCTGCCTATACAGAGACCTATTACAACTGTATCAGGCATGTTGTTTCTCCTTCTGGCCTGTGACTGTTTGGCACACCAGCTTTGTGTACTATTTGTTCCATGTGCTATGTTTGGAGGTTGTGGTTGCTTGTGATCTGCTTTGGAGGCTTCTGTTGGTGTGGTGTGTTTGTAATTAGGGCCTCAGGGAATATTTTTCTGTGTTTATGTGTTTGGTTTACAGTTGTGGTAGGTCTATGTGGGACTCGGTTTGTGGTGTATGTGGTTACCTTCTCCTCCTGACTAGTTCTGACAGTACTGAGTTGGTGGAGCTCAACCTCTGGTTTGGATACATGGTTGCATCTATCACATATATTTGTATTTATTGGGGGGTGTTGTGGTTGTCTGTGTACTTGGGACAGGTGTCACATTGCCTCTGGATTCACAGATTCTACTTGTTGTGGCTGGACTTAGTGGATTGTATGTGTGGACATATGTTATTGCCATACTACTGGTCAGTGATTACTTCCCTTTTTATGTTTGCTCTATCATGTGGTAGCTTCCTCATTCTCTTGCATGGTTTGGTAATGGAGTCCAGCATGCCAGATGCCTGCGTGTATGGCATTGTGTGTTGTTGTTATTTGTGATTGCATACTCCAAGCATTCCTGGCTGTGTTCATGGAATGCCTGTATAACATGTTCTGCGGTGTGTCCCATATTCTGCACTTGCACAGGGCCTTTCTTGGATTTCAACATCAGTTTGGAGGGCTGCAACCTATGCTTTACACATGTTTTTCACTGTGGTATTCTGGCCAGGGACTGGGGTTGGGATGTGTATATCCAGTGTGATTACTCTATGGTCTGGTCTTACCAGTGAGGGATACACTTCTCATCTTGCCATCCAGTACACATGTTGCTGATTATCACATCCAGTATGCTTACCCCTCTTGTTGGAGTGGTACGTTGTTCCTGGGCATTTTGGTTTATGGATTCTGGGAACTTTTCTCCTACTGTGTTGGTGCTAGTATAATGCTCCCAGTGTATGTCTGGGTATTTTCAGTCAAGCAATGTAATGTGGTTTGGGGGGCTTGATATATTCATGTATTCCAACATAGGCCAGGTGCAGTTCCTGGTATTAGGACAGTAGTCTGCAGCAGGCTATATACTGGGAGGCGGTTTTAGCCATTGGTATTTGACCATGGCTAATCCATGCTGCTTCTTGTTGTGGTACCAACATGGGGTGTGGTTATCCTTGACATTTATTGCTAGTCACCCTCCTTTTGTAGCTTGTTCCATGTTTTGCGGCTGTACAGCACAGTATGAGGTGTGACCTGGTAGTGTTAGGGTGCTGATGTGAGCCTTGACCTAGTTCTCTATTACAGGACTGGTATCTACATTCTCCATACTGTGTGCATTTACACTGCACACATCTTGCTGTTTAGACTTCTGGCATTGGGTAGCATTACATCTAGGTTCCTATCCCTTGTGGTACCTATGAAGGTGGGTTTGTGTTTTGAGACTTACCTATTCAGGGCATGCTGTGGGTACTGACAGCCTTTGCCAGTATCCATGGGGCATGGAATGATAGGTGCACGCCACCCCTAGCAGGTGGTGCATCATGTCATGCTCCGCATGTCTTCCCAGCCTGAAACACATTGGCTCCCCTTTGACTAACTGCATTACTTCAGCCAGTTATTGCACTTGATCATCCCATCGTCATTTTCTGGCTTTATGCTTGGTGAGGGTGGATGTTAGTCAGGGTGCTCAGGTGTGCATATAGTACATGGTGTTACATTACTTAACACATGGCATTCATGCCTCAGGTGGTGCTGCAGGGCTGCCTCTGTCAGATGCGCATATTACACTTCCCTGTACATGTTTGTGAGCAGGTCATGTCATTTTAGGCATCCATGTTATTATTTGAGTGAGTCAGAGGGGGTATCATTCCCAGGGTTCCTACTGAGCCAGTGTATGTGCTATGCGTTGCCTCTTTGCCAAGGCCAGGGCATACTGGGCATGCCTACTTCTGCCTACTGGGGCAGGCTCAGGTTGTTCCTCCTCCGAGTCACGCTCTGCCTGTGATGGCCTTGGCAATGGTGGGGGGCTGTTTGGCCCAGCCCTATGCTGGTCCTGCTGCAGCTGTTTTTGCAAGATCATATTATGTAGCATAGCACATACCATTACAATTTGGGTACATGTAGTTGGTGTGTACTGCAAGGATCCACCAGATGTGTCCAGACACCAGAACCATGACTTGAGCAGCCCAAACACATGCTCTATTACATTACGTGTTTGTGCATGTGCCTCATTAGGGCGTTCCTGTTCAGGTGTGTGTGCGTTTCTGATGGGTGTCATCAGCCACGGCTCCAGTGCATAACCTGCATCCCCCACTAGGTATCCGTGTGTGATGTCCCCATTGGTAAGTGTCTGGTACAGCTTCATCAAATGCCAGATGTGGGAATCGTGGTAACTCCCAGGGCAGCCAGCACACACATTCATTATTATGCCCTGGGCATCACACACGACATGGCAGTTGATGGAGGGGAAGCCCTTGCGGTTAATGTAGGCCCTACCCTGCTCACCGGCTGGTGCTTTGATGCGTATGTGCGTGCAGTCTATTGCACCCACTTCAGGGTATTCCGCTATTTGCTGGAAGAGACGCATATTGCGGGCCAATACCTCACGGGCATTGGGGAAATATACATGATCACCGACATGTGCTGACATGGCATCCAGGAACTGGTGCAGTACCCTGGAGGCTGATGCCTGTGATATCCCCATCATATCGCCAGTTGGTCTCTGGAAGGTACCTGTTGCTAGTATTCTTAGGCCAACACATACCTTGGTTTCCAATGGGATGGGTTCCCCTCTGTTGGTTCTGTGTGTGAGGTGTGGCCTGCACAGCTCAACAATTTGCTGCAGGAGCTCTCTGTCCACTCTATAGTGCTCTACTATCTTCAGCTCATGAAACCCATGGTAGGTGACCCTGGGCCTGTATACTCTTCTCCGTCTCCTCACTGTGGGTTGTCTGGCACCATCTGCATTGTCACCACCCACAGCAAGTTGCCTATGTCTCATTATGACAGCTATGGCAGCCCCTAACATTTCTGCTCTGAGTGAAGCTTTTTCAGTTTTCACTTCTATTAGCTTACTCCTGTCTTGCAGTGTCTCTTAAGAGAAACATCCTGCACTACTGTTTGCAGAGTTTTAAGTGCTGGGCTGGGCTACTATTCTGCCTGTGTAATTGCCTGCTTCTAATTGTTTTTACCTGCTAGCTTCAGCAGTTATCCCTGCTAGCTTCCTATTAATTCTGTTGCTTCCTTTTTCCTTTCTGTTTCCTCATGGGGGAGCAACGTGCATACCAGCAGAAACACGCTCACAGTGGCTTACACGCGCGTGCATGTGCTTACACAGTTCAGAATCTACTTATTCAGGTTAAAACGCGCACACACCCGCGCAAACACTGTTACACACCTGCCAACAGCCTCCAACATGCTCAGCCTGCCCTACACGTGCACACACCAGCGCAAACAGTGTTAAACATCTCCCAACATGCTCCCACATGCTCAGTCTGTCTTACACGCGCGCACACTTACCTACTCACGCTTCATGGTGCGCACACGTGCGCATGCACGCCCAGCAAGAAACTTTGGTGTAAGTAACAGTGTAAACCTTCCATTTCTTGACTTTCCCTGACTTATCTAGTGGCACACCTCTTTTCATGATCTGTGTCTGTCATCTGTCATGTTACACTGACCTCCAGTGAACTGCATTTCTTTCTACCATTCCCCCCTGTGATGTCACCTATCTCCTACTCTATTCCTCCCCCTTATGTATCTCTTACACTACTCAGACTGTGCTCATTTGCTATGTGACTGTGAGATTCAGTATCCTAACCCTCATTTACATGAGATTGCTTACTAATGCTTAGTTACATGTCTTAGACTCAGCTTCCCCCCTTAGCAACCACTACACGGTGGCCATATTGTTTTTGGTCTGCTGGTCCCTGCATTGTCATTCCATGTATTGCATGAAACCCACATTTGTGGGTTTATAACCTTCTTTTTTATGTTTTATACAGCGCAGCCCATTTGCGCAGGGCTGCGCTGGGTTTAAACATTGTCGATCGCCGAAAAAAAAAAATATTTTTATTATTTTTGCATCGGGTTACCTTGCAAATGGCCACATATTCGGCCATTGGCATGCTGCCTGAGACATATGTACCCTTTATTTGGAGCTGACATGGCTCTGTTGTGGAATTTGCAGAAACCTACTCAGTTCTCAACTGAGTACATTTCTGCAGCTAAAACGTCTCTTACACGGACTGGTTTCTGCTTCATGGATCGCTAATATACCTCATTTGCATACCTTTCAGCTGCAAGTGAGGTATTTAGCATGTCCACGCCCAGTCCGTGTAAGAGACGTTTTAGCTGGTCTCTTACACGGAGTTTAGGGCTGTTCCTGGATCACGAGGCTTGCATGGAGTGTTACATGTCTCTTACACTCCGTGCAAGCCTTCGTGAATCCTGCCCCATGTTTTTTAAGTAAAGATATTTGTCTTCTTTAAATATTATGGTAAGGATACTAATTGAATGATTAGTTTTTAATTTGCATATATAAAGAATGTTAATTGATTGTTTTTTAGTCTGAGGAAGGTGAGGCACTGGTCCACACCGAAAGTGCTCACTAATAAACAGTTTTTGTTTTTACTTTTGCAGGCTCTTATTGTGTTCCAACTGCTTAGCTTTTCAACTGTTTGTTCCTCAAAATAAGGGGGAAAGAATTCTGCACTCGCTAGATGTTCAGTCAACTCAGACACTATCTGGACCATACTAAACCTTTCAGAAAAACAGACCAACTACTTGTCAGCTTTGCCCCGGCGCAGAGGGGTACCCCATTTCCAAACAAACTATTTCCAATTGGATATCACACTGTATCCATTTTTGCTACAGACTACATAGGAAACCCCTCTAAGTTTATCCATACTCATTCCACTAGGGCAGCCTCCACTTCCACAGCCTTCCTCAGAGGAGTCCCCACAAGGGACAACTTGGAAGCTGCCACCTGGACCTCTGTCCATAACTTTACAAAGCATTACCACCTACGTCTTTTTTCTAAGTCTAGGGCAGGATTTGCCTATGCAGTTCTGTAGGGCCTGCTGACCCATGCCTAGGACTCTAACCTATCCTTCCACCCCTCTCCTCATCTTTGGTAATCCTCCCACAGGTGATTACTGCAACAGTGAAAGTACAGTTGTGTACACTTACCATAAATGTAGATGTTCGAGCATATTCACTGTTGCAGTCCTGGTTTCCCTCCATCCCCCATATAGCATCTTCCCCTAGGGGGGGCATAGGCTTCCCACGGTGGCTTTTAGCCACCAGTACCACTTTTCCTTATTTCCTTGTGCTTCTTACGGGTTAGGGCAAAAAAAAACTGATGTAATGACGTTGACTGCCTTTCTTTATAGCACTGATGACCTGCCATTAGAATACAGGTGACTGCAGCCGATGCAAAACAAATTGACTCTGATATTCAGGCTGGCCGAGGACTACCACAACAGGGAAAACCCACAGGTGATGACTGCAACAGTGAATACACTCAAACATCTACATTTATGGTAAGTGTACACAACTGTACTTTCTATTCTCACTGCATGCAAATGTGTATCTGAGCTCTTGCCTGACATTACAGAGAGCCTTTTGCAGCAGCATGTGGGACACTGTTATTACCATGTTGTCAGACAATGCAGTCATCCCACCAGAGCATGTTCAGGCATTGGCTTTCAGGCCAGGGAGGTGTCACCTCATCCTATACCAGACAGATTACAGTGGCATGTCTTTTAATCTATCCACATACATTATGGCATGGTTTGTAGGCCATGTGTTATCTTGCTTCAAAATGCCTGTGGTCTCCAGCTGCTGCATGTGTCTGGTGAGGTATATGCAAAAGAGAGCATTATACTGTATTACTGTTCTGATGAGATGTGACTACAGTGCTGTCATACAATCTTAACATCTGAATATGATAGCATGACTTATGATGTGCACATATGTTTGTACTGGAAGCTCATTAAAGAGAGAAGTTAGAAAGTAATGATACACATTGCAATTTCTGACTTAACAACCCTTATAACAACATTTGCTATAAAGTTGTGAAATTCCAAAGATACAATTATCAGTTCAACAGCACAAATGCAGATAAACTAAGCAGTGATCCAGTTATGCACCCTGAGCATCAGGCACAAAGCTTTTATATCCGTAAATCCAAAAGATAGAAAACAGGGATATGGCACAGTTATTATCACTTGCACAAGGTGTTGTGTGTTAAGGGGGAAGGAGTCCTAGGCTGACACAAAAGGTCAATGAGCATATGTGAATAAAAAAAAAGAAGCAGGTAGGCTGAACCATGTAACTGCTGTGTGTGCATCTTTAGGGGTCCTCCAGTTAAAATTGGTGTGTGTGTGTCTATATGAACACAGCCATGCTCAGTGCTAGCTCTATATCTTGGTACATCAGACAGGTGTGATCTGTGCATGGTAGAGGTGGCAGTTCATCGTTGTCACCCCAACCATGAGAACTGGCTCTGCCAGGAGTTACACTGGCACCTCCACACCCAAGGCCAAATGCAGTGCTGATACCTGAACATGATTGAGTCTGCTGGACAATTTCCTTTCAAAGGAACACCCAGGACCAGAACCCCATGGGCTGCCATGTCTGGGTATGGACAGCATACTCACTCATGGAGCATTGGAAGTACTGTCACTATGAGAGCATGGTTGGGAATGGACACATAGGCTATCAGCAGATGCTGTGGCTGACCTACACCCACAAGGATGCTGTTCCTCTATCAGCAGATGTTACATTAAAGACCCTGTTCTTTCCAATGTGTCATTCATCCAGTCCATTGAATTGGTAACATGGTGAAGGGCAGTCACTCATGTCAGACTGTGCCACATCTACAACCCTGAGCATTTGTCTGGAACACCTTTCTGAATATGTCTTTGCCTTCATGACAGCATGGCACCTTGCCCACACTATGGCTATGACCAGAGTCAACAGACACTGTAGCTGCAGTAGCCACATTTCCCTAATCAGTGTCCTCGCCCTGTACCTGTCCAATATCTGTGAGCTCAGTGGAGTGGGTATGCATAGGCCTACTGGCTGTGTCCGATGAAAATGCAGGATGTTAATCTTTGTGTCAGATACAACATCTGCACCCCCTGACCATGCCTCAGTTTTGCCACCATCATTGCCAGAGTCTGCTGATACACTGACATCAGGTGGCACAGGGCCCACACTCCCACTGTCATGATCACCTGTGATAAAAATCAAGAAATACAGAAATAAATTAATATCTGTACTACTATGGTGCAATGAATACTAACAAATGAACAGTGCTGCCACTATTACAGACAGTGCAGCAATCCACACAACAGGCCTGAGATCAACTTCACACAGTAAAATATTTCTTTAAATTGCTCAGCAGTACTGATATAAAATGTTTTGTTTACCATCTGCAGAAGAGATATTCCTCTGCATTCCAGGTGGTCCTGGAAAATGTTCAGCAAGAGGTAAAAGCAACATCATCGCAATTAACAGTAACACAGGGAGTACTACATTTACCCCTTAATGGACATATAAAGTATACTTTCAACAAGAACATGGCTGACAACTCCAACCTAAGCTTATAACTGTAACAATCTTCAATCTCCCCTCCCCCCAAAAATGTGACAGAATTATCATTTTGATTTTAATTGTTTTGCTATACAATAGTATTCAGCTGTAGAGATACCCAAGCTTACCTGGAAGCTCCTCCTGGGATGTGCTTGCTGTCTGTGAAAGTGTGGCTCCAACATCCAGGACATGCTGTACTGCAGACTCCTGTGCACTGCCAGGATCTGGATATTGGCCAGGAAATGTTCATTGTCAATGGTGATTCCTTAGCATGGCCTTCCCCAATAGCCATCAGGTCATGGCCCACAGTAGCTGCTATCCTCCTTACAGATATTATCATGCCAGTGGCACACCTGCCCATGTGTTCTGCCATGGTCACCCATGGCATTCAAGTCATCCACCAGCTGATGCCATATTTGCATATGGCATCCCATATCTCCCCATCCCCTTTCCAGTAGAAAAGCCCAATGTTGTCTAAAGGCATTTACTATCACCTGGCTCTCATCATCAGTGAAGGGGTGTCTACAGGGATTTACATGCCTGGGTGGCATATTGTAGGTGCCCTAAAATACAACAAAAGGATAATGCACGTAAGTATCACATAACTACAAAATAACTGTTTCCAAATAAAACAGAAGAGCTAGCCACTCAATAATACTCACTGGAGAAACATCAAATAGTCTTGAGTTGTGAAATATGAGCAACAGGCAGGATGCAAAACAAGGAGAGTAACAAGAGTAACATATCCTTGTTTGTGCCATAACAGTAACTCACCTTTGCTTCCCCTCAAAACGAACAGTCTATTCTTGTTTATGCCATAACAGTAATTCACATTTGCTCCCCCCACAAAAGTCCACACTTGTTTGTGCCATAACAGTAACTCACCACAAAAGAACAGCCTATGCTTGTATGTGCCATAACAGTAACTCAGCTTTGTTTCTCCCTCTCAACAGAACAGTTGTACCCTTGTATATGCCATAACAGTAACTCATCTTTGCCCCCAGAAAAGCACAGTATGTGCTTGTTTGTGCCATCCAACCTGCCCTTCAGTTGTTGCCAACCGCATATCATATTATTGCCAGTTAATATCCTGACACATTTTAAGGCCAATGATATAGCATGGCTTACAGACTGCATGTCTCAGAGTCCTGGTCAGATAACTGATGAGTGACCAGAAAACACAGAAAAGTAAGGCAGAGCTGTATATTTTCAAGCAATAATCATAACAGGTTCTGTGATCACTAAGTCCAAATATAATAATAAATGTGGAAATAGTTTGTGGTTTGATATCAGTGTGCATTCTGTTACAGTTGGTTGTATGAAGAATGGCTTCAGTTCTTTGCTACAAAGCTGTTTGTGTGGCAAAGAGGGATAAGGCACCCATCCTGTTTTCTAAAGGTGCATTGGAGTGAGAGTTGAAATCCAGACCTATGTAAACATATCTCATGGGTACTAACATTTTCTACTGTGTATGTCATTGATTGCTTTTCCTCATTTCATCTATTTCTCCTTTTTCTTTTCTTTTCTACTAAATAATACTATAAACCTGACAAAGAAAACACAATTTGCCAACAAATTAAGAGGAGGTTGGATGTTAATGAAAAAGAACCTGTGAAATGTACACTGTTTACTTGCATTGCCAACCTTGCCACACCTACATGTAACACTTTGTAAGTCTAACCTGACACACCCACCTGATGTAAGCATTGATAGTTGCCATTCCACAAACACAAACAGTGCCTGCACTATGTTTGCATCCTTACACAAATTCATTTTTTTGGGATTCAGCATTTCTAATGAGTTCAGAGCTCATATACATATTCACTGTGCTGACAGCACTGAATCTGCACTGTTATCAACTGTGTAGCTAAGGAAACTGAAGGTGAGCTGAATGTTAACACAGATGGGAGTATATTACTTTTGGGTAAATCTGCACAGAGGAGTACTGCTTTTTAGATGGATATGCCTGCGTTTCGTCAGCTACATATTGCATATACTGACATGTAACTATGAATAGTTTGTTTAATGGTTTTTATGTTTAGTTTGATTAACATGCACTTGCACCTTTATCTGTCTGCTTCATACCTGTCAACTGTACAGATTTTCACAGAATGTCCAGATTTTTGTTTCATATTTTTGGTTCATTTTTCATAAAACTGTGTGGCAAAACATTGCCAAGTCATTAATGATTGAAATCAGAAAATAATGACAGACACTTGAGTATCAGATGTCATACTCTACTGAAAATTCATGCTAACACAAAACCTGTTATTCTATCAACTTTATAAGTTAGTAAGAGCAATATTTAAAAATTGTCACTATTTTAAGGCCTTTCCCATCATTTTTTATAGCTTTGTCCAGATTTCTTGCCCTAAGATTTGCCACAGTTAAAGCTAAATAAGGGGTGAGCACTTCCACATAGAGAGATGCTGATGTTACTACACCATAGCTAATAGCATCAACAGACATCTCTTTGTACATGTAACTGCCCCTGCTCAATTCCAGGAAATAAAAGCAGGACAGTTGAGTGCTTCTTTCCCACCCAAGCAGCTACCCCCTCTGCCCCACCCAAACCACACATCTGCATACTCATACTTATGAATCTTTCATTTTATTAATCACTTATCCCATAGCATTACCAGTGCTCACTAGAAAACACTAGTAGTTCTACGACAATATTTTATCAAAATACCCCAGTATTACTCTACAGATCGAACATAACTCATTCATGTCTATAGTGCAATCTCTGTATTTTCTCAATCAGCACATAAAGCACCTGTCACTTTAAAGATATCCTCACCATTACCACCACACCTATGCTGTGTTAGAGCACCCTTCTTATTTTTGACAATTGCATAGCATTTATTTTAATTTACAAAGGCTTAAATACAGAAAAGTAATTTCTACTGTTAGGCTGCTGTAAATTAAAGTTAAAAAAAACATATACATCCCTTTAGAAAATTCTGTCAAAACCCTCTTTTTAGAGCATTTTTCAGAGTTGTGGCTACACAAACAATAGCCTTATTTTCTTTATAGAAACAGGGCAGGCCTGTACTGCTGAGCAGCAAACAGCAGGCAGAACTACTATGCTGCAAAGTAAAAAAACACTACACTATCTGTCTAGACGCCTTTGCGTGGCTGTATTCCAAACGTTTTGGAATACAGATGGAACACCAGCACGGAGTTTACGGGTGCTTTCTACATTGTAGAATTGCTCCACAGGTTAATTAGCATGCTGTTCAGCTGCTTATGCAGCAGTTAGCATGCCATGGTGTTTCACTTGGTTCCTCAGGAGGTACGTGCCTCTGCACAATGCTTATTGAATGTAAATTTTCCTGTGGCTGTGTGCACATTGTGCCGCAATGTGGACATGGTGAAAAAAAACAGTGTAGGCTGTATTGAATCCCCCGGGCATTTTTTTTATCTTGTGTACATTTTAAGTTTCAGAAAACAGGTAACAGATGACAATTCATTAAGACCTGGCCAACTTCCTCCATTCAAATGGAGTCACCAAGGTTAATTCTCTTTTCTCTAAATGTAAAGTCTAGGGTTCTGTTTGCAAGTTCAGTGTCACCCCTGGACTTTACATTTAGAGAAAAGGGAATTAACTTGGCAACTCCATTTGAGTGCAGGAAGTTGGCCAGGTCTTAATGAATTGTCATCTGTTACCTGTTTACTGAAACTTAAAATGTACGCAAGATAAAAAAAATGTGTTTGAACACGTTTAAAAGTATGCATTTTTACAATTTGCATTTTTGTTAATATTTATTTATGAGCTTCAGTAGGTTTATAGTATGCATGAGGTTTAGTGCAGACAAGATGATTCACTAACAGCACCGATACATTTGTAATTACTTAGCACTTTGAGGGCTTGAAAATTTAATGAAGTCATGTGATTTTTAAATATTTTATAAGCAGCTGGTTTTATTATTTCTTTATCTAATGAAGTCTTTGGTGTTTTAAGATGAAAGTAGTTATTTGTGGAATATTTGTGGAATAATTAAAATGGTTTTAGTAAAAAGTTACGCATATTTGTTTTTTTACAATGGTTTGTTTATTGTTTGGTTAAAAAGGGTATGAATTGTAGCCTTGAGTAGCATCTTACCTTCACCAATGATGATGATGCCATAGTACCAGCAAAAAATGATTGACTTCAACAATTGGTGTAGCTTCTGGTTTCAAAACAAGGGGATCCAGTATCTGTCAGCCTGGATCAGGGTTCCTAGATTTCCAATCTTGCAAGTGGGGACAAAAAAATAAAAAAATGTCTTTCACTGCAAGTGAAGACCATATATAAAAAAAAAAAAAAGGTCTTTAATGCGGAATAGAGTGTGTGTTCTGCATTAAAGCAAAGCAGCTCTGTATTTATCTTTTTATTTATTTATTTTTTTGATTAGCTAAACATGGAGCTTCTCGTGTTTAATGCAGAACATTGCAGTTTCACATTCAACAGAAGTAGCTCCGTGTTTAGCGATTTTTGATTGGCCCTTATACCGGCATACAGGCCAATCAAAAATCGCTAAACACGGAGCTACTTCTGTTTAATGCGGAACACAAGAAGCTCCGTGTTTAGCAATTTATGATTGGCCTGTATGCCAGGTATATGGGCTAATCAAAAAAAAAAAAAACAAAGCAGAGGCTGGCCAGGATTTAAACCAGCAGGGCGGGACTCGGGATCAGGCTGCTGATCTCGGGACAGTCCCGCAACCCTGGCCTGGATAGACATGATCAACAAACCACAATGCTTTGCCAGAGATGGTTTGCACTTGTCACTATTTGGCTTCTGGATACTGGCATAAACTGTATCTTTATCTCAGTAGTGCCTTTTTAAGCCATTCCAAGTTGTTAAACCCTTCAACATAAACAAAATTCACTTGTGACTACATAAAGGTACCGCTGCTCAATGCTAGGCAAGTAAACAAAAAAAAAAACTACACTGCCTAGAAACACTCCTCACCCTGGAGAACACAGACATACGTACAGTCAATGAAATATTGTTCAGAACCATGGAAAGCACCCTGGCTATCAAGGGTTACACTGCCTTTTATGCATTTCAATCCCCCTTGGTTCAGGATAAAAAAGGGAGGAGGTGTTTCAGTTTTCATGAAGGAAAAGTACATTACTAGACTGGTCCAACAACATGACTCACTTGAGCTGCTCCCTGCCCAAATAATTATAAGTATGACCCCCTATCATATCATTGTTAGCTACAGATGTTGTTATGCGAGTCTGGAAAACCACACCTCCTAACTAAACTTGTTGAAATCTCTTAACATTCAGTCTAATATATCATACTTGTGGGTTACTTCAACTACCCCTCCATAAACTGGGAGACTTATATGACCCATAATTCACTTTCTCAGACCTGTTTAGACTTCATTAGCACAAGTACCCTGGAGCAACTAGTTAGCTCCTCAATTAGACATACAGATATCCTAGACCTGGTACTCATGAACATGGGGGGGGGGTGCTGTTTCCTTCCATGCATTAACTCCTCCCTGGTGAGATCTGGCCACAAAATGATCACCGTTAGTCTTAAAACTAACCTAGAACCTCCATCAAACTCCAAACCTATTAAGAACTTTGCTAAAGTCAGTTACCTCGAACTAAGCATCAGGTTATTAAACTTCCAAGCCCTCCTGAACCTGGATGACGTTGAGCCCTACTCTGAGCTGTGCACAAAAGCACTGTGCAACCACATTCATAGCTGCATAAAGGAAACAGTACCTGCTGAGTCAAACCTATGATTACTGGTAAAAGTAAACCACCATGGTGGGCCCCTAGCATTAATAAACTGTTTAACAAAAGGGAAAAAAATCCTCTCCAGAGTCATGAAGGAACAGATAAAAGAGTGCAAAAAGACACTCACCAATCTAAACAAACAAATTAATAAAAAAAAAAAAAATATATATATATATATATATATATATATGTGTGTGTAAGACACATGTCTTATGCAGATTGACTAAAAGCCATATCCCTTTACTCCATTTCATATTGTTTATTGAGAGGTGACTTATGCCTGACCTCCAAGGCATATCTGAGCCAGGCCTGATGAAAATGTTACATATTTGCAAGAAAAATTACATGAGGTTTATGAGTTCCATGGACCTGAATCTTATTTGTGACTCACAATTAGATTTTGCTGGAGAGACAGATTCGTATCCCAAGGGCTACCTTGTCGGTGGAATAAACTTCCCACCTTCATGAAAGAAAGTCTGTCCATCACACTATTCAAAAAAAATTAGATAAATGGATGAGGAACCAGATATACTCCCATGGTACTGCCCATGTTCCTTATGGGCAAAGGCAGTGTGTAAAATGATGTAAGGCTCCAACATCCAAAGACCCATAAGCCTGATACTACCCCATCCCATATCTGGGGAATTAAGGATTAGTGTTGTCATAACCTGTGTATTATTGGCTAGGCCTGTAAAGGCTATAGTGCCATTAGCCTAGAAAATAGCTATGCACCCATAACAGATGTACCAGAAACTTTTAAAATGAACATGCAGTACTTATTCGTTCCACTCTATATTGTAACTAGTAAGTGTAAGTGAGATGAGAATATTGACGTTTGTAGAGAAACTTGCCACATTGCATCAACAGTCTGTTGCTTGTGAAAAAGTGGATTAATTGATGGTAGTGGCTTAAAGTGATTTTCCATTGTTTGTTTTTTTATCTTACATTTGCACCATGGCATGTGGTGTAAAATCCTGCTGAACAGCACCTCTGCTCATTAGGGAGCATTTTCTACTGCAATTTGGATGAGGAAAATGCCTTTAAAATCAGTTTTCCATATACTGATGTTACCAAGGAAAACAGTAAACTCCAACCTCAGTGGCATCAGTGTAGGAAAAACATGTTGCATCCTTAGACTATATTGGATGTACCTCCTCGTATGTGTGTAAATGCCCCATTAAAGTATATGGACGCAACGCACATTACACCAAAGTGATGTCAACGTAGCAAATACTAAATTTATTTGAGTTGTAGTTTAATAAAATTTATGGAACAATATTAAAAAATAGCCCAAATACGTACAGACAAGTGAAAAAATGCATCCAAGCACTTGACTCAGCAAATGCCATGATGCATTTGTTGATATTGGAAAATCACTGAAGGAACATCCATTTTTGGAGTGCTAGGTATTATCTGAAGCTGCATGTAGAAGATTGCCGACCATATTCCTGTAACATAATTATCTGGACTGAGAAAGAACAATGGCAGGGGGAGCAGCAGACATTCAAGTTTTATAGGATGAGGTGTTAATTGATATCTTTTAACTTAATGTTTTGCTCAAAAATTAATCCTCAGTAACAAAATAAATTAATTAATTAATCCTGAGTATTCAAATTTTAAAGATATTTGCTTACCAAATCTGATGATATAAAAGTGCTAATCCTGGGCTGATTCGTTAAAGTAAATAATGTAATGATCCCTAAGTTTGTAAGATTAAATACAAAGGTTTTAAAAGACCACAGTTGTTTCACTGAGTACATTGTGAGATTTTAGCTGCAACTTGATTTAATCCTCCTCATGGGATAAGTGGTTTATAAATTGCTTCATCATCTTACTGACTGATGTGTCTTCCTTAAGGAGAGTTACAGAGATTTAAGAAAAAATGGATGTAAAGGTATTCTTTACCATGTACCACTTATAGAAAATTCCAGAGCAGTGGAGCAGTCTAGCCCGTTGTCAGTTTGGATTTTTTTTTTATCGATCGATCTATCTATCTATCTATCTATCTATCTATCTATCTATCTATCTATCTATCTATCTATCTGTCTATCTATCTATCCATCCATCCATCCTTTGTTGGCTGGATTAGTTCCACTAGGCTAGTAACCCCTCTTTTCAGGGGAGACCTGAGGTGGTATTTATACTACTAGGGAAATTTGGCCAGGGCATTAATGCAGTGGGATTTGTTACAACCACCTGAGCTACCAGCAACTAATTGCATTTGTTATTGAAGTTGGCTTTGTGGCTGTGTCTCTCTGTCCAGCTCCTCCTATTGGTTGCTTCTCCTGCATCTCAGCTGTCCAGGGTGCCGAAGTACTGTGTATTGCATTATGATTGGTTCCCACTGCCTTCTACAGCTTGCTGTTCCTGTATCTGAGCTGTCCAGGGTGCTGAAGTACTGTGTAATGCATAATAATTTCTTTCCACTGGATGTAGGTACTGCCTCCTGTTGCATCTCCCCAAGTCATTTCCTACACACACACACACACACACACACACACACACACACACACACACACACACACACATATCTCCCTACATCATTCCCCCACACACGTGCACGCACACCACATCCATTCAAAATATCATATAGTTATATATACAGACATGACACAGACACACACACACACACACACACACACACACACACACACACACACACACACACACACACACACACATTTTTCCTAAGTGTGTTATTGTTCAGAATAAAATTAACTTGCAATTGCAGACATGTTTCTCTGTAGCTTTGTTATATATCCACTTCTGCATCTGAGAATATCTGTTGTTTACCTATAATCTCTGAGGACCTTATCTAGCCTCATAACATCACAGAACTGTTAAGGAAAAGCCAGCAGTGACTGGATTTTCTGAGAAGGCTGAGGAGGTTTGGCATGCCCAACACCATCCTCAGCAACTTCTACAGATGTACAATTATGAGCATTCCCTCTCACTCAATTACAGTATGATTTAGGAATAGTAAAGTATGGGATCACAAGGCTCTGCAGGGAGTAATAAAAACTGTGCAAAACATCTTTGCAGTAACACTCTCTGTATTGGAGAATATCTACAAAAGAGGTTTTAAGAGGGCCTAAAACATTGTCAAGGACATTACCCATCCACAACACAATCTGTTTATGCTGCTACCATCAGGGAAGCATTACAAGAGCAAGACAGCCAGAATAACTAGGCTGAAAGTTTTATAACTCAAGCTATTAGACTGTTAAATGAAACTCATCTAGTGCTTTGCCCTCCCTCCAGTATTGTAGGTTGGGTCATAGTTGAGGAGAAATTAGCTTTTTTGCACAAATGCACTCTTTTGCACAGTTATGTACATTTACTGATATTGGTATTTATATTATTGTCTATTTGTTGTCTAAGATTACCACTTTTTGTTAATTGTCATTGTTTTTATATATTGCTGGATGACTTACAGAATAAGAATTAAATTGTACTTTGTGACACTGTCTGTTGTACACATGGCAATAAAGTTGAATTGAACTGAATAATTCTGTAAAAAAAATAAAAAGGGTGTAGTTCTGCAGCAGTTCCAGCATAGTAAAACAACTCAGCTGAGCAGTTCAACCTAAGGGAATCTATGGTGATGTGCATCCAGCATCTGCAACTCGGTTTACATAAATACCCTTTGTGATGTCAAAACGCCTCCACCCCCCTTTCCCATGTGCTCAGTGGGCTTAGACAATTGTGTTCTCAGATGGAATTCAGATGTTGATCCTGAGGCTTCTATCAAGTCTTGACTCTTCCAACACCAGTGAAGGTAATCAATTTGCACCTCCCCACCAGGTGCTACCAAAAGAAACACAAACCCCATCCTACCCAACCCCCACCACACAATTCATTCCTCAGCTCCCAGTCAGGAAAGCTGTTAAATGTTCAAACATATACTTCCT
The DNA here is from genome assembly GCF_019279795.1 of Protopterus annectens. Lineage (NCBI taxonomy): Eukaryota > Metazoa > Chordata > Ceratodontiformes > Protopteridae > Protopterus > Protopterus annectens. The sequence goes on from NC_056732.1 coordinate 1,649,985,208, forward strand.
GAGACAGTTTTTAACACAACCCATTATTTTCACATAAAGGTGACAAATGTACCCACAAGCGACTTCTGTATAGAAATGGGTGTCAGTTGTTCTTCATGTCAAAAATATATTTTGTAGATTCACAAATGCTTTGTTTAGGTTGGGGTTTGCTTATTATTTTTGGAGACAATTACAAACAGGGAATACAAGGGGATTTCACAGAAGATTTAAAATTAACAATCCTTTGGTTCTGGAGGTTTGTCTCAGACCTTTAGGTGTTTTTTTTTTTTTTTTTACAATTGAAAATTCTCTCCAACTATAACCCAGACAGACCTTTGGATTACATCACTCTAGTAGGAGACTGCAGCTGCCAGTAACCCTGAATGTCAGCCATGACTTCATCTTTCAAATGAGCCCTAAAGAAATCATACGGGTGTCAAAAAAACAAAGTATAAACCATTGCATACAACAACTTCTCAGTGTATATCCTACATCAAGCTGTTACTTAAATATCTTCCATTGAGGTTCGTAGTCCACACTACATTTAGTCCATAAATCAATACAGCAGAGTAAATCTAGGAGATGGGGGAACACTGATTCACATACACACACACACCTCCCTACATCATTTCCCACACACACACACACACACACACACACACACACACACACACACACACACACACACACACTTGCATCTATCTACATCATTTCCTACACACACACACACACACACACACACACACACACACACACACACACACACACACACACACACACTTGCATCTCCCTACATCAATTCTTACACACACACACACACACACACACACACACACACACACACACACACACACACACACTTGCATCTCCCTACATCATTTCCTACACAAATACAGACACACACACATGCATACTCAAACATACTCTCTCTCTCTCTCTCACACACACACACACACACACACACACACACACACAGTTAGAAAAAAACAAAAAAAAATGGAAATATAAAAAAAACGATTTTTTTTTTTAAATAATGTTTTTATTGAGTTACCCTAATAAGAGAAAAATAAGGAAGATGAAGAGTAACCACGTTGCAAAAGAAACACAGACAAGCTGATTTCAGAAAAGCATTTGAAGCTGATTTTCCTGATTCCTGCTACTTCTCCTGGTACCTCAATACCACAATCAGAAAAAACAACAACAAATGCTTTTCTGAAATTAGCTTGTCTGTGTTTCTTTTGCAAAGTGCTCACACCTCTTCCTTATTTTTTTAGAGTGATTCAATAAAAGGCATTCTTTAAAAAATATTAATGTTTTTATGTGTATATTTAAGTTACTTTCTTGTATTTTACTCTAGTTTTATTGCAGCAGTGTTTTACTTTAATTTTGTTTTTCTTGGAGTTTTATATGTTCTAGGTTAGGGCCAGGAAGTAAAATGTATTACTTTCTTTGACTGTAAAGGAATTAACCGTACCTGAATTTTTGGAAGAGCTGAGAAAGCATTTTTATTTAAGGTAAAGAGAAAGGGACAGTTTTTATGAGAACTGCAGGGTAAGATTGCTAAGTGTGATTTACAGTTTTCAAATGTGAATTGTGTTCTTGTCTTTTGTTTTTGTTTTGTTGCTGTATTATTTTTCTTTATTTTTTCTTGCACTTTTAAAATCTGTACTAAAAAAAACATTAACAGCTTTATGTTATAACCAGAGGCAAACATGCATGTTGGATTCTTGGACAAAAGGGATTATCTGTGTCTGAATTACGGGAAGAACTGAGAATATTTTTAAGGTAAAGAGAAGAGGAGCATCAGGTAAGACTCTTATGTGCCAATATTTCATTTTTGCACACTGTCTGTGTTGTTTTTAAGATCAGTGTGAGCTATTGAGTTTCTCTCTGCTTATGTGAATTTGACTTTAGAAGCACCTTTCAGTCTAGTCTCATCTCCTGGTTTTTAGTAAACAGTACAGAGTCTTGTTGGAAATGTCTTCCCTTGAATTAATTATACTTCAGTCACCCCCCGTTCATGTCTTCCCACCCCTAGTACATACTAAGGTAAGAGTAATCCCTTTTCCAGATTATGTTTAAACATCTGCTCTACTCCCTAAAACTGTCTTAAAATGAGATTAGAAAAGGCCTCAGTAGATTCAATAGATTAAAAAATAAATATTTTGCAGGTCTGTGCTTTTCCTACCTTCATTTCATATTTTGTCTGATTTGCCACTTTTTTGCATGATCACAAACAGTTAATAATATTATCCCCTATAGCCTTTTTAACACAGCCAAACCTCTGCATTTTGATTATTCATGTATTTCTTCATATTTTCCTAAATAAAAAAATAGAGAACCCTTGAAATCCCCATCTCCTACTTCCTTGCACTTTGATTCATTAGTACAGGTGTTCCTAGTTTTTTCCCCATAGCAGCACATTCTTAACAGTACTGGAGTTTGTTCACAGCACTCATGCATGGCTTTGTGTCATATCAGTGGTGATGAAAAATAAAGTCTGGTCATGTGATAGTGAAACATGCTGGACATACACATAGCTTGATTTGAGTAGCTATGACTATTTAATATTTGATTTGATTTAGTTTTTAGAAAAAAAGAACCTTTTTGTTTCCTTTCCTTATTTCATTCAATGCAAGGTAGAAGATTTGCTGGGGAAACTGATTTTGCTCAAGTTCTATGTACTTTGCTCAAAGGACTATTCAAATTAGGCTAGGGGTCTAACAACCTTATCAATGGGGTTTTAGATACTCTGTGGTGCATCTAGAACTTTTTCCAACCTTTTAATCTGTGTGTGATATACCCTCTCATATTTTGTCTTTGTGGTCCTATTCTGGTTATTTATGCCCCAATACTTGGGGATGAGTTTTGCAAACACTTAAATGTAGAAAACTGGGACTATACTTATTTAAAAAAAAGAAAAAGGTTAATAAACTAAAATATAGACACACATACACAACACTCTGATTACACATACTGTAGCTTCCTCTGTTTCACTACATCTTTTATTTAATATTTGTTTACTAGGAAAGTCCAACTTGGAACAAGCCAATTTTCAGCAGAGGCCTGAGGAGAAACCTTCCAGATGCATGTCTTTGTAATGTGTGAGGAAACCAACATGAATGCAGGGAGGACATGCAGACTCCACACAGAAGGCACTCCAGCCAAGAATCAAACCAGAGAACCTCTTGAATGTGAGGTGACAACTTTAACCATTGCACCACTGTGTCATCTAAAATACATAAAATACAGGGGCCATTTTTGCCCCTGAATTTTATGTATATTAGCCGCTATGCTTTCTTTGGACTGTCCAACCTACCTTCCCTCTTTAAAATACTTTAAATTCATAAATAGTTCTATTTCTTTTTGTGTGCTTAGCTATTTGCTTGCATGTTGAACTCCAATATCTTACCATTAATTATGTAACTATTCATTAATTAGGTAATCATGAGTTTACTTAATTTAACAGTCCTCCGACATAGTAAGACATCATTAAAAACTGCAACAGTTCAGATCAAGAATAACTGGTCTTCTCACTCTCTCTTCATCATCAACCCCCATTTTCTGATTTTCTGCATGGGGTTGGAGTGTTGCATCAACTGTCACCATCTCCCTCGATTCATTGCCTCTCTCCAACGTTCATGCCTGACTGTCACAGATCTTCTCTCATGCAATCCATCTGTTTGCTGGATGCCTTTTTTCCTCTTGCCTTCTTCCTGTTTGTCCAAAATTTTCTTCACCAGATTGTCTTCTGCTTTCCTGCACATGTGCCTGACTCACCATAATCTGCTCTCTTTGACCTTCTCTACAGTTGGAGCTACTTGAGCTTCTGCTGTGATGTCTGTGCTTTGACACCTGTTACAGAGTATGGGGATGTCCTGATGCACACATCTTGGCTTTGACTAACATTTGGCCAAGGTAGTCAGAAAATCATTCTGTCTTACCCATCTTGTATGTAAGGGCATGGCATCTAGGTCCAAGGAAGTCATAGTGCCACTTTGTTCTGCCCATGTCACACCCATCAATGAGTATAATGCCCCCTTCAGCATGTACCTGATGAGACATATGCAGCAGTTGGAATGCCCACAAAGGGTCCTTACCAGGGGAATCCAGGGTATAAACACATTGTCCTATATGGATGACCTTAAAGCCCAATCTTTATAAACTGCCTCTTACAGGTTACTGAGAAGCGATCTGTGTCTGGCATACAAGATAGCCTTCGATCCAGCTCTTATGGACCTTTTGCACATCTGCAAAACAAACAGCATTGGAAACACTGGCTCCAAGGATTTAATTTTGCTTGTGACATGAATAAAGACATTTGCAGGACTGATTTGTGTTCCAGAGGATCCCCATGCTCAGGAACAGGCTCCCCATCCATGTAAAGCAGAGTCCATTCTTAACCCTATTTAAGCAAAACCTTGACCAATGGGTGGAAAATTGGAAATTCACCCCAGGTCACTCCTCCATGTCTGTGATAGACAGAGGAAGACGCACATTCCTATACTAACATACCCCCCCACATAACCACTAGAAGCTTCCTAGCATACCCTTTCCTAATAAAAATGCCCATGACACATAGGGACACAAGTTGCGTTGGATTGCACAGCTAGTCTTATAAAGGCCCTGGCAGTCATTAGCCTGGCATATACCTATGGACCTTAGTATATATCTGTACTACTTGTGACTCCCTCACATGGAGATGGGGAAAGCATGGTTGCAGATGCAGACAAGGATAAGGATTTGACTTTCCCTATCTTCCCTGCAGAACTCAAATTTAGGAAGGTCTTTTAGAGGATGCTGAAGAAGAGAGGGACTGACATGTTTCTCCCCACTGGCCTGCGAGGAGGTTTTATGTTTCAAGTTGCCATCTTGGGTAATTCCCCCCATAGGGAGTTGGTTACCCTCATTGTGGAAGCTACTCAGATGCCCAACAAACCAAAGAGAGTGCTTCATTCCCCAAAGACTGCTAATGTTGGTCCAAGAATCCTGTTGTATGGATGCTACAGTTATGGTGGCAGCTTTGAAAATGGCTCCCACACCTCAGTCCCGTGGCTCATCCCCCTCCCCCGGTAAGGAATTCAAAGAATTAGACCACTTCAAAATAGGAGTATTCTCATCCTTTACTGTTTTACTCAGGCCACTGAATTACTAGGTACAAGTGTGCCAGTCCCATTGTAATATAATAAGCTCTCTAAGACATTGGAAAAGGTGGAGGACACTGAGTTATGAAAGAAGCTGAGTATATGGACTTCAGCTTTATCCACTGTATCCAGCCTCACAATATGGTTATCCCACAGTGTAGCCAATGGTGCAGCTAGGGTAGCAGCTACCTCATTGTTGATGTGCTGTTATGCTTGGTACCAACTTAATGCATTCAATAAAGATTTCAAGGCATTCTTTGTTTATGCCCCATTCAACAGCACTTATCTCCTCAGGCCTCAGGTTAATCAAACCTGGAATATAGTGTGGAAAAAGGGTAAGACTCTTAGTGTCCGTGCACAACAATCAGACCTCCATACCCTCCCTACCTCATGCTAAACTATCCTAAGTGACACTCACAATTTACCTCGTTATATACTTCTGCCCTTTACTGCCTGACTTTAATCTCTTTCTTGATTCTAAACCTACTGAGAATTTTTTTCTGAATGTGGAATTATAAATATGTTCATTTTAAATGTTCTGTGTTGAACATGCTACCACAATGGTATATAATGTGCAAATGTTTTTTTTTTTTTATATTTTTAAATGTCTTAATGTTCTCTATTTTTGAATGTATTACTTTGAAGCTTTTCTCCCTGGGCTTCCACTGAAAATGGGTCAATGGTCCAGTGGACTTTACCGATCAATAAATAAATAGTGATTGTTGACATAGCTTGACTCCCCAACATCATGCTAGAAATGTACTTAATTTTTGTGGCCAGCAGTCTCAAGATGTCCAGTCCAAGAGTGACATCGATGTCCTAGAGATGAATCTGGCTGTTCTCACGCTGAATGCCTTTCTTGGTAACCTTCATCGTGAATGATTGTCATATGCTGTGACACCATGGATGTTGCATTGTGTATTAACAAATGAGGTTGACCCCATTCCTTCTGCTTTTTTCAAGAGGCTAAGAGGCTTTGGGCATAGCCTACTTTCTGTTAGCTACCCGAATACCTGGGGAAAACCATTTCTGCAGTGGAACAGCTCACTAGATGGTTACTAATGCCTTTGGACTAGTTCTTCAGGTGGTTGCTAGTGATATCCCCTTTTTGTTGATGGGCGGGGGGATATCTCATTGAGATCTCTTTGCTAGCCTGACCAACACTAAATGCAGTGACTTATTTTTCTTTGATAACTGTCCAGGGCAGCAGCCTAGGCTGCATTGCTCCAAAAGTTATCTCTAGATCTCCTTCATGTTTTTCTTCCATTTCTGACTGGTTTCCATGTTCATTCAGAAGTAAAGGTAAGAAAGCCGGGATCATTCTCATAATTCCAGTCAGGTCCCAACAAGTGTGACTTACCCTGCTATGGTCCCACCACCTGGTGAATCCTGACTGGTTGAGAACCCTCCAAGATGCTTCTCTCTTTCCTGTCCTGCAAGCCTCACCCAAACCTTTTTCCCTACAGATTAACTGCTTAGTGTGTCAAGTTCCAATGTTGGCTAGAGACCCAAGGTACCCTGACAGGATGATCTGTATCTTTGTTTCTGACCTGAAGCCCTACTCCAAGAAAGTGTACAAAGCTAAATGAGCACGTTTTATGGTTTGAGGATTAATCCCTTCTCAGCTACAATTGGAGCAGTTTTGAATTACATTTCTAACATTTTTTTTTTGAATTGTGGGTTGAATTCTTTGTTTATTAAGGTTCACATGATGGCAGTTTCAGACCTCCATTTGAGCCACCAGAACTCTCTGTTAGCATGTTTTAAGGTGTTTAAGACCTTTTCAAGGGGAGCCATACTCAGACATTAAATCAGAAAGCTTCTTCTGCTGTAGAAAAAATTAACTTCTGCCAGAGCATTTGACTTGGCCCCCATTTGAGCATGGGTTTCTTTGACAACTTTTGTGAAGTCTTTCAAGAGAAGTGTAATCCGCAAATCATGTTCTACATTTGGGGTTGCCTTTGTCCAAGGCATTCCTTATGAGTCCATGTAGGTTTGCTGTCAGATACCCTGTCCTAGCATTAGAGAAAGGTAAACCACACCATGTCTGATTCAGTTTGTTACTTACCATAAAGATCTGCATTTTCATAGTTCATCATCCCCTATAGTGTCACCTGCATTCCCCTGACATGGCAGGCGTGGGTATGGATGTGAGTAGGATGGTCATGGTATGCTGTAACGTGGAAGATATAGTGGTCTGTTAGGGATTTGGAATGGGGTGATTTGAAGCTTGGATTTTTTTTATCTGTGTCATGATGACTGAAGCTGGTCCTTGCAGTAGAGGATGAACCCCAACCTTACATACCTATTGTGGTAGATATCATCATCATCTTCTTTCGGCACATTCCCATTAGGGGTCGCCACAGCGGATGATCTGTTTCCATTTCTTCCTGTCCTCTGCATCTTGCTGTGTCACATCAACCACTTGCATGTCCTCTCTCACCACATCCATAAACCTTATCTTAGGCCTTCCTCTTTTCCTGTTACCTGGTAGCTTCATCCTTAGCATCTTTTTCCCAATATACTCAGCATCCCTCCTCAGCAAATGTCCAAACCAACATAATCTTGCCTCTCTGGCTTTGTCTCCAAACCTTCAAACCTGGGCTGACCCTCTGATATACTTATTCCTAATCCTGTCCACCTTCGTCACACCCAGTGCAAATCTTAACATCTTTAACTCTGCCACATCCAGCTCTAACTCCTGCCTTTTTGTCAATGCCACTATCTCCAACCCATATAAAATAGCTGGTCTCACTACCCTCTTGTAGACCTTCCCTTTCACTCTTACAGGTACTCGTCTGTCACAAATCACTCCTGACACTCTTCTCTATCCAATCCATCCTGCCTGTACTCTCTTCTTCACCTCTCTTCCACACTCACCATTCCTCTGAACTATTGATCCCAAGTATTTAAACTCATCCACCTTCGCCACCTCTACTCCTTGCATCCTCACCATTCTTCTGTCCTCCCTGTCATTCACACACATATATTCTGTCTTATTGCTGCTGACCTTCATTCCTTTTCTCTCTAGAGCATATCTCCATCTCTCCAGGGTCTCCTCCACCTGTTCCCTATTCTCACTACAGATCACAATGTCATCTGCAAACATCATAGTCCATAGGGACTCCTGTCTGATCTTGTCTGTCAACCTGTCTATCACCATTGCAAATAAGAAAGGGCTCAGAGCTGATGCATGATGTAATCCCACCTCCACCTTAAATGCATTCGTCACTCCCACCACAGACCTCACCGCTGTCACACTACCCTCGTACATATCCTGTACCACTCTTACATACTTCTCTGACACTCCCAATTTCCTCATACAATACCACAACTCCTCTCTAGGCACCCTGTCATATGGTTTCTCTAAGTCTACAGAAAACACAATGCAACTCCTTCTGACCTTTTCTGTACTTCTCCATCAACACTCTTAGAGCAAACATTGCATCTGTAGTGCTCTTTCCCAGCCTGAAAGCATACTGCTGATCACTAATCTTCACGTCCTTTCTTAACCTAGCTTCCACTACTCTTTCCCATAACTTCATGTTGTGACTGATCAATTTACTCCCTCTGTAGTTACTACATTTCTGCACATCACCCTTATTCTTAAAAATTGGTACCAAAAACTTTTTCTCCATTCCTCAGGCATCCTCTCACTTTCCAAGATTTCATTAAACAATCTGGTTAGAAACTCCACTGCCATTTCACCTAAACACCTCCATGCTTCCACAGGTATGTCATCTGGACCAACAGCCTCTCCATTCTTCATCCTCTTCATAGCTATCCTTACTTCCTCCTTGCTAATCCATTGTACTTCATGATTCACTATCCCTACATCATCCAACCTTCTCTCCTTCTCATACTCTTCATTCGTCAACCCCTCAAAGTACTCTTTCCATCTCCTCAACACACTCTCCTCGCTTGTGAGTATGTTTCCCTCATTATCCTTTATTACCTTTACCTACTGCACATCATTCCTAGCTCGGTCCCTCTGTCTAGCCAGTCGGTACAGGTCCTTTTCTCCCTCCTTAGTGTCCAACCTTTCTTACAACTCTTCATATGCCTTATCCTTAGCCACCTCTCTCTTTGCCATGCACCTCATCTCCTTATACTCCTCTCTACTTTCTTCATCTCTCTGACAATCCCACTTCTTCTTTGCCAACCTCTTTCTCTATATACTCTCCTATACTTCCTCATTCCACCATCATGTCTCCTTGTTGTCCTTCCCCTGTCCAGATGTCATCCCAAGCACCTTTCTAGCAGTCTCCCTTACTAGCTCTGCTGTAGTTATTCAGCTATTTGGTAACTCTTCACTGCCACCCACTGCTTGGCTTAACTCTTCCCTGAACATCACCTCACAATTACCCTTTTTCAATTTCCACCATTTGATCCTTGGTGCTGCTCTCACACTCATTCTCCTCTTCTTGCACACCAACGTCATCCTACAAACCACCATCCTATGCTGCCTAACTACACTTTCCCTGGTCACCACTTTACAGTCTCCACTCTCCTTCAAACTGGCCCTCCTACATAAGATATAATCCACCTGTCTGTATCTTCCTCCACTCTTATTTGTCACCCTATGCTCCTCCCTCTTGTTAAAATATGTAGTCACCACAGCCATGTCCATCCTTTTCACAAAATCCACTACCATCTGACCTTCTGCATTCCTTTGCTTAACACCATACCTACCCATCACTTCCTCATCCCCTCTGTTCCCTTCACCAACATGACCATTGAAATCTGCTCCAATCACCACTCTCTCACCCTTGGGTACAGTCATCACCACTTCATCCAACTCACTCCAAAATTTTTCTTTCTCATCCATCGCACACCAAACTTGTGGAGCATATGCACTAACAACATTCATCATTACACCATCAATTTCCAGCTTCAAAAACATCACTCTATCCGACACTCTTTTCACCTCCAAAACACTCTTAGCATACTGTTCCTTCAGGATAACTCCTACACCATTTCTCCTCCCATCCATACTATGATAAAACAATTTGAACTCACCTCCAATAGCCTTACTCCCCTTCCATCTGGTCTTTTGCACACACAATATAACAGCCTTCCTTCTGTCTATCCTATCAGCTAGGTCTCTCCCTATACCAGTCATACTGCCAACATTCAAAGTTCCGACCCTCACTACCACAGTTGTAGACTTTCTCCTCTCTTCCAGCCTTCGGCCATGCCTTCTCCCTCTTCTCCTCCTTCAGCCAACAGTAGCCCAATTTCTGCCAGCACCCTGTTGGCTAACAGTACTTGTGGCGGTTGTTGTTAACCCAGGCCTCGACCGATCTGGTATGTAAATATTTACTGCTGTCCGCATGAGTGTTTTGGCAAAGTTTTACACCAGATGCCCTTCCTGATGCAACCCTCCCCATTTATCTGGGCTTGGGACCGGCACAAAGAAATGCATTGGCTTGTGCATATTGTGGTAGATATGTATATATACATTCTAGTTATGTAATTATAATGATAGATTGGAGTGATCCATTGAATCCTCACTGGTGCTTCCACCATTCATCCCTCTGTCTCAGAGAACAGCAAGCCTTGGGGCTATAGGTTAGTGCAGTGGGTAGAACAGATTCTGCCTCAGCATGGGGTGCAAGAGCTCCAAAGAAGAGAGGACCAAGCAAGGTATTTTGGATAGAAAGTGGGGTTTACAGCGCAGGAAAATTTCATGCACAATGTTGTTAAAACGCAAAACAACAAAATAAGTCCAACCAGGATCCACAAAAGCAGGAAACTTTATTGAAACTCTAGCGCCTCGGTAAAAGCTTTCAATGGAGCATAAAAATTCCTTCTAACACACAGATTAAAATACTATGACTAATTACACAATTAAACAATTAAATCAGTAACATTCCATATTGATACCAGCAGGGGTCAGGGTACCATACTTCAGAATGAAAATGGTCTCTTTACACAAAAGTTTTTTCTTAATGTCAGTACCATATTCATTTGAGACAATATGTTCTAAAACTGTACCATGAAGCCTCTTTGGATTTCCATTATGATATTTTTAAAATGTATTAGAACCCCCCCGGATGTCCCATAGTGTCTGTGTGCAATCTCCTAGAAATCCAGGATGAGTTGGTTTGCTTAGAAATAGCCAAACTCAAAAACCTGGGATGAAAGGAAACAAAAGGCTGCTCAGGTTTTCAAATATCCTTAGTTTTATCCAAATAATATCTGAGCCGTCTATGCAGATCCAAGGTGTGAAGAATCTTCTCATTGGCAGACTGTGTAGAAGGAGAAAAGGAAGGAAAATTAATAGAGTGATTAAGGAATAATTCATTGACCACCTCAGGCATAAATGAAGGATGAGGGTGAAGAAGCACCCTGTCTATGTGTAAAACGAAAAAAGGAGGAACAGCCGTGAGAGCCCAAAGCTCAGACACTCTCTTAGCAGATGTGAGGACTAAAAGAACAGTCTTAAACGTTGTAAGGAAGCTGAAGCAGCACTCACAGTTATAGATTGAAGTTAGTAAATAAGGACAGACATTTGAGTTTCAGACTTCAAATTCTTTGGCAAATGCATGCCAATGCAAAACCTATTACTCTAACATAACTTTAAGTTTATAAGAGTAATATTTAATACCTGTCCCTATTTTTGGGCCTTTGTTCTCCCATTATTTTTGGCTTTGTCCAGATTTCTTGTGCTAAGAGGTTGAGCGGGATGGTACTGGCACCACTAGTCGTATCCCTGCTCCTGCTCTTCTTCCTTACAGTACTTATGCTACGCCCATATTTTATATTTAGGAATCATGCAAAATGTCTGTAAATGGAGTGTTACCTTCTAGTAAAAACTTGTTATTATAATGATATTTCCACCAAATGCATAATGCCAAAATGTACTAAATGTACTTAAACCACTGCAGTGTAGGAAGTTTTAGAGGATGTCTTAAATGAGAATTCTGTTTCAATATTAGTCAAAGATCCTTGTAACAGGGGAACCAGTAATTCTGGTAAATTAAGTTTTCCATATGACTGCAAACTGTGTGTTATTCTTAAGATTCCCTCTGCCACTGTACCCTTCAGAGAGAACTTACCCTGATCAATACTTGGTGTACTGAAAATGGCCTCAAATTAAATGAAAAAAAAACTGTAGTAGTATTGTGCTTACCAAACAGCCTAGATCCTCAATATATAGCTAAAAATAATAACCCACTACAAGATGAAAACATACTGAGGGACCCTGGAAAATGGGTTCACAGTTCCCTCTCCTTCAATCATCATACAGCAAATAACAGAAAGTCCTTAACCTTAGCATCACTGATAGCCAAGTGTATATCATCCTGATCTAAGGAAGTCATTTTTTTCATTATATACAGCATTGATTAGACAAATCATTCAGTAAAAGTCTCCCTTTGGGATGTATTCCTCTCATCCTATCAAACCACATGCTGAAATCCAAAAGGTTCGTAACCAAGGACATTATGAGCTACCATGAGAGGCTGAGCTTTACTCAGTATCTTTAGAGACTCTTGGGAGGCGATGTGTTGCCTCTACTACCATGCCATTAAGTACACTGTTGTGCTTGTCTTGTAGCTCTGCAAGTCTAACAGCTTCAACAACTCCAGAACTAGGAACCTACATCTTCCCCAGCAGGTACATACAGTGTGATGGAGAGAGATTCATTATGCAGTGCCTTCTCCATCTCCGAGAAGAACCTCCCATGCAGGTTAAGCAGTGCAACACACTATCACCCTTTAAACAATGCAGATGATTGGATGGGTACCCACAAATTTACCCTAGGACTGACTGGCCTAACCTTCCTTCAGAAAGGGGGACAGCCCAGAGTTGGGTATTAGCAAGGTGTTAATGTTCATGAGATTAAATTGCCTTGTAATCGTTATGAATCTTATTAAGACTGCCGTGGTCAAGGTCAGACTACAAAGTCTGTGCTAATTTTAACCCTCTTCAAAAGGAGCTTTGACGCTTGGATGGAAGATAGGAAATTCACCCCAGGGATCACATCAGTCACCCTGCTAGACAGGGGTCCAGGGAAGTAAATATTGTGGGAAGAAATAGCCAGGGAATTGTTATGGCTAGGCTTGTGTAGGCCCTAGGGCCCATAGCCTAGTACCAACCTATGAACTAGACTAACCTGATCAGTGTCACATAGAAATATTTTCTTTTAGCTGTGTTAACTAGCTCTTTCTATAAATATTTCATTTTGTGTAAAAAATGTGTGAGAGAGCTCTACATTAAACATTAGGAATTGTATGTTCTATCTTCTGGCCCAGGTCATGGCTGGAAAGAGTCCTTTCACTGGTCGTCTCACCCACCCAGTTAAATAAAGTGAAATTTAATTAAGATAATATTTACATAAGTGCTAGACATGGCCAAGGCACTTTGCTTCTGTTTTGCTAAACAGTGCATGCTCAGAGGCTATTTATATTCTAAGCTTTCAGTATCTGGCTCCTGTCTGATCTCTTCCTCTTAAAGGGCAATGAAGAATTTCTTTCTAGAAGGAAGGGGCACCCACAAGCTGATAAATTATGGAATCTAGCTATAACAGATGATCTAGATAATATCTGTGATTTATCACCCTGTATGAGGATCTCTTGCTAACACATACAATTATAGAAGTATGATTTGCTATCAAACAGACTCAGCAGATGAATACAGCAGGATTAGACATATACTCAGTGAAATCTTTATGACTGGTGCTGATATTCCATTATCTCATTTCCTGACTCTAGTATATTGAGGATGTCAGAAAGGATTTGCAGAATAACATCCTTGTTTGGTATCTTTATGAAAGGAGGCAAGTCACTGCGTGTTACAAGGGCATTACTGTTGACAAAATCCTTAGACATTAGTCTGCTTTACCATCTCATTCCCATCTCAGATGGTGTAGTGGTAAATTGCTCTGAGTATGGTGTACAGGGTCCTGGGTTCAAGACTTGACAGGGCTACTTATTTCCCCCTCTCACCCCCTGAAGGGCCCATATCTATACAGGAAAAATGCAGAGTCCTTGTAATCACAACTATGCAGGTAATAGCTGCCCTCTCTAAAGCCAAAAACACAGCATCCATGGGACCGGACAACATCCCAGGCTGCGTTTTACACGAACTTCAGAACAAACTGGCTTCCCACTTAAGCACCATGTTCAATAATAGCCTCACATCAGGCTTTATGCCCACTGAATGGTGCACAGCAAAAGTTATCCCACTCCACAAAGGGGGAGCCACCACTGATCCCGGGAACTATCGACCTATTAGCCTGACGAGCCTGGTCTACAAGGCCATGGAACATATCATCATGGAACTCATAAACAAAGACATTGGTAACCTCCAAACTCTGGATCCCACCCAGTTCAGGTTTGTGAAAGGCAGATCATGCCTCCTGAACCTGATTGACTTCGTTTAGGCAGTCACCAAAGCCATAGATGAGGGTAAGGTGGTTCACACAGCCTATCTTGACCTCACCAAGGCTTTCGACACCATTCCCCATTCTGTAATTATAACTAAAATCACTAAACTAGGTATAAATCTGTACATCACAAGATGGGTTGCTAACTGGCTCACTGACAGAACCCACACTGTAAAAGTTGCAGACTCCAAATCTGACCTCAAAGCAGTGACAAGTGGAGTACCACAGGGTTCTGTCCTGGGACCTCTCCTGTTTGGTATCTACTTCTCTGAAGTACAGGCTAACACAGAAGGCCTCTGGCTAATGAAGTTCACAGATGACTGCAAAATAGGAGCCATAGTCAAGTCCCCAAATGATGTGGACATCCTACAGAAGGGCCTCGCTGAGACAGATGCCTGGTGTCAGAGCCATGGTCTCAAGCTCAATGCCAAAAAGTGCAGTGTCATCCCCTTTGGTAAAAACTCTATACCCTTGAACTACCACATAGGCAGCAATCTACTTAACATCGAATGCTTGATAAGAGACCTTGGGACCCAGGTGGGCAGTTGTCTCTCCTTTGATAGTCACATCGCCACAGTAGTCAAGAAGTCCTTCTACGTGGAACACCTCATCATAAAAGGGTTCTCATCCAGAAAAAAGAGGTCATTGTTCCCTTCTAGTCAACACTCATTAGACCCATTATAGAGTACAACGCCTCTTTTGGAATGTACCTCACAAGACATCTGCAGCAGCTGGAAAGGCCACAGAAGTACCTCACAAAGAGGATTACTGGCCTCAAACAAATGCCCTACACTGACCGCCTCAAAAAACTCCAGCTTTATTCCATAGCATATCGCCTACTCCGAGGTGATCTCTGCCCAACATATAAAGCTATGTCAAACCCAGAGCTGTTGGACATGCTACACCTAAAAAATCCCAATCCCTCCGAGCTACACGTTCTAGGGACCTAAACCTTGTCACCACAATAAACAAGACATGCTGGAGGGATAGATTCCTGTCCCAGAGACTTTCCATACTCTGGAACAGGCTACCTATCAATGTCAAGCAAAGTACTTCATTAGCACTCTTCAAGAAAAATCTTGATGAGTGGATGGGAAATAGGAAATACACCCCAGGGATCACTTATGTGTCTCTACTCGACAGTGGCGCAGGAAAATAACTTTCTTGGGTGGCGTAAGCCAGGGAACCTTGTTGGCTAGGCTTATGTAGACCCTTGGGCCGATAGCCTAGTACCTACCTATGAACCTATTACCAAAGAAATTGTGCAGTGCTCTATGTGGATTTAAACCATCACAACAGATGACCGATATGATTGATGTTGCCATGATATTTAAGACAACTACTCATGAGATTCTATCACTAAATGACAAAGACCTTTAAATTACATGAATTGTAGTCTTGAGAGTGCTGTGCATTTTGGTTTCTCCATATGATTAATAAAGTTAGTGGGGATTCTGTTTAACCTGTTGTTAGTCAACATTCTTTTCAGTGCTTTAAAGGGAGATTATTTGGCAACCAAACTGGGATTACACCAGGATATTTAGTTATTCCATCAGTTTTCTATCTTCCTGTCTTCCTAGCAGATATTGTAGTCCTTGCCAAAAACTTACATTTCTAATGAAACTAATATAGAGTGCAGAATGGATAGAGGATGCAATCGTGGGCACCTGCATTGAAAGACCTTCTCTTTCAGGGCATCTGTCATCTGATGTTGGGAAGTATGCCCTATCCATATTGATGTGTACTGCAAGCCCCTTGGAGTTCAGTGTTCTGTGCAGCTAGTATGTTGATTGTGCAGTCACCGCATAGATCTGAGTGATCTTTTAAGTAGTGCTAAATACTTTTCAGAAGTTTACTGAAGCGTAGGACTTAGTCAACCAGAGGAAATGTACAACATAGGCTTTGCACAGTTCACAAAGGAGTAGACCCTGCTGACAGTCAAGCACTTCCCTTTCTTCGGTAGCCATATTTTTCTAAAACTAAACATAGACTATTTAATTCAGTGTAGAATCTTCTGCTTTGTTTGGGAAACTGATTTGATGTATCTTCTGTGTGACATAAAGGAAAAAGCTCAAAGTTCAGACACACAGTTTAATTTTCATTCCTTCCCTTCTTTATAAATGTAAATTGTGTGACTGATCAACATTACCTAAGAGTCTGGAGTAGTGCCATCAAAGATGCCTTTGAAAAGCATCCCTACATCAAGTAAAATTTCATTTCTTTACCATCTTGGTTTTTAATTAAGGCAAATGTCACCAGCACTGGACTGGACAAGACACTATTTGAATTTCTATCTGCTCCCAAAACATGTTTTATGTTTACAGCTCATTTGTGATCAAAGATCATGTTATGGTCAAAGAACATTGTACAGAAACATACAAAATATGTAATACCTAAAGAAACCGGACACGGATATCATGATCTATGAGAATTATATTGGAAATCAGCTGTATTAGTGTGGAACAACCAGCTTTCACTGACCTGCTCTAAAGAAGAAACCCCTGGCCATCTGTGTTGAAGGAAAAACAGCCAGGATCATAGACAGTGCTATACACTGCATAGCAATATCTCCTAATGATACACAGCTATGCAAGTGGGTCCATATGCAGGCCAAAGATAAGGAGAAGCAGGCAAGTGCATGCATCAGCAGAACTTTGTATGTTGGAATACAGCTGTAGTGGTACAAAGGCAGCCACACGTGGTGGACCAGCACAGAATACTGAACTCCAAGCGGCTTGCATTATACATCAACGTGGATAGGCCATACTTCCCAACATCAGCAGATGTAATTGTAGTCTCACAGCCTGATATTAGATATGTGAAAATGTTATGTGTCCCATCATCAACTATATAACGTAATTACTTTATGAGGTGCCCATGTGGTCCGTATCTGCATGTCACAAGTATGCCACCAAGCATAGGGCATTAACTTGGGTAACACATAAGCAACACTGAAGGAATGTAATATGAAGGGCAATCATTTATGGTACTATTGATTCAGTACATGTTGTACTGTCAATATAACAGGAAAAAACAATGATTATATGTTTGTACCTATTATTTTTTGTATTTACTGTTTGGTAACTGGGTAGTTGGGCTCAGAGACAATAAAGTGCAAGTAAACATAAGTTCTACACTTCATATATGATAGATTGCTAGCTTTACACAGTTGAAAAACTTTCGAAAGTTCATGTACAGTCATACCTCTCAACCTCTTAGCACAGGAAATTTGGTCAACGCTAGAAATAATAGGGGGACAAGGGCACAAAAATAAGGAATGATTTTAAATGTTGTTCTTATAAACTTAGATTGTTACTAGTGTGGTAGGTTCTGTGTTAGTATGCATTTTCCTAAGGATATGAAGCATGAAACGGAAATCCCTTTCATTATTTGGTGACTTCAGTCCTCAATAATTTGCCAGAAAGAAATACATTTCAGGAGGAACAGACTAAAAACATGAGGTGAAAATCTAAACCTTTGAGAGATATCCATGCAGTTATACAATTTTTATAAAGTAGACTGTTATACATTTTTTATACATTTCTAATACATAGTAGATTTACGTTAGGTTTTATCAGTTTACATGGGTTGCAATGCAGTTTGGCTTCTTAAAGGTTTAAAATCTGGACGTGGGTTAAAAAAATAGAGATTACTGTAAATTATCCCCTGGTTTGGCATTTATGTCCCTAACAGAGAGAGGAAGCCTGAGAACACTTGATGTGTACAAGTCTATATCATAACCATAAACTTTTTTGGAATATTAGCACATATCAGCAATATTTTGGTAAATTTGGGGTAATTTTGGCTAGGCTTAAAATAGCTCTTGGGCCAATAATCTAGTAACCATCTATGAACCTATTACAGAGATGGGCCTAGTCAGTAAGAAGAAAACAAGTAAGAAGAGATAAATGGCAAAGGAAAGCAGCTGAGAGACTGTAAGCATTTTGGAATTTTAAGCCTATTAAAGAGTTTAAACATTATCACTAAAGCATTTACAAGCAAGTTCCTTGAGCAGGTGCTCAGAAAAGGATTTCTTAAACGTGAGTAAAAAGTATCTTGATGCTTAGTTTCAGCTGGTAGTTTTTCCAGAGTGCAGTGTTTGTTCATGAGAAGGCTCATTACCAAAGACTGTTTTAAATGAGGATTGGTTGAGTGATATCAAATTATCTTGTGAATTCTTTAGGGAGTAGGCCTGTTTCCTGATTAGGAGTTTCCTTTTCAAAGAGGGGCAGTAGCCATAATTTAAAATTGTATATAGTGCAATGCATAGAAGATAAATGGACCTTTCAGTAACGGGTAGCCAATTTAGGACAGTCAGAAGACTGTAGTGGTGTACATGGCTGTCAGCAAGTAGGGCAAATTTGGCAATTTTCTTCTCAGTAACCTAAAGTCTTTTGTGTTATAAGCAGAGTGCAGAGTACAGGAAGGCAGTATCTAGTTTAGGGAGAAGGACAGTCTTGAATAGTAAGAGCAAGTAGGTGTGAAATCATATAGCAGAGTTTTAGTTATGAGAGGACTTTATTAATGATATTATCAGTGTGGGTTGTGAAGCCTAATACAGAGTCAAGGGTTAGGCCTAAATATTTGTACTTTGTTGTAATAGGAATAGTATTGATTTTATTATCTGTTATAGTAAGGACAGGAAGTTGAAAGGCCCTATGAGGGGAGGAAAAAAGCATAACACTGTTTTTTTGTGCGGTTAATTTGTAATTTACTATGTTCGACCAATGACAAGGATTAGAGAAGGACTGCTGGATTTGAGATTACAAGACTGTGGGAAATCTGTTTTCCTGGTTTAATAAAATATCTTCTTAAAGAGTAAGGTTAAGTTCATGTACTGTAAGTCATTAATAATCAAAGAAAACACAAGCCTAGAATAGAGCCTTGGTGGATACCAGTTTTTAGTGTCCCGTTAGCTGACAGCTGGTTCTTAGAGTAAACTTGAAAGGTCATGCTGTTAACATAGCTATGGAACCAGACATCTCCACATTCCACGTTGATAATATTTTCTCCTAAAATGAATTTCTGTAACTTAGCAAGCAGAATTTTGTAGCCAACAGTTTCAAAGGCATAGTTCCTGTCCACAAAAATACCATCTGTAAGGAGACCATCATTTAGGTTACTACAGGAAGTGTCAGATGCTGTGCTTAAGCCATTTCTGAAGCCATACTATCAGATAGAAGCCCAGCTCATAGCCCTTAAAGTGTTTAATCAGTTGTTTATAAAGAACTTTCTCAAAAATATTTGCAAGAGGGCAAAGAGGGGAGATAGGTCAATAGTCTTTATGGGATTTAGACTGGGAGTCACTAAGGTGGAGGTACAATGAGGGTATGTTTCAGGGCTGGTGAAGCAATTCCTGTGGTAAGTGAGAAGACATGAATATAAGTTAGGGGCTGGCTGTTTTTTTCTGGTTCCTTCCTAAGAAAGTTAGGGTGGTGTACAGTGAAGGTAGAGTTGGTGGTTTTCAAGTACTTTATAATCTTTTAGTTTCTTTCTCAATGACAGCTCAGAAGTGGCTGTGAAGCACCAATATGCTGTCCAGAAACTGAGAAATGGAACTGTGCAAAAGGAAACCAGAGCGCGCACACATGTGCACAGTAGTAATGCACCCTCAAAAGTCAAGCTGGCACAAATGGTATGAAGCAATCACTTATTATTAATGTTTATGTTTGTACAGTTTTTCATTCATTCTTTTGTACCTAGTTTATCCAGATGGGGTCAAATGGGATCCAGAGTCTATCCCATCACTCAGTAGGAGCAGCTCACAGAAACTAATACTGGATGTAATGCCAGTGTATCATATGATGGGTGTGCACACACTTGTGCTTGCACACTTACAGACAGTTTGAAGGATCACCGGTTCAACCAGGGCATGTCTTTGGAATGAGGGGGAAACTGCAGCACATAGCAAAACTCCAGTTGGACACTGGAAGGACATGCTGACTCCACAAAGTGGCCACCTCAGCTTGGAACTGAATAGAGTGCAAAGAAATGCAAAAATAAATAAAAAAATAACAAGCAATAAGTATTTCAAAGTCAGTAGCTGCAAAAAAATGCCAAAAGGCTCTCCAGACCCCATGGCCACTTTCCTTGTTAGTGGTCTATGTTCTTAGAGCACAGTAGGAAACAAAGTTGCTGGGAGTGAAGGCAAAATGGCCAGCACACACTGCCCAAAGCCTACTCATTAGCACTTTCTGGACAAAGTCAGCTGACAGAATCAAAGCATCACCTGCAGAAAGATGGAGCTTTAGTGGACATCCCATATACCGTGTCCTGCCCAGACTTCCAGGGTCATTAGGAAGGAGCTATGGGAACTGTATGGAGTGAAAAGACGTATGGTCCACAGAATACATAAGCAGCACAAAATAATAGGTAACACAGTAGTCCAGAATGCCCTGCATTTGCATTCTGTCCTGCGTATATATTGGCAGACAAAACATGAACCTATCCATCCACACCTTGCATGGATACTAACATGTTCAGCATATGTTGGAGGACTCCCCTACTAAATTTTATAGTTAGAGCTGCCATATCACCCACTGAAGAGCCCTCAGAGTATGTCATGGCAGCATCTACCTTATGCTGTGCAGCCAAAACCTCCGCCCAGTGCACTTGCCAAATGTCCTGCTGGTGATTTGAAAGACATGAGCATGCAGAGCACACATCATTAAACTACACTATGTATGAAAAACACACATGTGTACCTTCTCACCATATACAACAGAGCCACAACAGGCAGGGCATTACATGGCAAATACAAAATGCAATCCCCAGTATATCAGAAGAGGGGTTGACCAAGTTTGCTTTGTGGATAGGTCCCAGGATGACAGAGACACCACAGCAACATATATGAACAGCATATATTAATGCTTTGCATATATGTATCCTTGCATAGGGATGAGAGAGAGAGAGACAAAAACAGTACTGACAGCATCTGTGTAGCCAAAAGGCAGAATGAGAACTGACATACATCACACAATGGAATAGATACCCAGTGCCATATGCAGCAATGTACATAAGCCATGATATATCTCTGGGGACAAATCCATAGGCATAAACATGTGCAGTGTTCTGTATTTACTAATCAGTGTTTTTCTTTTGCATAGGTAAATGTATTACCAACTGAAATGTCATTAGCTCCAAGCAGTGCATGTCTGAGGGTAGTGAAGCAACCCATGCTGCTTACTGTATTTGACAACAAACATGTACAGGTAGGTGGCCTGATATTAGTCCCCCTGAACATGGAAAAAAGCCACAATGTAGCAGGTGAATGGTACAATGTTACATGTGTTGATGCCCAGACTAATGTGCCACAGTAAATTATTCCTACAGGACAAGTTATATGTAGTTATCTGGTCCTGTAGTGTGATTATGTCATAGAGACAGCTCCCTATTGAAATGTCGACACATGTAACACCAAGTGCCAACAGAAAAAGAGACTGAAACTGTAGAAAAAGAGCAAATCTTGAACACTGGTCTACTCCTTTAAACTGCTTTTTTGAGGGGAGAAAAGCCCCCTGTGCCCCCCACACCCTCAATCTTATACCAACACCAAGATTGCCATGCCTCAGAGAAAAGGAACTATCCCAAGAAATGGCTTTCTTGGACTTTGTTTATACAACAAATAGAGCTGGATATGACAACTTGAATCTCACTGCTGTCTCTCGATATCCCCAGATTACAAGGATAAACTTTCTTCTCTTCTGCTTGGTATACAGTGAATAATCATTTTCAACAAACACCCCAATTTCAAATACTTTCCCTACAACCACAATTTTGTGAGGAGCATCTCTTTATGCTAGTATGATTGCATCTTTCTAAAGTAGGTCTTGGCTGCTATCCCATGACCAGATTTGTAGCATACACATGATGTGGCTTCTCATAGGTTCATAGGTGTTTACGTGGTTAATGACCACAAGTGCATTTTAAGCCTAGCCATACATTCAAAGTCTCTGACAAGTTCTGGTAACATTGATAAGTGTAAGCAGGGGCTTGGGAGATGAAACATTTACATGCAGGGGACTGGGAGATGAACCATTTACAGGTTGCCTGTGTCCATTCGAGACAAAGGTGCCCAGCCAGGTAGGAATTTCCTGTTCCCCATTCAATTGTCCAAGTTACACTTGAATTGGGTTAGAGAGGAACTCTGCTTCACTTGGATGGGGAGCCTGTTCCAGAGTTGGGCTTGTCTCTGAGTTATATACCTGTCTTTCCTGCAGGTCCTGTTTATATTATAGGCAAGTTTGAAGAGTCTAGAATGGGTAATTCATGTGCTGTTTGTTTTGTGGATATGCAGGAGTTACAAAGTGGAGTGTGACAATGCCCTGTATGCCAGGCATAGATCTCCTCTCAACAGCTTGTAGGAGACAGAATACAGGGATACGGCCTTGAGGCAGTCTGAAACCATTGTGGACATCCCATTTGTTGGATATGCCTGGTTACATAACAAAGGGGGCACTGGACTCAATGATAGGTCTGGTGAATGCCAAATACAGTGGAGCAGTGACTTCCTTGCCCTAGATGTCACACCGTTGTTTATAAGTTGAGCAGCATAGAATAATTTCCTGACTACTCTAGAGACATGATGGTCAAAGGCTAGATTATTGTCTATATGTGTCCCTAAGTCCCTGACTACTGGTTAACCTCTAAGAGATGTGTTATCAATAAGATAGTTACCAGGGGTGGATAACTTTCTGAAGAATATTATTATGCATTTTTTGGCATTTAGTTTTAGTCCATAGCTCTGACATCAGTTGTTTGTCTGTGTCAGCCCTTCCTAGAGAACATTTGTCTTGGTCTGGGATGCAATGACAGCTTCTTATTTGTAATCATCTGCAAATTTAGTCAGCCAGAGGCCATTGACACTGGCCTTGCTTCAAAGAAGTAAGTACCAAAAAGGAGAGGTTCAAGGACCAATCCCTGAAGGACTTCACTTGTAACTGGCCTCTTTGGAGGGGTGGTCTCCCTAATTCTAACTTCTTGGGTCCTGTCTGTGAGCCTTTTGGCTATCGACTGGGTAACATATGGGTTTGTACCTATCTTGAGTTTGTCAACAATGCCCAAGTGAGGTACTGTGCCAAATGCCTCGGTCAGGTCAAGGCAGGCAGTGTAAACCATTTTGCTCTCATCCATTGCTTTGGTGACCTTCTCAAACAAGTCCACCAAGTTGAGTAAGCATGATCTACCCTTCATGAAACCAGACTAGGTTGGGTCCAGTGTCTGGAGTTTTGCTATATCCTTATTGATGATTTCCATGATAATTCTTTCCATGGTTTTGCATATAAAACTAGTAAGACGTATGGGTTTGTAGTTTTCAGTGTCTGTTGATGGCCCAACTTTGTGCAGAGGGATGACTGTTGCTGTTTTCCATTCATGAGGTGTGACGTCTGTTTGGAGGCTACAGTTAAATAGTAGTTCCAAAGGCCCTGATAGGTCATGTTTCATGCTGTTTAGAAGGCATCCTGGGATATTGTCTGGGCCCACTGATGCAGTGTTCTTGGCTTTAGAGAGAGCATTAAGGACCTGTTCCCTAGTGATAGTAGGGGGAGTTATATTTGATGGTATTTCCTGAGGGAAGATTGAGGTGGAGAGAGGGGTAAAGTTGGAGCTGAATTTGTTGACCAGTATGTTTGCTATATATTCTGGCTCAGTATAGGTGGCTCCATTTACAATGAGCTCTCTAACAAATAATGCTGTGGAACACCAGTACAGTTACTTATTCATACTTTCATAAAATTAATGGAATCAGTTCCTTCCTGCTTCAATGTATTGCAAATATTACCCGCTGAGTAAAGTTCCAAAGCTCTAATGGATAAAATGATGGCTATTTCAGCGAAAGCATGTGCACAATGGCTGGACCAGCTAGTTCTTTGTCTAAAGGGTATCCTGTCTGATGTTCCTTTCACCTTTCTATCTACAGATATGTTGTTGAATGCGGTGACTGTAAGTTTCTTCCTTCTAATTCTTCAGTAGATTTTAATACCTGCATTTCATTTCTGCTACTAGCCTCATTATGGCCACTGTCCTCTGTGCTGGAAAAAGTTGCTGTTTGTTTCAGCTTTTGCATTGTTCTGTGTCTGCAAACTGCATAACTTGTACGATTCCCCAAGTATCTTAAGTGCAATGAAATTATGTTTGCACAGACATAAGGCTGGGATTCATAGACAAATGCCTCACAGCTACAGAGTGAAAACTATCAATGATGCCGTATCTGCTTAGGATGATGTTATGGAGCATGTCATGTCAGACACATTTTCAGTGAACACAAATAAAATAAAAGTTTGCCAAAACCACTTTCATCAACAGTGGAAATTGCCTTTTTCTCTAGAGTTGTGCAACCTCCGAGATGGTGTATACAATTCCAGGGAGTGTGGAGGTGCAGGAGTAGCTTGCTCCCTGCAAAAAACTTCTTTAAGTGTTTGCTGAAGGTGCTTTCAGTGAACTGCTTTTTTTGCGTGTTCACCAAAACTGCCTTTGACAAATCAACATGAATACAAAATCAGGACTTGAGAATGAATCCAAAATCAGGACTTGTAGAGCAACAATAGTTGGAGAAAAGGCGTTGATAGTAAATCAGTGGAGTTGCAATATAGTGACAGCATTAGGACAGCTTAATAGTGTATTTTGAGTATCAAAGTGTATGTTTGGCATGGGCAGTGTCACAAGAAGCATGATCAAGCATGCGTGACATGAAGCATGGGCAGTGTCACAAGAAGCATGATCAAGCATGCGTGACATGAAGCATGGGCAGTGTCACAAGAAGCATGATCAAGCATGCGTGACATGAAGCATGGGCAGTGTCACAAGAAGCATGATCAAGCATGCGTGACATGAAGCATGGGCAGTGTCACAAGAAGCATGATCAAGCATGCTTGACATGCATTTTCATGGGTGCAAAGACCCTCCCTGATGCCATTTGTGCAGTGACAGATGGGCCATGGAGGCCCAGCACATCACCGTGCCAACCTAGTTCATCAAGGAAAGTGAGAGGTAGGAAAATGAGAAAAGAGGGAAGAGCAACCAGAAAAACCCACAAGGATAATCATAAGAAATAACTACTGGGGGTGGGGCTAAAAAAGGCTTCCATTTGTAATGTAAGTGGCACAACAGGTAGCACACACCTTTAATGCTGTGGATTCTACTCCTGTACCAGGTAGATTGATAGCTGACACTACAGTGCAGCATGGAGGGGGCTGCTGCACTCCTGAGTGTGTCATCCTTTGTATGAGATATTAAACAGAGGTCCCATCTGCCTGAGTTGATGGTACCTCAGGTGGATGTAAGAGATCCTGTCACATCCATCAAAAAGGGTAGAAGAAGCTCCTGAAGCCCAGGTCAGATTACTCTAGTACAACAAATATCACTTCCAGTCTCCTCTGAAGAGAGACCACTAGCGTAGAGAGACATGGTCAACAAAGGAGCCACATAAGCTTTGGAATACTGGACGAATATACTGTCATCTCATCAGTTCAATCACCAGGAGGGGGAATAGAACATACACCCTTCTGGTTCTCCAAAACCAAAGGTGAGTGTGCTACCTGTTGCATCAGTGACAGTGCAAATCCTCACAGCTTCTTCATTCAAAAAATTACTGAGGTGAAGTACAAAGAGCACAGACCCAGGATACACAGGGAAAAAGAGAGTGAATTGTAGGTAAACAGGGGTTCCACTTCAGCCAAATGAAAAGGATAAAGAAAAAGGGAGCTGGAGGGGGGGCAAATCCTTCATCAGTGATCTAGCTGAAGATCTACTGTAATGGTTACATTCTTATAGAACATCAATATGTTCACCATTATACCACTGTTGCAGTAATGTTAACCAACAGAATGACTCCTAAAATGTTTTATGCTGAGTGGGAGGGTTAAGAGGAACTGAGCTGGAGTCCAGCAGTTCTAGAAGGATGGTTCTGGCAAAACTATGACCATGTCCTGAACCTGACTAAACTAACACATCTAACTTTCTTATCAAATCTATCCAGATCACTATCCCCTTCTTTCTTTCTCCCAAATACTGATCTTGGAATCCTCTTTACCCAAAATTATTAGCGGGTGACTCCTGAATTCGTATATATACTATTAGTATTTAACATATCTCAGCTATGTATACCAACCGATCTATCTTTGTCCCATAATTCTTCTATATAAAATCATACTTTTATACTAATCTTGTAAATGTAACACGTCAACTTGATTACACTTTTTTATAATCTTGTATTTTTTATAACCTGTATTTTTTATAACTTGTTTTTTTCAACTTGTAATTTACCATGTATGTTGGAGCTTTTCTCCTCGGGCCTCTACTGAAAAAGGATATGTATCCAGCTAGACTAGCCCGGTTAACAAATATAAAATAAATAAATAAA
Organism: Protopterus annectens; assembly: GCF_019279795.1. Classification (NCBI taxonomy): domain Eukaryota; kingdom Metazoa; phylum Chordata; order Ceratodontiformes; family Protopteridae; genus Protopterus; species Protopterus annectens. The sequence goes on from NC_056732.1 coordinate 1,650,012,083, forward strand.
TAAATAAAACTAGTTCAGGAAAAAACATTGAGTTTGTAATGTGTAGTAACAGTATGAATGAAGGACCTAGTAGCTGCTTCTAAAATGGTGTTGGAGTCTAGACCTTTTTAAAAAGATGCCTGAAGATGCCACAGCTCTTTTAGAGGTTTAATACTACTAGAAATAAATCTACCATGAAATGAAGAGCAAAAGAAGATGGCAATCAATATCAACCTGGAAATAATTTGTATGGATACTAAAAGACCTTGTTTTTTTGCCATCAACTGATCTGAATTCTAATTTCCTTTGTCTTGCACAAGTTTGTGTTCATCAAGAAAGTGGAAAATCCTTTCACTTTGTTTTGAGGATTAGTAAATATACAGAAAGGTAAACAGATGGGCTCAGTGATAATTTTGTGACCATCTAAGAAATACAAGGAGGATTAGTTCTCAGGGAAACTCTATCCTTATGGAAAACCTGAAAAGGAGGGACAGACATCAAGGCATGTTACTCATAAACTCTCTCTGTAGAGGTTAGATCAACAAGAACAGTACTCTATGTACAAAACTTCAAAAAAGCTGAAGCAGCTGACTCAAAAAGAGGCAAAATCATTTTCTTAAGTATAAAATTCAGATTCCTGTGATGGTGTGATAGCTTTTAGGGGGTGACCTGATGTGTAGGATGCCTTTTTAGGTATTGTTTGACCTTAGAAAGTGAAGAAAGGGGTGGAGTTAAAAGAAGACCAGCTGAGATGTCTGACAAGTGGACCTTGATGGAAGGGAATGCCAGACCTAAATTGAGCAGTTGACACGTGTATTGGAGAAGAAAAGGTAAATGTATCTGATAAGTATTCCATCATCTGTTGTAACACCACATGCAAAATCTCTTCTATATATATATATATATATATATATATATATATATATATATATATATATATATACATATATATGGTTTAATGGCCATATATTACTATCTGTAGCATGTCCTCAGAATACATGTGCCTAAAAGGAATCAAAAGTCCAAACCATGACATTAAGAGTTTTCAGGTTGGGGTGGATGAGACTTCCCTTTTATTGTGTGAGCAAGCCCATGCTTTAGACAGAGGAATGATTGGCGAGTGTCCCTGGCTAGATGACAAAGACTGTGGAGTAAGAACCAGTGCCATCTGAGCCAAAAAAAAAATCACCAGGAGAATTTTGGGTTTGCCCTTTTGAACTTTCAGGAGAACCTTTTGTATAATGGGAAAGGATACAGGAATTTCTCTTTTCAAGTGAAGGAGAAGGCATCCATTCCCTAGACTTCCTTGCAAGGTGTCCTGCACCAACATTTTTTGAGATGATTGTTCAGACTGAAAGCAGACAGATGAATTTATGGAGTGCCCCACTGGTGCAGAATCTGTAAGACCTACCTATTCAACATTCAGCCATGTTAGTCTGCTCTTGATCTGCTCAAATGATCTGCCATGCTCTTCTGCTCTGATGGAATGTAAATCACTTGGAAAAAGAGACAATGGTGAATAACAATGCTGAAAGGCAACACTACAAGTCTGCATAGGCAGTGGGATTCTGTGTCCTCCTGTTAGTTAATGTACTACATAACTGTTGTGTTGCCTGTCAGAAGCTGAACATTTCCTGAGGTCAGTAGGTGATGGAAAGACTGAAGAAGCAAAATCAATGCCTCCATCACATGCATGTTTCTATTGTTTTTGTCCTTTTTTGTTCAGATTCCTTGGCACTTGCAAACATTTTGAGAATGCCCTCCAGGCTGTGTCTGGTGCATCTAGACACTGTAGAGGAGTGGAATTTGAAATGAAACTCTTGGGTTTAAGTTTATTTGTGCAATCCACCATTGCAGCTATTTTCTCATGAATCACAAAAGCGAAGTGGAAAATGGCAGAGAATGACAATGTTGAATCCATATGGACTTAAATACCACTGAATTCTCCTCGTGCATTCAGACAACCAGAGCTATCTGACTGGTGGTACCATGTACCCCAGGGCTCAGACCTGCACAGGGTTGTCAGGAATGAAAGAAGCCTGTTAAGAATATAGTCTTGCATGAGGGAAGATAAGTCATTATCAGAAAACGATTCTACATGGCAAACTAATACCACCTGAGAATGGGAAGGAAGAAGATTGGACTTGTTGAAATATAAAGGGAATTCCAGAGTTTAAAAGAGAGTGATTGTGAACTGGAAGTACAGAGAACAATTGTGCAAAAATTGTCTTGAATTAAAATGTCATCCAGGTAAGGGTAAATACGGATACTCTGCACCCTGCAGAATGTTACTATTAGGGATGTGCACTCTTTAAATACTTTTAGGGAAGTCCAAAAGGCAAAGCTGTAAATTGAAAGTGTGAGTTAAATTTAGAGAACCTTAAAAAAATCATGTGAAGATTATTGGAATATGAAGATAAGCAACCTTGAGGTCCAGGGTAAGCAAAATGCTTTTGGAAAAAAAGATGGGGAACAGGCTTTGTAGATTCAGCATTTTAAATTTTGGGATGCTTACTGTTTAGAATTGAGAGATCCAGAACAGACTTCTAAATGCCGTCCTTCTATAGGACCAGGAAAAATTTGGAGTAGAAGTCTTTTCCTCTTTGATTTGGGGGATCAGGTTCTATTACACCCTGTAGCAAAAGTTTCAAACAATTTCAAGGTACTGTGTGGCTTGTTTTGTGGAACCTGAGAAGCTGAGTGCTAGAAAGGAAGAGATATTCACTGTACCCTTCCAGAGTGATTCTTGAAATGCAGTTGCCTGATTGTGATCTTAAAAATTTGGTTTGAAGGCCTGGGGGGGTGCTGCAGTTAGAATCTGGAAGATTTGTCCTAGAAGGTTCCTTTATTTCCCTTGAAATCAGTTGTAGCCTTGTCCTGCCATTTATGTTTAGATTTTTTTGCCGTTTTGTTGTATAGATCTTTTATAATAGAAAGGGCCTGACTTGGATGGCTGATTTCTTTGACATTTTGAAATAAGGAAATAAAAAGCTATTTTGCTCCTTTATTTCAACATTTTAATATTTTTTTTTTCTTATGGAGGCCAAAAATAAAATCTATATCAGAAGGAGCATCTAAAAGCAGCTTTGGTTTTACTTTTTCTGGGAGAAATTGTAGTCTTTGCCAGAGGAATCTTCTCATTATGACCCGGAAACAACAGCCCTGGAGGAAGCATCTGCCCCATCGCAGGCACACACTTAGCAGAATGGTGCACTACCAAAAAGCACAGGAAATCACAGACTACATCTCTGACTTAAGAGACACTGTCAGGGATATTTGCATTAAGATTGCTCATGAAGTCAAAAATAGATGAGATATCTTATGTGTCTTGTATTTTACAGCACGAAAGGTAAATGTAGCTGATGTATACGGCCATCATACGGTATATGGCCATTATAACTCAAGTGTCCTTATTAATGAGAGAGCTGGAAGAAGGGAAAGGCTTAGAGCATTTGTCAGAATTTATAATAAACAGCAGAATCTAAGGTTGGATTTTTATACAAGTATTTGTGTGAATCGATGACTTTGCAGTATCTGTCAGACCTTCTGGTTGCAGGTGGCAGTAACACAGGAGTTAAAGCAGCAGAAAAGAAAGTATCCTCCAAGGCTTTAAGAACTGGACGGAATGGAGATGTTTGGGTACATTAATATGCAAGAGATGGTATTTCTTTTATGGTTCAGAGATTTGTTTTCCTCTCAATTGAGATATGGTATCATTTTCTGAATAGTTTCCCCAAAGGTGTGTTTCTCCTGAAGGGAATCAGAGAACATGGCATCTTCAGTTTCAGATTCCTATCCTGGCTGGGAATTAATCTGAGAAGAATAGTCCAAATTATCAGACCCTGGCTTAGAAGGCATCTCCCCTTTTATTTTAATTGAATAGATTGTGAAGAAAAAAACCTAAGGGGATTTAACAGCCATAAGTGCTTTAAGTAGTCCCAAGAAAATTCCTGCCATTCCAGTTGAGGATGTCAAGCAACAGGAGAACAGGAGTGGTTGAAGTAGATAGATGCTTGGATTTTTCTTAGGAGTATCCAATGAAACTACATAGGAAGGACCCAAACTCACAAAAACTTCCATTGGAGAACTAGTCCTTGCAAATTAAAATTTGAGGAACTCCATCTTGTCTTTTTGAAATCAGTTACCTGTTGTCCCTTGCAAATCCTTAGTGGCCATCTAACCAGTCAGGCGGGATGTACCTGAAGGATGTTTCATGTTGTCCTCCACAGGAAGCAGGCCCAGATAGCAGTCAGCACTCAAGCTTTTTTCCTTGACGGGTATATCCAACTCCGACAGGGTGAAGTAAACCAAAGTAGTACTGTCTTTGATGGGTTTCTTGGACTTCTTGGACTTCTTCAGCTGTGACAGGAAGCACAAAGTGGAAGCTTTGGGGGACATGCTGTACGGCACTGGAAACTTCAGCCATTTTCAGAGAAGAAATACACAGCTCAGTGTTTTGAGGATGAAAGCCTGGCAGGTGGTATAATCACTAACATTGTTCTCTGGTCCTAGACAAAAAAGGCACTGGAATGCTTGTCTTTGTAGGGAATTTTGCTATCATGTAGGCATGTGCCTCTCTTTGATGACACTAACAAATTTTGAATAGAAAAAAAGCAGAAGGGTCTCCAATCAGGTACTTGCTTTCACTTGCAGTAACAATCTGGATCCTTTTGTATGGTTGACAGACAAAGGAAAAGACAGCACTTTGCTTCCAAGACTAGCAGCTTAAGGGGTAAGAGGATTTTGTCACCCGTACATTCCTTAGAAACCAGCAGGTAGCCCTCGTCCCTAGGTCTAAAGTCGCAGATACTCTGTGTGTAAGGAAGCAGGACCTGAGCTTTGGGTCACTGGACGGATGTAAGGCACTCTTGGCAGGACACATCCCCTTGGTTAGCATTACTGCAACAATGTTTTAACAATGATCATGTAATATTTCCTTCAAACAAAGCAAAGTACGATATAAGTACAGACTGCAAACGGAAAATGAATTGTAGGCCTGACACTCCAAGCTGTGGTGTCCTCATAAATAACCTGAAAAATAAGAATCCTAAAAGATAATGGAAAAGGCAGGGAGCACAAGGAGAGCTTTTTACAGACAGACAGACAGAGAGATATAGGGCTTTCCTAGACTTGGAAAAAGCATATGACAAGGTCCCAAGAAAGCTGATCTGGGCAGTACTGCGGTGGTTTGAAGTCCCAGAAACATTGGTAGAATTAGTACAGGCTATGTACAAGGACACAGTGACTCAAGTACGAACAGTGTTTGGCCTCACTGAGGGGTTCCCAGTGGGAGTGGGTGTACACCAGGGTTCAGCTCTGAGTCCACTGCTGTTCATACTGGTAATGGACTACATCAGCAAACAGGTTGGAGGGGTCAGAGCAACAAAGCTGCTGTATGCAGATGATGTGGCAGTACAGGCAGACTCTGATCTAGAACGTCAGCAAAGGATAGGAGAATGGAATGCAAATCTGAAGGCACATGGGATGAAACTAAGCACAGATAAGACAGTGGTAATGGCAGCAGATTGGGGAAATCAGAAGAAGCTGAGAATAGAGATAGATGGGAAGATAGTGGAACAGGTAAACAGCTTCAGGTATCTGGGAGGGGTGGTTGAGGAGAAGGGTAGTCTGAATGAAGAGGTCAAAGCTAGAATCAGAGGGGCTGCAGCCAACTGGCATAGAGTATCAGGTGTAGTCTATGACAGAAGAATGCCAAAGAAGCTGAAAAGTAAGGTGTACAAGACAGTGGTGCAACCAGTACTACTGTATGGTACTGAAACCTGGGCAGTAAAGGCAGAACAGTTGAAGAAGCTAGAGGTGATGGAAATGAAGTGCTTGAGAAAGGTGGTAGGATGCACACTGTGGGACAGGTGAAGAAATGAGGACATAAGAGCAGAAGCCAAAGTAGCTCCAATTGCAGAAAAGATCAAAGAGAACAGATTACGGTGGTATGATGACATGTGTAGAAAAGCAGAAGACAATCTGGTGAGGGAGATTTGGGACAGACAGGAAGAAGGTAAGAGGAAGCGAGGGCGTCCAGCAAAGAGGTGGATGGATTGTGTGAAAGAAGATCTCCGACAGTCAGGCATGAGTGTTGAAGAAGGCAGGAGAGTGGCACTGAATTGAGAGAGTTGGCGACAGTTAATACGATACTCTGACCCCATGTAAATGGGAAAAAGGGGATGATGATGATGAGACAGAGAGATACAGGTACACCCATATGGCAGGCAAGAAGGATGCTCTGGAAAGCAAGCACGAGAAAAGTACAGTTGTACACACTTACCATAAATGTAGATGTTCGAGTGTATTCACTGTTGCAGTCATTACATTTGAGTTATCTGCCTGCAGGTAGCCCTCAGCCAACCTGATTATCAAAGTCTTTGGTCCTGCATTGGTTGCTGTCTCTTCTTCCATGACATCAGGTAGTCAGGGGTATAAAGCATGCAGCCGATGCCATTACATCAGTTTTTCTTGCCCCAGATGTCAGATGCCCCCAAAATGGGAAGCAATTACATACAAGGTTACACTTCCATCAAAAAGCAAATACACCAGAAAGCTAAAATACAGTAAACAAGAAGAAAGGTATAGCCAATAGAAGTCAGGGGACTGGAGGGAGGGTAACCAGGACTGCAACAGTGAATACACTCAAACATCTACATTTATGGTAAGTGTACACAACTGTATTATGATCTTCATGTTTCACTGTTGCAGTCATTACATTTGGGTAGATTCCCAAAGCTAAGGATGGGAGGAGGCAGTTAGAGAGAATTAGGACCAGCTATTAAGCCCTGCAAGACTGCAGTGGCAAAACCAGCTCTGAATTTAGAAAAAAATAGGCAAGTGGTAATGCTTGGTGAAGTTATGAACAGAACTCCAGGTAGCACCTTCTAGGATGTCCCTGGTAGGAACACCTCTGCGAAAGGCTGTTGAAGTAGATGCAGCCCTGTGGGGTAGGTTTTCCATGGTACTTATAGCAGAAATGAATGGAATGGCCTATCCACTTAGAAATGGTTTGCTTTGAAATGGCCTTCCCCTCTGCCCCTGCAGCAAAGGCAACTAGCAGCTGTTCAGTTTTCCTGAGAGGCTTGGTCCTATCCAATAAAATCTAAGTTGTCTGTGCACGTCCAAGGAGTGTAGTATTTGTTCTCCTTTGTTCTGTGGATTAGAAAAGAAGGTTGGCAAATGAATGGACTGATTAAGGGCCACACTGGATACCACCTTGGGTATGAAGGAAGGATTGGTCCTGAGGGACACCCTGTCTGCATGGAAGATGATGAAGGGCTCCACTGACATGAGGGCCTGTAATTCAGACAGTCTTCTTGCTGAAGTGATGTCTAGACGGAAGGCTGTTTTCCAAGAAAGGAATTTTAACTCTGCAGTTGCAGCTGGGTCAAAAGGAGGTAGAGTGAACTTTTCCAATACAAAGTTAAGGTCCCAGGCTGGAGTAGGGGCTCTCGTGGGTGGTCTTAGATTTTTGGCCCCTCTGAGGAATTGCTTCAGCAGGGGGTGAGAGAAGAGGGGTGGCTCAGTACAGTACAGTAATGTGCTGAAATGGCTGAGGCATGAATTTTAATAGATGAGAAGGAAAGGCCCTTGTGGAGCATCTCAGTTAAGTACTGAATGATATGTGGTAAGGCGGGCACTGCTGTACTCATCCCCTGAGTCTGGCTCCAGGAACAGTATCTTTTCCACTTTTCAGCATAAGATTTTCTAGTACTAGGCCTCCCTGCCTCCAGAATGACATCCAGTACTTGCTTGCTGAGGGATGGTATTGGAGAGCTCAGGTAATTAGCCAAGCTGTAAGGTTCAGGGTTTGAAGCTGGGGGTGCAGAATCTGGCCCTCCTGCTGGGACAGCAGGGAAGGGGTCTGAGGCAGGTGCCATGGTTCCAGCAGTGACATACTGTGCAAGAGGGGGTACCAGTGTTGGCATGGCCAGTCTGGTGCAATGAGAATTGTCCTTGGTTTGTCCTGTTTGATCTTTAGCAGAACTTTCAAGAGGAGAAGCAGACGGGGAAAGGCATAAACTGAGAAGCTTTCCGAGGTGAAGGACAGGGCATCCACTTTCCAAGCTTGTCTGTGGGGAGTCCTTGTGCAGAATTTGTCCAATTGGTAGTTCTGAGGGGAGGCCAACATTTCTATCTCAGGGCTCCCCCATTTGTTTCTCAAAATGTTGAATATCTTTGGTTCCAGTTTCCACTTGTGTGGGTCCATGAGATTTCTACTTAGGTCATCTTCCAGTGACTTTAGCTTGCCTGGCAGGTATTGAGCTTGTAGGTGCATGTGGCAGCTTAACGCTGTGTTGAACAGAGCCATGGCTAGTCTGCAGAAAGGGTACAAGTGGGTTCCCCCTGCTTGTTTATATACCACATAACAGTGGTGTTGTCTGTCTTTACTAATAATTGTCCTGGAAGAATGTGGTCCTTGAAGGCTATCAGAAAATTCTGCACAGCTAACATTTCTTTTTGATTGATATGCAGGTGTATTTGACTCAGGTTCCATTTGCCCTGAATGCACTGCCCTGCCAAGTGAGCCCCCCCATGCATAGTCTGATGCTTCTGTTGTTAGGGTTTGGGCAGCAGGGGGTAGAGTGAATGGCAGTCTCTTGTTGTGGTAGCAGGCCTCTGCCCACCAAAGGAACTCTGTCTTTATACAAATAATGATAGGAATCATTAATTCCAGGTCCTGAGAATGTTGATACCATAGGCTTTTTAGATACCATTGTAGTTTCCTCATATGCAGTCTTGCATATGGAATTAGTATGATGCAAGAGGCCATGAACCCCAGGGCTTGCAGTGTTTTCCTTGCAGATAGCTGGGTCTTTGTGGCCAGTAGTTTGAAGTAGGCTGTCAAATAAACTTGTTTCTCTGGCATGAGGTAGGCCATCTGGGAAGTTGTGTTCAAGCTTGCTCCCAGGAATACAACTTGTTGGCAGGGTACTAGGTTAGATTTCTTTTCATTTATGGTGTACCCCAGTGAGGTTAGCAGTTTCTTTACAAATGCCAGATGATTTAATAGTATGTCCTGGCTTTCTGCCTGAATTAGACAATCGTCCAGGTATGGGTATATTTGAATATTTCTTTGCCTGCAGAATGCAATGACTGGAGCTAGACACTGTGAATACTCTGGGTGCAGTAGATAAGCCAAAGGACAGTGCAGAGAACTGATAGTGCATGTAGCCTGGCCTGAAGCATAGGTATTTTCTGCCAGATTCCCTTATTGGAATGTGCAGGTAAGCTTCCCTAAAGTCCAATGTTGCCAACCAGGCATTTTTGCCTAGCATGGGAAGCAGCTGATGAAGAGTTAGCATTTCGAATTTTGGGATTACCAAAAAGGTGTTTAGAATAGACAAGTCCAGGATAGGATGCCAGGAGTTGTCTTTTATGGGTACCAGGAAAAGTCTTGAGTAAGAACATTGTCCCCATTCCTCTGCTGGGAAAGGTTGAATAGCCCTGATACTTAGAAGAGCGAAATCCTGATGTTGAGCCTCTGACCACTGATTTGGGGGTAGGTCTGGCCAACTGTTTGGGGTTGGTAAGGAGTGGAAGTGGAATTTGTATCCTTGGGAAACTATATTTAAAACCCATTTGTCTTGGGTAATGAGTTCCCAGTCTTTTTGCATGCAGGACAATCTTTTCCCCTAAGGGAGCAGACAGTTGAGCAGGGCTTGGAAGGTTTAAGGTTTAGTCATTGTGACAGTTTACCATAGCAGGGTGTCTTACTACTTCCAGCTTTGGAAGTGGGAGCCTCCCACTGCTTAGGCCTGTGAGTACCTTGAGACTGTAGCCTAGGTGGTCTGCTGTTCCTGGGTTTGGACTGAGAAGGCCTGGAAGAGACAGGAAAGGGCCATTTCTTAGAAGGTCAATGCCTACTAAATCTGGGAGGATGTACTTGCAGAAAATCTTTAACAGTTTGAATAGATTTAGCTTTTTCCTCCATCTTTTTAAGAACTACTTCTGCTTTATTGCCAAACAGGTGATCTTGGTTTAAGGGAGCATCCAGTAATTTAGCGTTAACATGATCTGGCAAATTTTGCTCCTTAAGCCAGGCATGTCTTCTAAGAACAGACCCAGTAACAGCAGCCCTGCAAGATGCTTCTAAAGAGTCTAAACCACATTGCAAAGTATGTTTACCAACTTGTTCAGCAGAATACATTAAATCCTGTAATTCTTCATTTTCAGCACAGTCAGGAATCAACATCATTTTCTGTTTACATAGTCCAATAATATGCTGCTGATACTTTAACATATGAAACTGGCAGTTTAAGGCCCTAATGGCCAAAGTAGCAGAAGTGTATACCTTCTTACCCCATCTGTCCATGGCCCTGGAATCTCTATCAGAGGGGGTAGGGTTTTTGGCAGCAGTAGCCTTAATGCCTTTGGGTCCCTGTGAAATGGTCTCTGGGTCCACAGTAGGATTCTTAAAGAGGAACTTGTGAGAGTCAGGTACTCTGTAATACCTGTCAGGTTTCCTGGGACCCAGAGGTAAAGTGTCTGGGGCCAGGCTAGATTCCAAGAAGTCATCATCTACAATGTCCAGTACAGGAGGGATAGCTAAAGGCCTGTGTTGAGGTAGGAGTAAGAATTCCCTAAGCCTCTTTTTGGAGTCAGAGTAATCCTAGCTTTTCCAGCAGAAATGATCCCTAAGGGTGTGCAAGGTTTCATCAAAAGAAATATCTTCTGGAGGGGAAACAGAGGGTATGGAGTCTTCTGCATCTGAATCCTCATAGGTAGATAAGAGCAAATCCTGGTCATCAGAAGAAACAGAAATTTCAAAATCCTAATCAGAAGAATCAGAAGGAAAATCAGTGCTAGGTCTCTTAGAGGGAGAAGGCTGGCTTCCCCTAATTAGAGTAATAAGGTCTTCAGCCATTCTTATCATTTGTTTTTTATACACATGGGCCTGACCATGTGGTTTGGACGTTGGTTTTCTAGGCATGGGTCGAGTTTTAGGCCTTGAAGAAGAAGAAGATGGTGTCGGTTTGAAATGCAAGTCCATAGGCCTGAATACACTCTTAGAACTCGGTGCCTGCACAGCGGCTCTGGACCCATCCAAGGTAGAGACATCCACAGGTTCCATAGTCAAAGAAGCATGTCGCAGCATGCCAGACTCCAAATGGGTCTCAGTAGAGGCCTGTGAATCTGAAGTAGTGGGTATCAGGGGCTGCGAAAGTGCCTGAGTACCGACGAACTGGCAACTAGCTTAATGGAAGCATCGTTGGCAGCTTTGGACCTATGCGGTCTGTCTCTGTCATTATCTTTATGTTTTTTCAGAATGTTGGTAGTCGGATGGCTTACCAAAGCCATTTCCGGATAATTAAATAAGAGTACCAAAATAGTTTGCTGCAAAAATGGACCGATGACAAATAGTTCGAGGACTGAATAAGGCGCAAAACCAACAGCGAGGGATGTCATGGTCTGGGCCTAGGCAAGGAATGCAGTACGAATGAAAATCTTTATGAGGTATTTGCTTTCCACAGGTAATACAATTGTTAACTTTTACTGACATTGAATTAGAGCACGAAAAAGGGTCCCCAACAGGGTACTTAGCTTTTTTGAAGACTTTGGTTCTGAAACTCGAAAACAAAAATTTCAGGAGTCGGCCGACTGGCACTTGCAAACTGCTTCTGCTTCGGGTACTGCACAGCAAGAAAGACTAACGCAATGGCATGGGCTGCATGCTTTATACCCCTGACTACCTGACGTCATGAAAGAAGAGACAGCATCCGACACAGGACCCAAGACTTTGATAATCAGGCTGGCTGCGTACTACCTGCAGGCAGATAACCCAAATGTAATGACTGCAACAGTGAAACACGAAGAACATCAAGACAGAGCAAACTGGCATGAGTGAAAAGTGAAGGGCAATACTGGGTGAGGAAGAACACAACAGCATGTAAAACTTAACATGTAGCTAAGCAAGAATCTGTAAAGATGGATGCAATATCAGTGCCATTACATGTAACTGAAAAGTACAAAAATATATACAAGTAATCTGGGCCTATTGGGCTGAGACTGTATCATATGGACCTAAAAGTGTACAATATATGGTTCTGTCTACAGTGATTAACTGTACTTCGGCTGTAACATAGAGGCCTGTAAAAAAGTACCCAGTTATGCCCCAGCAAATTCAAAGGAGTACTGGGACATGATACAGAAACAAATTCTTACCAGAGGTTAACTGCCTTCAGAATTTGTAGAATAATTCTCCAAAACTAATACACTTTAATTTCTTCACATAAACACACTGTTTACAATTAACGGTTTAGCCAGCAGAAACACAAGCATCCATCAAAGATGTCTAAACATCAAAACAGAAGCATGCTGGGAGGAATAAATCAAGGCGTTTGTTAATGAAAACTTCACCCATGTAGGACTGGATCCTTTGAGACTTTGTAGGCTAGACAGTTATGTCTAGAGTCTGTGGGAAATATAAAAGAGAGAAAGTGCTTTAAGGCAGTCTGGATAGCTCAAGAAAGTCATGTCTTTGATTATGTTAGTAAGAAAATGCTTTGGTCTTTCAAGGTGAGTCATATGCTTAGACAGGTACATGCCAAATGGGCATGTATACTCTATTATGGGCCTGATGAGACAGGAGTGTCGAAGGTTGATAACTTTGTAGATCTGGAAGAAATATTTCAGTTGATTAGTCTGACTAGGTAAAAGGATTTCTTAACAACAATGGATACATGTTGATTAAAGGTTAGCTCACTGTCCATGAAAGTGCCCAGGTCCCTAATGGTTGAGTCACCTTTCAAAAGGGTGTCACTTATGTCCTACATACATGGCTGCCTAGTTTTACCTAAATACAACATGCTGCATTTCATGACATTTACATTTAGGATGTGGCCCATGAACCATTTATTGGTGTGTTAGTCCCACCTGAAAAATCTGTAATTCGGAGTGGGAGTTAATCACAGCTTCAAGTTTACAGTTACAGGCCCTTGTTATCGACCTTAACATCAAATATATAAATACCAAAGAGAAGTGGTCCTAGAACCAAAAATTAAGGGACACAGATGGTAACTACAAATTTTGAAGACCGCATGTCTCCCACGGTAATAGATTTAGTTCTGACAGTTACCAGATTGCTATTCAGTAGGTAACATACAGATTTACAAATGTGGTAAAACAAACCAAGAAAACAAAAGTACGGATAACTCAGGAACTCCAAATTTAAATTTCCTAGGGTTTATTAAGCTCCAATAAAATCCACAGCAGCAAAAAATACGAACAGCACAGTCCAAACTACACAAGCATAAACGCCCTTCAAAGTCACTGCGTTTTTGTTTTCAAGGTACACACTTCATCAGATGAATAATGAACTCACTTGACCATCTTTATATACTGTCACTAATAAATAGAATAACTGATAAATTGATAAATTAATTTATATTATGTTACAACTGAAAAGTTTTACCCAAATCTGATGCATTTGAATAATATAGTATAGTTTTCGTTGTTTGTATTAACTATTAGTTGATTTTTTTTAAAAAAAGGACTAAATGCTTTAATAGACATGTTAAAAGTTAAATAAGAATCCTCTTTAAACATGTTAATTAATAATAAAAATGTCAATACAAAATACAAGCATAACCCATTGTATAAAACTTTTGGCGACATCTAGTGACCATTAAAATTATTACATCACAACTTTAATACCTTCCTACCTTATTATAAACCATACAAAAAATATGTTAATATTCTAAAAATAATCTTAATGAAATCAGTTTTTATATACTCAATTACATTGTTAGAAATTGATAAACTAATTTGATATTACCTTAATATTAATTCATTAAAATACTTATCATTACAAAAATATTAATAAATATGAATAAAAATAAATAAATAAATAACCTTGTGAGTAAAAGTGGGATAAAGACTATATTATATTGCACATAGGGACTTAAATATACAGAGCTATTTGATTTATTAGGAGTTAAAACACCCCAAATATTACAATTTAGCTGCCCTTAATTTGAGCAGAGGTAGAATACTAGTATGTTCATTGAGCCCTGGTGGATTGTAAGATTCTAATGTCATTTGCCACCAGAGCTCTCTGTACTCCAACTTCTCTTCCCAGGGCCCTCCTCTAACATCTTTGTCTGTATGCTCAATAACAGAAAAAAGAAAACTAGCTTGATGACATTCTTGACTATGTTTAAACAAGGCATTAGTTTCCTTTCCATTTTTGATATCATTAAAATGTTCAAATATACGTCTTTTCAACTTCCTTTCTGTCTTTCCTATATAGAAAGACGAACATTTTGTACAACTTACAAAATACACTAGACCCATTGACTCACAATTATAGAAATGTTTATCATTAACTAACACTCTATTCCTACTCCTGATGTTAATTTCATTCCCATTAAGAATGTGTATACATTGGGCACATCTGCCACACTTGTAAGTGCCTTTTCTTCTTCTCTCATGGGAAGTTAGAGCATGTTTACTTTTCAAAATGTTCCTCATACTTCTAGAATTTTTGTACACAATGTTAACAGGCCCCTTATTGATCTTATCCAAATCCATCAATTCTGTGAATCTGTTCCATTCATTACAAAATATATGTCTTATTTTGTTGTTGATAGCATTATATTCTAGAGTGAGGGCTGTATGATAATTATCAGTGTTTATTGTTCTACTCACACTTTGTCCTGTTGTCATATCATTGTCAAATACCTTTATTATAGGTTTGAACTTGGTCTCTCTACCATTCATGACCTCATTTCTAATATCTCTAATAAATTTTTCTGGATATCCTCTATCCTTAAACATATTTTCCAACAAATCACATTCCACAATAAAATCTTTGTCGTTGCTGGTCATTCTGCACCCTCTGACATATTGACCTTTAATAATATTCTTCTTTACGTGCAGAGGGTGTGAACTATTAAAATGTAAATAGGAATTACAGTATGTTGGTTTTCTAAAAACCTTAGATTCCATACCTCCTTTCTTTTTATAGATTTCTATGTCTAAATATTGTAATACATTGAGGGAACTTTGATAGGTAAATTTCAAAAAATTAGTTGTACTATTTAAATATTCCATGAATATTCTTAATTTTTCTTCAGTCCCTGTCCAAAAAATTACAATATCATCTAAAAATCTGTGATAGCTTATCCAGGAAGAGCTAAATGCACTATTCAAGACAAATTCCTCTTCCCATTTTGCTAGAACCAAATTAGCGTAGGTGGGGGCACATGCTGCCCCCATAGCTACTCCCTGGATCTGCTTATAAAATTCACCATTAAAGCATAAGAAGTTATTCTGTAATACTGTTTCCATCAACCAGACACACACAAGCTTGTCATTATTAATCAATTTTGGGTACTCATAAACAATTTCTTCAAAATATCTAGTACCCTCCTTATAAGGAATAGAGGAAAACAAGTCAATGACATCTATTGTGACAAAAACAATGCTCTCTATGTTGTTAATGTTAGGTATTACTTTCAAGAGGTCCCATGAATCTTTTAAAATGTGTTTCCTATCCAACCACACCTCTTTTAACTTAACATCCACAAATTTGGCTAGTGCATGTGTTTTTGACCCTACAGCAGATACAATAGGTCTTAAAGGGGGTCTGTCTCACTCTTATGAATCTTGGGTATACCAAATATCATAGGAATTTTTGGTTTGTCCACCCTTAAATAAGCAAGTGTCTCTCCAATGATTAAACCTTCTAATAACATATCTTTCAGTTTTATATCTATCTTGTTATAAGCAATATTTATCTCATTTTTAGATACATGCTGATATTTATAGTTGTCCCATAGGATTTTATACATCCTGCTTTCATACTCCATTTTCACCATTATAACTATACCTCTCCCTTTATCCGGTTTCATAACCCTTAGGTTATGATCATCCTTGAGTTCTGTTAATATTTTCATTTCTTCTTTGGTTAAATTGTAATGAGGTCTTTGATCTTTTGTTACCTCCTTCCTTATCTCATTCTCAACTATTTTTTCCAAATTTCTCAACAAAGGATGGAGGGGGGGGGTTATATGTAGATCTACGTCTTAAAATGTTTACACTGTTTTGGGGACCTTTATTAGGGAGCACCAATTGTAAATTTACTTTTCTCAAAAATAGTTTGATTTCTATTAATGATTTAGCTATATCACCTTGTGTAGCAGGTATGTATTTTAGTCCTTTAGTAAAATAAATCAAAATGACCTTTATGTAAATTCAAATGACTAAAATTGTAAATATGAAACTTGTTATATGTCCATCTATTGTTCAACTGGTTGATTTCAGTTGGGGGGTGGGGGTAATTGTTTTCAGAATTCATGTCTAATATCTCCCTCTGCCCCTTCTTCCCCCTCTCCACTGAAAATTTTCTCCTTGTTCTACCTGTCGATTCATAATTCTTTCGGATCTCCTAAGTGGTGGAAATTCATCCTCGTAGGATGAAAGTCTGTCTAAAGGTTCCAAATTATCACTAATATCCACTCTAGCCCTCCCTTTGTTGTTATAAATTACCTCCTGAAAATGTTTCCTAAAAGGTGGATTAGGATAACTTATCTTATTTTTATATTCATTCATGTCTCTCTCCATTTTCTTAATTTTTCTCTCAACCAGATCTTCCATATTACTATCTATCTCCTTTCTAATGTTAAAATATTTATTTTTTTCTTCCTCTACAGAAAACATGAGGTCACTAGTAACAACTTTATTTAAAATCTCAATTTCTTTCAAAAGCTCATCTTGAATTCTAATATTTTCCCTTACCATAAGTTTCAACATCTCTATCCCACACTGGTTAAATATTTCCAATAATTCCAAATGAAAAAGCGAACCTGGTACCACATTATTGGGATATTTATACATTCTCAACCCTTTAGGTACAATATTTTTGCAGATACATTCATTTAAATAGGAATTTTCCACATTCAAAGTCCTATGCTTATGCATTAATTTAAACAAACTGTGTAAATTGTCTTTGTATGCATTACTGTTCAGTTTAACTGAAGTATCTTTCACACTGTGTTTAAAGGTGTATTTTTGCTGTAGCCAGTCATTAATCTCCTTAATAGGAGAAACAGTACCTTTGTTGTTAAAACCGCGTTGTGTTCGTATGTCTCTTTTCTCCTTAGGTGAACTGTAGTCGTTTCCTTCCCTCGTTCTGCTTCGTAATGCATTTGGGGTAATGGCAGGATCAAAACTACCCTCATCTGATTCAATTCGGCAGCCGGTGTCCCCTCTCTCACCCATAAGCTCCGATTCTTTTACAGTCCTAGGTTTTACTGATTGTAAAACCGACCCTTCGGTACTTGCGGGGATATTAACAGCATTTGTTTTTTGCGTAACAACGAAGGAGGAAGCAATAGGTGTAAGGAGGTTGACCAGCTCAGTTAGCTGGCCAATGAGCTTACGCGTTAACCCCAGGTCCTCCTGCGACATTGCAGCAGCTTCCTGGTTATCCATCCACGAAACCACTAATAACCAGAAAAACAAATGTGGTAAAACAAACCAAGAAAACAAAAGTACGGATAACTCAGGAACTCCAAATTTAAATTTCCTAGGGTTTATTAGGCTCCAATAAAATCCACAGCAGCAAAAAATACGAACAGCACAGTCCAAACTACACAAGCATAAACGCCCTTCAAAGTCACTGCGTTTTCGTTTTCAAGGTACACACTTCAAGTTTTATACAATGGGTTATGCTTGTATTTTGTATTGACATTTTTATTATTAATTAACATGTTTAAAGAGGATTCTTATTTAACTTTTAACATGTCTATTAAAGCATTTAGTCCTTTTTTTAAAAAAAAAATCAACTAATAGTTAATACAAACAACGAAAACTATACTATATTATTCAAATGCATCAGATTTGGGTAAAACTTTTCAGTTGTAACATAATATAAATTAATTTATCAATTTATCAATTATTCTATTTATTAGTGACAGTATATAAAGATGGTCAAGTGAGTTCATTAGTCATCTGATGAAGTGTGTACCTTGAAAACGAAAACGCAGTGACTTTGAAGGGCGTTTATGCTTGTGTAGTTTGGACTGTGCTGTTCGTATTTTTTGCTGCTGTGGATTTTATTGGAGCCTAATAAACCCTAGGAAATTTAAATTTGGAGTTCCTGAGTTATCCGTACTTTTGTTAACATACAGATTTACATTTAGTTTCATTAGCTTGTCAATAATGCCAGAATGTAGGATGAGATAGGCAGTGTGAACCAATTTCTCCAACTATAATTCATCAGAGACATGTTCAAAGAAAACCACCAGGGTTAGATGGCAGGATCTGCCTTTAACAAACTCAAACTGGCTTGGGTTCAAGGCTTTTAAACTGCCTGTGTCCTTGTTACTAAGTTCCATAGGTTCATAGGTTCATAGGTAGGTACTAGGTTATTGGCCCTAGGGCCTATATAAGCCTAGCCAAAGGTCAATCTCCTCAAATTATTTTTGCCACCCAAGAAAATTATTTTCCTGTGCCACTGTCGAGCAGAGCCACAGAAGTGATCCCCGGGGTGAATTTCCTATCTCTCATCCAATCATCAAGATTTTTCTTTAAGAGTGCTAATGAGGAGCTTTGTCTGATATAGATAGGTAGTTTGTTCCACAGTATGGGAAGTCTCTGGGACAGGAATCAATCCCTCCAGCATGTTCTGTTTATTGTGGTGATAAGGTTTAGGTCCCTAGAGCGTGTAGCTCGTAGGGATTGGGATTTCTTTAAGTGGAGCATGTCTAAATGCTCTGGGTTTAACATAGCTTTGTGTGTTAGGCAGAGATCGCCTCTGAGTAGGCGATATGCAACAGAGTAAAGCTGCAGTTTTTTGAGACGGTCTGCATAGGGCATCTCTTTGAGGCCGGTAATCCTCTTTGTGAGGTATTTCTGTGGTCTTTCCAGTTGTTGTAGATGTCTTGTGAGGTACATACCAAAAGGGGCATTGTACTCTATAATGTGTCTAATGAGTGACGAGTAGAGGCGAACAATGACCTCTTTTTTCCTTGATGAGAAACCTTTTGTGATGAGGTGTGCCACATAGAAGGATTTCCTGACTACTGTGGCGATGTGATTATCAAAGGAGAGACTACTGTCCACCTGTGTCCCAAGGTCTCTTATCACACTTTTGGTGTTGAGTAGACTACCGCCTATGTGGTAGTTCATGGGTACTGAGTTTTTGCCAAAAGGGATGACAATGCACTTTTTGGCATTGAGCTTGAGGCCATGGCTTTGACACCAGGCATCTGTCCACATCTTTTGGAGTTTTGATTATGGCTCCTAGTTTGCAGTCATCTGCGAACTTCATTAGCCAAAGACCTTCTGTGTTGGCCTGTACTTCAGAGAAGTAGATACCAAACAGGAGAGGACCCAGGACTGAACCCTGTGGTACTCCACTTGTCACTGGTCTGAAGTTGGATTTGGAGTCTGCTACTTTCACAGTGTGGGTTCTGTCAGTGAGCCATTTGGCAACCCATCTTGTGACATAGGGATTTATACCTAGTTTAGTGAGTTTATCTATAATTCCAGAGTGGGGGTGGCATTGAATGCCTTGGCAGGATCTAGATAGGCTGTGTGAACCACCTTACCCTCATCTACAGCTTTGGTGACTCCTTCAAAGAAGTCTATCAGGTTTAAGAGACATGATCTGCCATTTACAAACCCGAACTGGGTGGGGTCCTGAGTTTGGAGATTCCCAATGTCATTGTTTATAAGTTACATGATGATATGTTCCATAGCCTTGCAGACCAGGCTCGTTAGGCTAATGGGGCAGTAGTTTCCGGGGTCTGTGGTGGCTCCCCCTTTGTAGAGTGGGATAACTGTCACTGTGCGCCATTCATTGGGCACATAGCCTGAGGTGTGGCTGTGATTGAACATGGTACTTAGGTGGGGTGCTAGTTCGTTCTGTAGTTCATGTAGAACATAGCCTGGGATGTCGTCAGGTCCCATGGATGCTGTGTTCTTGGCTTTGGATAGTGTTTTTTTTACCTGTGCAGTCGTGATTACAGGAACTTTGCATTCTTCTGGTATAGAGATGGGCCCTTTAGGGGATGATAGGGGGGTAAAGTTAGCACTGAACCTATCTGCCAGGATGTTGGCAATATCAGTTGGTTCTGTATATTTAGTGCCATTGTGCTGTAACTCAGAGCAGATCTGAGTGTTGCCAGCTATAGAATGCTTTGTGGTTGTCTTTAGACTCAGTGGTGATTTTGTTTTCATAACTAGCTTTAGAGGATTTTATGAGAGATCTCAGCTTCTTAGTGAGGCTGATCAGGGAGTTTCTGCAATCATGGGATTTTGCTCTTTTTTGCAACAGTTTCTTTCTTCTGTTGTAGAGTTTGTTTATGGCAGGGGACCACCAGATTGGCTTCTTTTTTTTGGAGGATAGCATCTTGGTTCTGTTAGGGATTGCATGATCCATGCACTCGTGTAAGTGCTTATAAAGTGCATTTGTGTAGGATTCAGCAGCCATACCTCTATTGTCCATCAGCACTGGTGTTGTGAAGTTTGCTACTTCTGTCTTAAGAAGCGTGAAGTTGGTTTTGGATAAATTTTTTACTGTGGTTTCCCTAGTGGGGGGTGGGGGAGGGATGTGGATATCTAGGGTGATTAGCTTGTGGTCAGATCTGACCAACTAGGAATTGACCTCTGGTGTGGAGCACCAGTTGCCCATGTTGGTAATAACCAGGTCTAAGATATTGCTGCCCCTGGTGGGGGTGTGGATAAGTTGATACATGGCATTGGAATTTATGAATTCCAGAAAACGTTTAGCATAAGAGTTGGTACATGAGTAGTTTTCCCAGTTAATGGTAGGGTAGTTGAAATCGCCCATTATTAGGGTGTTAGGTTATACCCTAATATTTTCCAGTTTATTAAGAAATGAGGAGTGGGAATCCTGGGGCATGGTGGGGGATCTGTAGCAAGCTACAATTTGGATTGTGGTCTTGCCCAGACTTAGTTGCACTTGGATAATCTTGGATGCATTATGCTGAGCAACTAGCCTGGAGGTGTGGATATCCTTAATGAATATGGACACACCTTCACCTTTAGTGTTTCGGTCCAGGTTAGCTGGCCGAAAGGTGTGGTATATATTATAGCCTAGTAATGCAGGGCTACTCTCTGGAGCCTTGAACCAGGTTTCTGTCACTGCACAGATGTCGATGTTCTCCATTTTAAAGAGGGCCTCAAATGAGTGCATTTTGAAGTTTAGACTTCTAACATTGAGTAGTAATACCCTCAGATTCTTCTTGCCTGTTCCTGTTAGGGTGGCGAATTTGTCATTTGAACCTTGCCTAAAAAAGGCACTATAGGGGTGGCTAGAGCATTAGCCAGTATCCAGAATCCCACGGGCAACAGGTGCAGGCCATCTCTGGCAAAGCATCGTGGCTTGTCGATCATGTCATCCCAGGCAGACAGATACTGGATCCCCTTAGAATGACACCAGAAGGTTAACCAATTGTCAAAGTCAATTGGTTAAGCTCCATTACTCTGGAGATAAGGCTGGTGAGGCTTATAGGTTTACAGTTACCTGGACCAGTAGTGGATGTCCCTTTGTGGAGCAGAATGACTAGAACAGTTCTCCATTCCTCTGGCATGAATCCTGTAAAAAGGCTACAGCTGGATAAATGTAGTAGCAAGTCAGATATCTTGTAAACTCCTCCAAAGCCAGATACAAAGCTAAACTAGCATCCCTAGCTAAGGATAATCACAAAGTATTATTTAGCTATGTCACAAATCTTAAAAGGAAGGCCCAGCTTTGTGCTGAACTAGTAAGCAGACAGTACCACTCATGCTATGAGAACATCTGCAACCTGCTAGTAGACAGATTTGGTGCAAACTTCACCCACCTGTCCCCACCAGGCATACCCCAAAGCATACCTGCCACTAGTCGTCCACCTAGTATCTCCAAAGAACAGGTCATAGCCACACTCTCCATGGCTAAAAACACAGCCTCTATGGGACTGGATAACATCCCAAGCTGCCTACTAAATGGTCTAAAACAGGACCTAGTGGAATCACTTGGCACTCTCTTCATCCACAGTCTAAGTACTTGCTTTGTCCCAGCAGAGTGGAAAACAGAAGTGTGGGGGGGGGGGTCAATCAACCAACCCTGGAAACTACAGACCCATAAGCCTAACCAGTTTTATCTGCAAGGTCGTGGAGTGAATCATCATGGATCTTATCAACAAAGACATAGGTAAACTTCAAACTCTTGACCCAACCCAATTTGTCTTTGTTAAGGGTAGACCATGCTTATGGTGGACTTCTTCAAGAATATCACCAAAGGCCTGGATGAAAGCAAAACAGTACATACAGCTTATTTTGACTTAGAGGAAGGCTTTTGATGCAACTCCTCACTCAGGCATCATTGAGAAACTCACCCAGCTGGGAATTAACCCATATGTCTCTAGATGCACAGCCAACTGGCTCACCAACAGAATGCAACCAGTCAAAGCTGGGGATTTCACCTCTACCAGCAGACCAGTTGCCAGTGGTGTACCACAAGGATCTGTGCTGGGCCCCCTACTATTTGAAATATATTTCTCAGAAGTTTAGGTGAAAATACATGGCCTGTGGCTTACCAAGTTTGCCAATGACTGCAAACTTGGTGCAATCACTGAGTCCTCCAATGATTCTGACATACTACAAGGGGTTACACACAAAAATGATTCATGCTCATGTCAAAGCCACAGACTTAAACTAAATGCAAAAAAATGTGTCATCATCCCTTTCGGCAAAAGGGAAGTCCCTGCAAACTGCAATATTGCTGCACATCCGCAAATCAAATGGGACAAGATTCACTTATCTAGGGATCTTAATCTAGCCTGCAACATTAACACGACATGCCAAAGAGACAGATATGTCTCCCAGAGATTGCCAGTCCTCTAGAACAAACTCCCAATTCATGTAAAACAGAGCTCCTCAATGACCTTATTTAAGGGTAACTTAGACAACTGGATGGGAGACTGTAAATTTACCCTAGAGTGTCACCTATGTCCCTCTTGGATAAGGGCAGTTGGTGCTGATCATAGACTCATGCTGTAAATGTAGACCATATAGCTTGGTCAATAAGGAAACAAGGGTACAACATGGCTAGGCTTATATAGGCCCTAGGACCAATAGCCTAGTAACGTCCTATGAATCTATAAGTCTAGCAGGCATCTAGTACTGACAAGAAGGCAGCCTTGTACATTATTAGGACCAATGAAGCAAGTGTTTTTGGCACTGGGGAGAGAGAGAAAAAGAGAAAGAGAGAGCATTCAATATCTTCTCGGTGGTGATGGGAGGAGGTGTGAGTGTGATAATAAGGTGAGGAAAGTTAGGGGAGTAAAGGTAGAGTTGAATTTCTATGCTAATATTGGCTTTGTCCTCAGGGGATGAGTAAACATTGTTGTTATATATTAGCTCTGAGCACTTTCTCTAAGGTTTCTGACTCAGATGAAGGCGGCTTTGGAGTTCTTTTCAGGGGCAATGATTCTCAATTCATACCTACTTTTGGAGGATTTTATTTAATTTCTGAGTTCTCTAAATGATAGGGTATTGAGTTTGTTTTAACATACATAGTTTATTCCTCTTGCTGTTTAGTTTGTTTACAAGGGTTTCACCACAGGGGCTTTTTCCTGAATTTGGCATTCTATTTATGTCTTATGTGGACAGATGCTTCAATGCATGCTTTGAGGTGGGCATAGAAATTATCCACAATGTGGCTGCATTCTTGATGGGGTCATCAAGGTCAGGAGTGAGCTTAAATTTCACCAGGGCATCAGTTACCTGCATTAGGTCTGCCTTAATGCAGTCTTGAACAACAAAATGGTTTTGTGGCAAGTCAGATTTTACCTTCATAGTGAGTGTTATTAAATGGCGGCCAGATTTGACCAGTGACGTATTATCTGTAGGTGTTGAGCATATGGCAGCAATATTGGTGAGAATCAGGTCCGATATTTTTGAATTCCTAGTTGGGAGTTGAGCCAGTTGGTCTAGGGAGCTAACTTTAATGAAGTCTAGGAATCTTTGTGGATATTTATTTTAGGTGGTACAGGTTTTTCATTTAATGGAAAGATAGCTGAAGTCTCCCAGGAGGACCGAATTAGGCTCGCTAGGCAGGGATATCAGTTTCCTTTGTTATGCCTCATGGGCAGCAGGTAACATGGAGGGGATGTGATAGTTGGATGCAACATGGTACAGAGGTCTACCTACTGTGAAAAGGATGTGGAGAGTTAAAGGTCATTTTCCAGGCTTAAGTCTGAAGGTGAGGTGGCTTTGCCTGTTCTAGTGACACCATCATTTCACACAGTGGGTCTGAAAGAGTGGAAGGCACTGACCCCCTGTACTGTGTGAGTGCTATTTCAGTTTTGAAACCAAGTTTCAATAACTGTGCTGATATGTATATTTTCTACAGTTACAAATGCCTATAAGGAATTTGACTTCTTGTTTAAGCTTCTAGCATTGAAGGGTTCTACCTTTATATACTTTTGATTTTGATTAGTTGTCTAAGTAATTTGAGGAGACTGTCCTTGCCTAAAAAAACTCATTGGAGGAGGAAAGATCCAGTGCATAGAAGCCATGAGAAGAGAGGTGCAGGCCATCCCTAGAAAAGCAGCCAGGGTTGTAGGTGATCTCCTCCTTTGCTGCTATATTGGACCTCCTTAAAATGCTACCAACAGCTAAGCCAATAACCCAAGTCCATTATCTTTTTTGTATTGTGACACAATTCTTGACAGTGATAGGATACTGCTCAATACCACCTTCAGATCACTTTCAGATGCATATTCCAAGATCTCTATTATATCCCTTTTCATATGATCTATAGAAGTATATCTAAAGTCATTCATTCATTCACACCTGCGTAGTGACCATGTCATTTGTTTAGTTAGGATGAAGGGACTTGAGGGCCCTACTAACAACTAACACCAGAGATCCTAAAGCAACTACCCATCACCCTCTCTGTCTGCTCTGCCTGGTGTGTGGTGCATCTGTGTCTGACTATAGAGTCACATATGACAAAGATGTTACCAGATGCAGTGACTTGGCCTAGCTGGCTTAAGGGCTTTTGGCTTGCCAGTTGAGTAACCCCTTTAAGTAGTCGTGTTTTCTGTAGTATCTGTGTATATATGCCTTGTGTGACGCTGGATGTCCTGTATACCCAAACTTCTTCTAGGAGGCCTTTTTGGTTTAAGCAAGGAGTTTTGAGTTTTTTTAAGTGTGTCAACATTATAAGGCTTATTTGTCTGTTTAGGACATGGGTGGGCATGGTTGTGCGAGGTGGGTGTAGGAACTGACAACATGCTTGTTGTAGTCTGCCTCTGAAGGGAGGTTGGCCTCCAAGATAGGTAGATACTTGCACCTCTCACATATGGAATCATTTACCGAAGAATTAAACACTTGTCAAATATGGAATAATTTATATGAAGAATTAAATATTTATCACACATAGAATCATTTACAGGAAGAATTACACACTTGTCATATCATCATCATCATCATCAGCCCCCTTTCTCCCAATTTTCTACATGGGGTCAGGGAATTGCGTTAACTGTTGCCATCTCTTTCAATTCAATGCCACACTCCTGTCTTCTTCAATACTCATGCCTGACTGTCACAGATCTTCTCACACAATCCATCCACCTCTTTGCTGGATGTCCTTGTTTCCTCTTACATTCTTCCTGTCTGTCCCAAATCTTCACCAGATTGTCATCTGATTTTCTACACCTGTCCAAACCACCATAATATATTCATAGGTTCATAGGGGTGTACTAGCCTAATGGCCCTGGAGCCTTTTCAAGCCTAGCCCATAGACGTGCCCTGGCATCATGCCACCCGATGTTAGTTACCAGTGCCTCTATCAAGCAGATCCACTGGAGTGATCCCTGGGATGAACTTTCTATTTCCCATCCACTCATCAAGATTTCTCTTGACAAGAACCAGTGAGATGCTCAGCTTGACATGTATAGGAAGTCTATTTCAGAGCATGGGCAGTCTCTGGGTTATGAACATGTCCCTCCAGCACATTCTGTTAACTGTGGTAACGAGGTTGAGGTCTCTGCAGTGTGTGGTGCAGAGGGATTGGGATTTCTTTAGATGTAGCATTTTTAACAGAGCTGGGTCAGACATGGCTTTGTAAGTCAAGCAGAGATCACCTCTTAGTAGACAATATGAGACAGAGAATCGCTGGAGTTTTTTGATTCTGTCCATGTAGGACGTGTTTCAGGCCTAGGATCATCTTCATGAGGTACTTTTGTGGCCTTTCCAGCTGTTGCATGTGTCCAGAGAGGTACATGCCAAATGGAGCATTATACTCGATGACTGGCCTAATGAGGGAAGAGTAGAGAGAGATGATGACCTCTTTCTTCCTGGATGCAAAACCCTTGGTAATGAGATGTGCCACATGGAAGGACTTTCTGACCACAGTGGCAATGTGGTGGTTGAAGGAGAGGTTGCTGTCAACTCATGTCCCCAGATCTCTTATAATGCCTTCTGTGTTCAGTGGGCTCCCATCAATGTGGTAATTAGTGAGAACTAAGTTTTTCCCAAAGGGGATGATGATGCATTTTTTGGCATTACACTTAAGACCATGGTTTCAATACCATCCATTGGTCTCAGTGAGTCCTTTCTGTAGGATGTACCTTTTTGTGACTGTTTCTGGTTTCCTGGTTTAAGGTACCTGACCTGTTTGTTTTTTTGGCAAAACTTCACCCATGTAGGACTGGATCCTTTGAGACTTTGTAGGCTAGAGAGTTATGTCTAGAGTCTGTGGGAAATATAAAAGAGAGAAAGTGCTTTAAGGCAGTCTGGATAGCTCAAGAAAGTCATGTCTTTGATTATGTTAGTAAGAAAATGCTTTGGTCTTTCAAGGTGAGTCATATGCTTAGACAGGTACATGCCAAATGGGCATGTATACTCTATTATGGGCCTGATGAGACAGGAGTGTCGAAGGTTGATAACTTTGTAGATCTGGAAGAAATATTTCAGTTGATTAGTCTGACTAGGTAAAAGGATTTCTTAACAACAATGGATATATGTTGATTAAAGGTTAGCTCACTGTCCATGAAAGTGCCCAGGTCCCTAATGGTTGAGTCACCTTTCAAAAGGGTGTCACTTATGTCCTACATACATGGCTGCCTAGTTTTACCTAAATACAACATGCTGCATTTCATGACATTTACATTTAGGATGTGGCCCATGAACCACTTATTGGTGTGTTAGTCCCACCTGAAAAATCTGTAATTCAGAGTGGGAGTTAATCACAGCTTCAAGTTTACAGTTACAGGCCCTTGTTATCGGCCTTAACATCAAATATATAAATACCAAAGAGAAATGGTCCTAGAACCAAACATTAAGGGACACAGATGGTAACTACAAATTTTGAAGACCGCATGTCTCCCACGGTAATAGATTTAGTTCTGTCAGTTACCAGATTGCTATTCAGTAGGTAACATGCAGATTTACATTTAGTTTCATTAGCTTGTCAATAATGCCAGAATGTAGGATGAGGTAGGCAGTGTGAACCAATTTCTCCAACTATAATTCATCAGAGACATGTTCAAAGAAAACCACCAGGGTTAGAAGGCAGGATCTGCCTTTAACAAACTCAAACTGGCTTGGGTTCAAGGCTTTTAAACTGCCTGTGTCCTTGTTACTAAGTTCCATAGGTTTATAGGTTCATAGGTAGGTACTAGGATATTGGCCCTAGGGCCTATATAAGCCTAGCCAAAGGTCAATCTCCTCAAATTACTTTTGCCACCCAAGAAAATTATTTTCCTGTGCCACTGTCGAGCAGAGCCACAGAAGTGATCCCCGGGGTGAATTTCCTATCTCTCATCCAATCATCAAGATTTTTCTTGAAGAGTGCTAATGAGGAGCTTTGTCTGATATAGATAGGTAGTTTGCTCCAGAGTATGGGAAGTCTCTGGGACAGGAATCTATCCCTCCAGCATGTTCTGTTTATTGTGGTGATAAGGTTTAGGTCCCTAGAGCGTGTAGCTCGTAGGGATTGGGATTTCTTTAAGTGGAGCATGTCTAAATGCTCTGGGTTTAACATAGCTTTGTGTGTTAGGCAGAGATCGCCTCTGAGTAGGCGATATGCAACAGAGTAAAGCTGCAGTTTTTTGAGACGGTCTGCATAGGGCATCTCTTTGAGGCCGGTAATCCTCTTTGTGAGGTATTTCTGTGGCCTTTCCAGTTGTTGTAGATGTCTTGTGAGGTACATACCAAAAGGGGCATTGTACTCTATAATGGGTCTAATGAGTGACGAGTAGAGGCGAACAATGACCTCTTTTTTCCTTGATGAGAAACCTTTTGTGATGAGGTGTGCCACATAGAAGGATTTCCTGACTACTGTGGCGATGTGATTATCAAAGGAGAGACTACTGTCCACCTGTGTCCCAAGGTCTCTTATCACACTTTTGGTGTTGAGTAGACTACCACCTATGTGGTAGTTCATGGGTACTGAGTTTTTGCCAAAAGGGATGACAATGCACTTTTTGGCATTGAGCTTGAGGCCATGGCTTTGACACCAGGCATCTGTCTCAGCGAGGCCCTTTTGCAGGATGTCCACATCTTTTGGAGTTTTGATTATGGCTCCTAGTTTGCAGTCATCTGCGAACTTCATTAGCCAAAGACCTTCTGTGTTGGCCTGTACTTCAGAGAAGTAGATACCAAACAGGAGAGGACCCAGGACTGAACCCTGTGGTACTCCACTTGTCACTGGTCTGAAGTTGGATTTGGAGTCTGCTACTTTCACAGTGTGGGTTCTGTCAGTGAGCCATTTGGCAACCCATCTTGTGACATAGGGATTTATACCTAGTTTAGTGAGTTTATGTGTAATTCTAGAGTGGGGGATGGTGTTGAACGCCTTGGCAGGATCTAGATAGGCTGTGTGAACCACCTTACCCTCATCTACAGCTTTGGTGACTCCTTCAAAGAAGTCTATCAGGTTTAAGAGACATGATCTGCCATTTACAAACCCGAACTGGGTGGGGTCCTGAGTTTGGAGATTCCCAATGTCATTGTTTATAAGTTACATGATGATATGTTCCATAGCCTTGCAGACCAGGCTCGTTAGGCTAATGGGGCAGTAGTTTCCGGGGTCTGTGGTGGCTCCCCCTTTGTAGAGTGGGATAACTGTCGCTGTGTGCCATTCATTGGGCACATAGCCTGAGGTGTGGCTGTGATTGAACATGGTACTTAGGTGGGGTGCTAGTTCGTTCTGTAGTTCATGTAGAACACAGCCTGGGATGTCGTCAGGTCCCATGGATGCTGTGTTCTTGGCTTTGGATAGTGTGTTTTTTACCTGTGCAGTCGTGATTACAGGAACTTTGCATTCTTCTGGTATAGAGATGGGCCCTTTAGGGGATGACAGGGGGGTAAAGTTAGCACTGAACCTATCTGCCAGGATGTTGGCAATATCAGTTGGTTCTGTATATTTAGTGCCATTGTGCTGTAACTCAGAGCAGATCTGAGTGTTGCCATTGAGATTCTTGACATAGCTATAGAATGCTTTGTGGTTGTCTTTAGACTCAGTGGCGATTTTGTTTTCATAACTAGCTTTAGAGGATTTTATGAGAGATCTCAGCTTCTTAGTGAGGCTGATCAGGGAGTTTCTGCAATCATGGGATTTTACTCTTTTTTGCAACAGTTTCTTTCTTCTGTTGTAGAGTTTGTTTATGGCAGGGGACCACCAGATTGGCTTCTTTTTTTTTGGAGGATAGCATCTTGTTTCTGTTAGGGATTGCATGATCCATGCACTCGTGTAAGTGCTTATAAAGTGCATTTGTGTAGGATTCAGCAGCCATACCTCTATTGTCCGTCAGCATTGGTGTCGTGAAGTTTGCTACTTCTGTCTTAAGAAGCGTGAAGTTGGCTTTGGAGAAATTTTTTACTGTGGTTTCCCTAGTGGGGGGTGGGGGAGGGATGTGGATGTCTAGGGTGATTAGCTTGTGGTCGGATCTGACCAACTAGGAATTGACCTCTGGTGTGGAGCACCAGTTGCCCATGTTGGTAATAACCAGGTCTAAGATATTGCTGCCCCTGGTGGGGGTGTGGATAAGTTGATACATGGCATTGGAATTTATGAATTCCAGAAAACGTTTAGCATAAGAGTTGGTACATGAGTAGTTTTCCCAGTTAATGGTAGGGTAGTTGAAATCGCCCATTATTAGGGTGTTAGGTTATACCCTAATATTTTCCAGTGTATTAAGAAATGAGGAGTGGGAATCCTGGGGCATGGTGGGGGATCTGTAGCAAGCTACAATTTGGATTGTGGTCTTGCCCAGACTTAGTTGCACTTGGATAATCTCGGATGCATTATGCTGAGCAACTAGCCTGGAGGTGTGGATATCCTTAATGAATATGGACACACCTTCACCTTTAGTGTTTCGGTCCAGGTTAGCTGGCCGAAAGGTGTGGTATGAATTATAGCCTAGTAATGCAGGGCTACTCTCTGGAGCCTTGAACCAGGTTTCTGTCACTGCACAGATGTCGATGTTCTCCATTTTAAAGAGGGCCTCAAATGAGTGCATTTTGAGGTTTAGACTTCTAGCATTGAGTAGCAATACCCTCAGATTCTTCTTGCCTGTACCTGTGAGGGTGGCGAATTTGTCATTTGAACCTTGCCTAAAAAAGGCACTATAGGGATGGCTAGAGCATTAGCCAGTGTCCGGAATCCCACGGGCAACAGGTGCAGGCCATCTCTGGCAAAGCATCGTGGCTTGTCGATCATGTCATCCCAGGCAGACAGATACTGGATCCCCTTAGAATGACACCAGAAGCTTAACCAATTGTTGAAGTCAATTGGTTAAGCTCCATTACTCTGGAGATAAGGCTGGTGAGGCTTATAGGTTTACAGTTACCTGGACCAGTAGTGGATGTCCCTTTGTGGAGCAGAATGACTAGAACAGTTCTCCATTCCTCTGGCATGAATCCTGTAAAAAGGCTACAGCTGGATAAATGTAGTAGCAAGTCAGATATCTTGTAAACTCCTCCAAAGCCAGTTACAAAGCTAAACTAGCATCCCTAGCTAAGGATAATCACAAAGCATTATTTAGCTATGTCACAAATCTTAAAAGGAAGGCCCAGCTTTGTGCTGAACTAGTAAGCAGACAGTACCACTCATGCTATGAGAACATCTGCAACCTGCTAGCAGACAGATTTGGTGCAAACTTCACCCGCCTGTCCCCACCAGGCATACCCCAAAGCATACCTGTCACTAGTCGTCCATCTAGTATCTCCAAAGAACAGGTCATAGCCACACTCTCCATGGCTAAAAACACAGCCTCTATGGGACTGGATAACATCCCAAGCTGCCTACTAAATGGTCTAAAACAGGACCTAGTGGAATCACTTGGCACTCTCTTCATCCACAGTCTAAGTACTTGCTTTGTCCCAGCAGAATGGAAAACAGAAGTGGGGGGCGGTCAATCAACCAATCCTGGAAACTACAGACCCATAAGCCTAACCAGTTTTATCTGTAAGGTCGTGGAGTGAATCATCATGGATCTTATCAACAAAGACATAGGTAAACTTCAAACTCTTGACCCAACCCAATTTGTCTTTGTTAAGGGTAGACCATGCTTATGGTGGACTTCTTCGAGAATATCACCAAAGGCCTGGATGAAAGCAAAACAGTACATACAGCTTATCTTGACTTAGAGGAAGGCTTTTGATGCAACTCCTCACTCAGGCATCATTGAGAAACTCACCCAGCTGGGAATTAACCCATATGTCTCTAGATACACAGCCAACTGGCTCACCAACAGAATGCAACCAGTCAAAGCTGGGGATTTCACCTCTACCAGCAGACCAGTTGCCAGTGGTGTACCACAAGGATCTGTGCTGGGCCCCCTACTATTTGAAATATATTTCTCAGAAGTTTAGGTGAAAATACATGGCCTGTGGCTTACCAAGTTTGCCAATGACTGCAAACTTGGTGCAATCGCTGAGTCCTCCAATGATTCTGACATACTACAAGGGCTTACACACAAAAATGATTCATGCTCATGTCAAAGCCACAGACTTAAACTAAATGCAAAAAAATGTGTTATCATCCCTTTCGGCAAAAGGGAAGTCCCTGCAAACTGCAATATTGCTGCACATCCGCAAATCAAATGGGACAAGATTCACTTATCTAGGGATCTTAATCTAGCCTGCAACATTAACACGACATGCCAAAGAGACAGATATGTCTCCCAGAGATTGCCAGTCCTCTAGAACAAACTCCCAATTCATGTAAAACAGAGCTCCTCAATGACCTTATTTAAGGGTAACTTAGACAACTGGATGGGAGACTGTAAATTTACCCTCTAGTGTCACCTATGTCCCTCTTGGATAAGGGCAGTTGGTGCTGGTCATAGACTCGCACTGTAAATGTAGACCATATAGCTTGGTCAATAAGGAAACAAGGGTACAACATGGCTAGGCTTATATAGGCCCTAGGACCAATAGCCTAGTAACGTCCTATGAATCTATAAGTCTAGCAGGCATCTAGTACTGACAAGAAGGCAGCCTTGTACATTATTAGGACCCATGAAGCAAGTGTTTTTGGCACTGGGGAGAGAGAGAAAAAGAGAAAGAGAGAGCATTCAATATCTGCTCGGTGGTGATGGGAGGAGGTGTGAGTGTGATAATAAGGTGAGGAAAGTTAGGGGAGTAAAGGTAGAGTTGAATTTCTATGCTAATATTGGCTTTGTCCTCAGGGGATGAGTAAACATTGTTATGTATTAGCTCTGAGCATTTTCTCTAAGGTTTCTGACTCAGATGAAGGCGGCTTTGGAGTTCTTATCAGGGGCAATGATTCTCAATTCATACCTACTTTTGGAGGATTTTATTTAATTTCTGAATTCTCTAAATGATAGGGTATTGAGTTTGTTTTAACATACTAAGTTTATTCCTCTTGCTGCCTAGTTTGTTTACAAGGGTTTCACCACAGGGGCTTTTTCCTGAATTTGGCATTCTATTTATGTATTATGTGGACAGATGCTTCAATGCATGCTTTGAGGTGGGCATAGAAATTATCGACAATGTGGCTGCATGGGGTCATCAAGGTCAGGAGTGAGCTTAAATTTCACCAGGGCATCAGTTACCTGCATTAGGTCTGCCTTAATGCAGTCTCGAAAGACAAAATGGTTTTGTGGTAAGTCAGATTTTACCTTCATAGTGAGTGTTATTAAATGGCGGCCAGATTTGACCAGTGACGTATTATCTGTAGGTGTTGAGCATATGGCAGCAATATTGGTGAGAATCAGGTCCGATATTTTTGAATTCCTAGTTGGGAGTTGAGCCGGTTGGTCTAGGGAGCTAACTTTAATGAAGTCTAGGAATCTTTGTGAATATTTATTTTAGGTGGTACAGGTTTTTCATTTAATGGAAAGATAGCTGAAGTCTCCCAGGAGGATCGAATTAGGCTCGCTAGGCAGGGATATCAGTTTCCTTTGTTATGCCTCATGGGCAGCAGGTAACATGGAGGGGATGTGGTAGTTGTATGCAACATGGTACAGAGGTCTACCTACTGTGAAAAGGATGTGGAGAGTTAAAGGTCATTTTCCAGGCTTAAGTCTGAAGGTGAGGTGGCTTTGCCTGTTCTAGTGACACCATAATTTCACACAGTGGGTCTGAAAGAGTGGAAGGCACTGACCCCCTGTACTGTGTGAGTGCTATTTCAGTTCTGAAACCAAGTTTCAATAACTGTGCTGATATGTATATTTTCTACAGTTACAAATGCCTATAAGGAATTCGACTTCTTGTTTAAGCTTCTAGCATTGAAGGGTTCTACCTTTATATACTTTTGATTTTGATTAGTTGTCTAAGTAATTTGAGGAGACTGACCTTGCCTAAAAAAACTCATTGAAGGAGGAAAGTTCCAGTGCATAGAAGCCATGAGAAGAGAGGTGCAGGCCATCCCTAGAAAAGCAGCCAGGGTTGTAGGTGATCTCCTCCTTTGCTGCTATATTGGACCTCCTTAAAATGCTACCAACAGCTAAGCCAATAACCCAAGTCCATTATCTTTTTTGTATTGTGACACAATTCTTGACAGTGATAGGATACTGCTCAATACCACCTTCAGATCGCTTTCAGATGCATATTCTGAGATCTCTATTATATCCCTTTTCATATGATCTATAGAAGTATATCTAAAGTCATTCATTCACACCTGCGTAGTGACCATGTCATTTGTTTAGTTAGGATGAAGGGACTTGAGAGCCCTACTAACACCAGAGGTCCTGAAGCAGCTACCCATCACACTCTCTGTCTGCTCTGCCTGGTGTGTGGTGCATCTGTGTCTGACTATAGAGTCACATATGACAAAGATGTTACCAGATGCAGTGACTCGGCCTAGCTGGCTTAAGGGCTTTTGGCTTGCCAGTTGAGTAACCCCTTTAAGTAGTCGTGTTTTCTGTAGTATCTGTGTATATATGCCTATTAGTGTGACGCTGGGTGTCCTGTATACCCAAACTTCTTCTAGGAGGCCTTTTTGGTTTAAGCAATGAGTTTTGAGTTTTTTTAAGTGTGTCAGCATTATAAGGCTTATTTGTCTGTTTAGGACATGGGTGGGCATGGTTGTGTGAGGTGGGCGTAGGAACTGACAACATGCTTGTTGTAGTCTGCCTCTGAAGGGAGGTTGGCCTCCAAGATAGGTAGATACTTGCACCTCTCACATATGGAATCATTTACCAAAGAATTAAACACTTGTCAAATATGGAATAATTTATATGAAGAATTAAATATTTATCACACATAGAATCATTTACAGGAAGAATTACACACTTGTCATATCATCATCATCATCATCATCAGCCCCCTTTCTCCCAATTTTCTACATGGGGTCAGGGAATTGCGTTAACTGTTGCCATCTCTTTCAATTCAATGCCACACTCCTGTCTTCTTCAATACTCATGCCTGACTGTCGCAGATCTTCTCACACAATCCATCCACCTCTTTGCTGGATGTCCTTGTTTCCTCTTACATTCTTCCTGTCTGTCCCAAATCTTCACCAGATTGTCATCTGCTTTTCTACACCTGTCCAAACCACCATAATATATTCATAGGTTCATAGGGGTGTACTAGCCTAATGGCCCTGGAGCCTTTTCAAGCCTAGCCCATAGAAGTGCCCTGGCATCATGCCACCCGATGTTAGTTACCAGTGCCTCTATCAAGCAGATCTACTGGAGTGATCCCTGGGATGAACTTTCTATTTCCCATCCACTCATCAAGATTTCTCTTGACAAGGGCCAGTGAGATGCTCTGCTTGACATGTATAGGAAGTCTGTTTCAGAGCATGGGCAGTCTCTGGGTTATGAACATGTCCCTCCAGCACATTCTGTTAACTGTGGTAACGAGGTTGAGGTCTCTGCAGTGTGTGGTGCAGAGGGATTGGGATTTCTTTAGATGTAGCATTTTTAACAGAGCTGGGTCAGACATGGCTCTGTAAGTCAAGCAGAGATCACCTCTTAGTAGACAATATGAGACAGAGAATCGCTGGAGTTTTTTGATTCTGTCCATGTAGGACGTGTTTCAGGCTTAGGATCATCTTCATGAGATACTTTTATGGCCTTTCCAGCTGTTGCATGTGTCCAGTGAGGTACATGCCAAATGGAGCATTATACTCGATGACTGGCCTAATGAGGGAAGAGTAGAGAGAGATGATGACCTCTTTCTTCCTGGATGCAAAACCCTTGGTAATGAGATGTGCCACATGGAAGGACTTTCTGACCACAGTGGCAATGTGGTGGTTGAAGGAGAGGTTGCTGTCAACTCATGTCCCCAGATCTCTTATAATGCCTTCTGTGTTCAGTGGGCTCCCATCAATGTGGTAATTAGTGAGAACTAAGTTTTTCCCAAAGGGGATGATGATGCATTTTTTGGCATTACACTTAAGACCATGGTTTCAATACCAGCCATTGATCTCAGTGAGTCCTTTCTGTAGGATGTACCTTTTTGTGACTGTTTCTGGTTTCCTGGTTTAAGGTACCTGACCTGTTTGTTTTTTTTGGCTTTCTGTAGGATGTCTGCATCACTTGGGGAGTTAATAATGGCTCCCAGCTTGCAGTCGTCTGCGAACTTGGTCAGTCAGAGTCCCTCCATGTTGGCCTGGACTTCTAAGAAGTAGATGCCAAACAGGAGAGGACCCAGGACTGATCCCTGTGGGACTCCACTCATGACTGGTCAGCAGTCTGACTTGGAGTCCACTACTTTCATACTGTGGGTTCTGTCTGTGAGCTAATTTGCAACCCACCTAGTGCTAGAGGGGTTAATGCGTAGTTTGGTGAGTTTATCAATAATTCCTGAATGGGGAATGGTATCAAAGGCCTTTGCCAGATCAAGGTAGGCTGTATGAACTGCCTTGCCCTCATCCACAGCTCTGGTGACGTGACTCAAAGAAGTCAACCAGGTTGAGCAGGCATGATCTACCTTTCACAAAACCAATTGCATGGGATCTAGAGTTTTGAGATTCCCTATATCCATGTTAATTAGGTCCATGATGATGCGCTCCATAGCCGTACATATCAGACTCAGGCTAATGGGGTGGTAATTCTCAGGGTTTGTAGTTACTCCCCCTTTATGGAGAGGGATGACTGCAGCAGTGCACCATTCGGTAGGGACAAAGCCTGAGGTGAGGCTGTGACTGAACAGGGCACACAGATGTGGTTACAGTTCACTTTGTAGTTCATGCAGAACACATCCAAGGATATTGTCAGATCCCATGGAAGCTGTATTCTTGGCCTTGGACAATGCAGCTTTAACTTGTGCTGCAGTAATGCTGGTTGCATGGAATTCCCCCAGTATTGTGATTGGTTCATTAGGGTGGGAGAGGGGGGGTGAAGCTGGCACTGAATCTGTCAGCCAGTATGTTGGCAATATCTGTTGGCTCAGTATAGGAGGTACCATTCTGCAATAACTCAGAGCAAACCTGGGTATTGCCATAGAGATTATTGATACCACTATAGAAGGCTTTGTGGTTGTTTTTTAGTGTCTTCCACAATTCTGCCTTCATAGCTGGCTTTAGAGGTTTTGATGAGGGATCTCAACTTTTTGTTGAGGCTAATATGGGAGTTTTTTCAGTCTTGGGACGTCATTTTTTTCTATATCAGTTTCTTCCTTCCATTGTAGAGTTTTTATTAATGGCAGGGGACCACCAGATTGGCTTACTTTTTTTTGGAGGAGAGGGTCTTGGTTCTGTTGGGTATGGCTAGTTCCATGCATTTATGTACGTGCTCGTACAGTGCATTGCTGTATGATTCGGCAGTCATGCATCTATTTCCATTGACATGGTTGCTGTGAAGTTAGCCATCTCTGTTTTAAGGAGCCCAAAGTCAGCTTTGGAGAAGTTTTTCATGGTGATTACCTTTGTGGGGGTGGGAGTGGGGGGGTGGATTTCCATGGTAATTAGTTTGTTGTCGGATCTAACCAGGGAGCAATTGGCTACTGGTTTAGAGCAATGGTTGCCCATGTTAGTAATAACCAGGTCAAGGATGTTGCTTCCTCTAGTGGGGGTAAGAATGAGCTGGTCCAAGGCATTGGAACTGATGATTTCCAGGAAGAGTTGGGCCAGTGTATTGGTGCATGAGTAGTTTTCCCAGTTGATGGAGAGGTAGTTGAAGTCACCTGTATGAGAGTGTTGGGTTGGAGCCTAATAGTTTCCAGGGTGCTTAGGAACGTGGAGTGAGAGCCTTGGGACATGGTTGGGGACATATAGTAGGCTACAACTTGAATCGCCATCTTACCCAGTGTTAGTTATACTGGAAGTATCTCAGATGAGTTATGCTGGGCTACTAGTCTGGAGGTGGAGGTATGCATATCCTTTATGAATATGGAAACACCACCACCTTTGGAGCTTCGGTCCATTTTCTGGGGCCAAAAGGTGTGGAATGAGTTATAGCCTGTTCTCTTTGATCTTTTTCTGCAATTGGAGTTACTTTGGCTTCTGCTCTTATGTCCTCATTTCTTCATCTGTCCTGCAGAGTGCATCCTACCACCCTTCTCAGGCACTTTAATTCCATCACCTCTAGCTTCTTCATCTACTCTGCCTTTATTGCTCAGGTTTCTGTACCATACAGTAGTACTGGTTGCACCACTGTCTTGTACACCTCACTTTTCAGCTTATTTGGCATTTTTCTGTCATAGACTGCACCTGACACTCTCTACCACTTGGCTGCAACCCCTATGACTTTAGCTTTGACCTATTCATTCAGACTTCCCTTCTCCTCAACCACCCCTCTCAGATACTTGAAGCTGTTTACCTTTTCCATTATGTTCCCTTCTGTCTCAATTCTCAGCTTCTTCTGATTTCCCCAGTTTGCTGCCATTACCACTGTCTTATTTGGGCTTAGTTTCATCCCATGTGCCTTCAGTTTTGCATTCCATAGCTCTATACTTTGCTGGAGTTCTTGCTCAGAGTCTGCCTGTAATGCCACATCATCTGCATAAAGCAACTTTGTTGATCTATCCCTTTCAACCTGTTTGCTAATGTAGTCCATCACCAGTATGAATAGCAGTGGGCTCAGAGCTGAACCCTGGTGTACACCAACTCCCTCTGGGAACCCCTCTGTGAGGCCAAACACTGTTCATATTTGAGTCATTGGGTCCTTGTACATAGCCTGCACTAATTCTACCAATGTTTCTGGACTTCAAACCACTGCAGTACTGCCCAGGTCAGCTTTATTGGGGCCTTGCCATATGCTTTCTCCAAGTCTAACAATGCCCAGTTGGACTCTACCATCATCTCTAGCTTCTTCTCAACTATCTGTGTCACTGCAAACATCAGGTCAGTTATGCTGCATCCTGATCTAAATCCAAACTGCTCATCTCCCATCTTACATTCTACTCCTCTGCATATAGGTCTATCAGTCACTGTCTCCAGAACATTCATGCAGTGTGACAGTAGTTTGATGCCTCTGTACTGCCCAAAGTTGTGGATGTCCCCTTTCTTCTTCTACATTGGCATGAGTATGCTTGTTCTCCAGTCATCTGGGAAATGCCTTTCTCTCCACACTGCTATGTGTTCCCTCAGAGCCATTTTTCCTCTATCTCACCCAGCATCTTTATCATATCTGCTGTGACCTCATCTAAGCCTGCTGCTTTCTTTGACTTCATTTTCCTTAGTGCTGTTCTTACATCTTCTAGGGTGGGCTCCTCTTCTTCTCTCATCGTAGGCTGCTTCTGGGGTAATACAGCTTCTGTAGGGTTTTCTTCATTGAGAAGCTTGACACATATAGAATCATTTACAGAAAAATTAAACACTTGTCACATATGGAATCATTTATAGAAGATTTACACATTTGTCACATCATTTATAGAAGAATTAAACATTTGTCACATATGGAATCATTTATATGAAGAATTAAAAGTTTGTGAGTGTCTCCACTGGTAACAGATGGTGAAGTAAACAGACGTTTGTGAGGGTCTCCAGTGATAACAGATGGTGAAGTAAATAGACATTATGATATTTACTGCCTGGAGAAAAAGGGGTATTATGATGGCTAATGGATTTGTAGGAAGGGTCTTTATACTAGAATACTAGGAGGATCGGACTTTAAAAGAAATATGGAGCAAAAGATGCACCTACTAGGCAGTGCACTGTGAACTAGGCAGGAAGGAAGATAAGCAGAAGGGTAACTCAGACTTAACAGTCTAATGGGAAGAACCTTCCAGTTTGAGCTACAGTTCCCAGCAGTTTAAGCAGATTAGATGAAAGTGGGAGGAGTTTCCAGAGGCAATTTATAGTGAGAGCAGTCAGCTGTAGAGCAACACTGACTGGATACGCAGGCACTCAATATTCTGGATCTATGGGATGTAAATGAGACTTTTGTGCTTATAGACACAGAAATCAGACAGGAGAGGGAGGGACTTTGGCAGTCAAATTAGCATAAGGGGAGGGACAGAACAGAGATAGGGCAGTGTGGGAAGATGGGGGAAAAACAGATCAGTACCACAGCCAGATAAAATCAGACACTTGTAGCCCTCAAAGAACTTGCTCATACCAAGGCTATATACTACAGCTGAGGAATAAAACACCTGCCCAAACAAACCTGTTTTAGTTAAAGCACAATAGGAATGCAATGTACAGGAAAAATGCTTTAAAAACAACTCTGACAACTGAATATTTGAATAAAAAAGTATTTATATGTATGTATGTATGTATGCATTCTGTATTATATATTACCTTCCTGGTGTACAGATGCTCAGAATAATTATTGACTTTTGTTTAAAAATGTATCCAAAATGCTATTTTTATTCCAGGCTAGCCAATTAGCAAAACTCGGCACTCTGACAATGGACATCAGCAAACCCTAGGTCCTGTGACAAATAGCATGGTTGCAGAGAAGCTAACATCTTCAGTCTTCATATAAAAGTAGTCTCCAGAACTGTGCAAATCATTCCAAAACGAATCTCAATACCTATACATTTTTTAGCATTTTCATGATGTTTCCTTATCAGTAATGATAATTACATGTGAATGACAGGTCATAATATGAATAACCTCACATTAAAAGTGCATTTGTGCACTTGACAAACATTACATTCTATAATCAAACTCAAGGTGTGACCCCATGTTCAAATAGCTCAGAATAAAGTACAAAAATCTAGTGTCTCAAAGTTGTTTTCTTTATTGTCTTTAGTAAAGCCATCTTCAAATCCTACTGCCTCCACTAAGTTAGGTTTCTTGTTGCACATGGGACACAGATGGTTACGGACAGATAATGACCTCATCCACACAATAAGAGTCCATCTTTTGCCTGATTCAATAGGAAATGCACCATGAAGCTGTCCTCCTCGATGTAACAACCCCTGGGTGACAGTATGTGTGACCTGTACACATCCAGACGACAACAGTGGAATCTGTAAAACAAACATATCAGCATTATTCCCATATCAACATGACTGGACTTAAGTGAAGGCAAATATAACCCATACTTTTTTCTTCGTTTTGTCTAATTACTACACATTATTTAGTACAGCAATTCAACTCCTTTAAATAGTCTGCCTTCTATAAGAATGTTATCTTTATTCATGTTACCAGACATTTTAGACCTATCTAGTATTATCCCATAGCAGCTGTAACAACGGCAATTTTACCACTAAGTAGATCATGCTGTTAGCAGAATAAATCTGAAAAGACTACATTTGGTTTTCCTCTGTGAGATGCACGTAATAACAACTTGATGGCAAGTCTTCACAATGCTATATATCTGAATTCCTTTTCTCTGTTGGGAATGCAATGTACAGGAAAAGCAGAAAAGCCCTTCTCAAAAGTAAAGCCCAGACATTCTGATGTCTGGTTCCTATCTTCTCTACCAAGTTCGATTTCAGTCCCAGATTACCAAACATTCTGTCAGAACAGAGGCATTACTAGGTGGCAAAGTAGCTCCTCAAATGTTATTCTAGTACAAAATGTAAAACGTACAGTGAAGAAAACACACTTTAGTGTGCCACACTCTCATTGTTAGAGACAGCATCAGTGACACAAGATGGAGAGCAAAAGAAAAACTTATCCAGTCTGCCCTTCAAGTGTAACTAGCCTTCAAACACCCTTCCTCCATCCACAGCATCCCCTCAAACTTCCTCCCCTCCTTCATGCATAGCATCCTCCCCTCTTCCATCTGTAGCATCCTCATCAGACATTGTGCACCTCCTCACCCAATGGTCATATTTCAAAAGCAGTGACTTCTGTCACCTTAGAATGGCAACATTTTGAGCAGCTTGTAATGCTCTAGTCCTGATGTCTGGTTCTAGCATGCAGAACAGCACATATTTCCACTGTATGCTTGATCCATCTGTTTAAACACACACCAGCCATACAGTTTAGGGTCCAAGTAAGACTAAAGGAGTGCAGTACAAAACAGTTACACAAAAGGCTTATCAACATATTTTTTAACTACATCTTGGTGTATCACTGTCAGATGTGAGCACTAGGTAATCTACCTACTCATTATTGTCAGGTGCGAGGCTAACACATCCTGTAATTCTTGTAATTCTCTAATATGAGCACTAAGTGACTTAGCATAGTTATCTCTTTCAGATGTCAGCATCTGCATATGTATCTGTGTGTGATAAATGCTAAACTATGAATGTTAACAGTAAGGGGCCAGGCTCTGGAAACCATCATCCACAAAGTGTTAAATGAGGAAGTCTCTCCCCCTATACCCAATATTTTCTAGTCCACTCATGCGATAGACTGCACTTTACTTATTTTGATAGCCACACTACTCCCCAACATGCATAAAAGGATTGCTCAACTACTGTCTGAAACTGTGAAAAAGTATGTCAACAAAACTCACATGCATGCTAGGCCTTACCACACTTCTATAAGATAGGAAGGAGATTCCTTGCATGACAGTCCTAAAGGATCTCTGACTCAGTTACACAACATTCCAACATCCACCCATCCAATTCCTAATAATGAACTTTAAACTTTATCCTTTTCTAGGTTGCAGGGATGCCATAGATTTTCCCAGCAGCTCACTTCCACATTATATTAGGTCATTTATGTAAGACTGACTCATTTCTAACATCTCTAAAGAAATATCTGTATCCTGGATCTGTACATGTGATAGCTGTCAACGTCTTCTTCAGTAACCAACAAACTATGTCTCCTCTTCTCACTCACTTAATGATATTCTGCAATTCACAAATGTGTACACAGTTACTGTACACCTTACTACAACTGTGACCTTTATAGGTTCATAGGAGGTTACAAGGCTAGCAGCCCTAGAGCCTTTACATGCCTAGCCATGTTAAACCCAAATATCCCCATTTGTTCTTTTTTGGGTAGTTAAAAATGAACTTATGAACAGACTGGGTCTCTGATCAACACCAGCAACTCCTGTCCATGAGGGACAAGGGTACCATCCCAGGGGCGAATTTGCAGTTTCTCATCCAATTATCTAGGTTGTGTCAGAGTAGGGTCAGTGAGGAGCTCTGTTTTACGTGAATATGAAGTCTATTCCAGAGAAGTGGCAGTCTCTGGGAGACATATCTGT
Organism: Protopterus annectens; assembly: GCF_019279795.1. NCBI lineage: Eukaryota > Metazoa > Chordata > Ceratodontiformes > Protopteridae > Protopterus > Protopterus annectens. The sequence goes on from NC_056732.1 coordinate 1,650,055,003, forward strand.
CTCTCCAACATGATATGTTAATGTCACAAAATAGGCTGAGATATCTAGAATGAGTGATGCTTGAACCATTTGACTTGCGATGTACAGCATTTCCATTACGGCAGGGTTGGAGATTGCCCTATAAGCCAAGCACAAGTCACCTCTCAGCAGCCTATAAGATACATGGTAAATTGACAGGGCTTTCAGCCTGTCCATTTAGGCCATGGATTGGAGTCCCTGTATTTTCTTAGTGAGAAACCTCTGAGGTCTCTCCAGCTGCTGCAGGTGTCTTTTGGGGTACATGCAAAAGGGTGCATTATACTCTATTAGTGGTCTGATGAGAGTCGAGTATAGTGGAGTTATAACATCTCTTAACCTGGATGCTATGCCCCTGCTTATAAGGTGCTCTATACAGAAGGCTTTTCTTACCAGGGTGGAAACCTGGTGGTCAAAGTTCAGATTGCTATCAACCTGTGTTCCCAAGTCTCAAACCACTGGGTTGGAACTCAGCGGGGTGCTGTCAATATTGTAATTTGTAAGGAATTTAATTTTGCCAATGGGAATAATAATGCATTTTTTTCCAGTTAGTTTTAGACTATGGCTTTGGCACCAATCATTTGTTTGTGTTAGCCCTTCTTGTAATATACTAAGCACAAAGTCAAAACGCTGAGGAGCAGACCAGGACTGTTCAACTGTATCATCATAAGATAAAGTACATCAGCATCAGATAAAATGCATGAACAAATGAGTTTCAATAAGGCAGGAAGCCAAAAAACAAGTCCACGTAAAGACTAAAATCCAAATGTTTATTGCAGATAGTGGCAAGCGCATTCACCCACGTGGGTTTCTCCAAGCCAAAAAGCACTCTTAAAACAGAGCTAATTTATACACACATTAATCACAACAATTATTGCATCATATCCTGCTACATTGTTATTCTTAAAGTATCAGCACATCTCAATGTTGAAAAACACAACCTCTTACCTATCATCTATATCAACATGTGCACCATAAAAAATCAGCTTTTTCAAGGTGGTTACCTTTGCATAAGAATATTCTCTTTATTCGTGTTACCAGACATTTTAGACCTATCTAGTATTATCCCATAGCAGCAGTAACAACGGCAATTTTACCACTAAGTAGATCATGCTGTTAGCAGAATAAATCTGAAAAGACTACATTTGGTCTTCCTCTGTGAGATACACGTAATAACAACTTGATGGCAAGTCTTCACAATGCTATATATATGAATTCCTCTTCTCTGTTGGGAATGCAATGTACAGGAAAAGCAGAAAAGCCCTTCTCAAAAGTAAAGCCCAGGCATTCTGATGTCTGGTACCTATCTTCTCTACCAAGTTCGATTTCAGTCCCAGATTACCAAATATTCTGTCAGAACAGAGGCATTACTAGGTGGCAAAGTAGCTCCTCAAATGTTATTCTAGTACAAAATGTAAAACGTACAGTGAAGAAAACACACTTTAGTGTGCCACACTCTCATTGTTAGAGACAGCATCAGTGACACAAGATGGAGAGCAAAAGAAAAACTTATCCAGTCTGCCCTTCAAGTGTAACTAGCCTTCAAACACCCTTCCTCCATCCACAGCATCCCCCTCAAACTTCCTCCCCTCCTTCATGCATAGCATCCTCCCCTCTTCCATCTGTAGCATCCTCATCAGACATTGTGCACCTCCTCACCCAATGGTCATATTTCAAAAGCAGTGACTTCTGTCACCTTAGAATGGCAACATTTTGAGCAGCTTGTAATGCTCTATTCCTGATGTCTGGTTCTAGCATGCAGAACAGCACGTATTTCCACTGTATGCTTGATCCATCTGTTTAAACACACACCAGCCATACAGTTTAGGGTCCAAGTAAGACTAAAGGAGTGCAGTACAAAACAGTTACACAAAAGGCTTATCAGCATATTTTTTAACTACATCTTGGTGTATCACTGTCAGATGTGAGCACTAGGTAATCTACCTACTCATTATTGTCAGGTGCGAGGCTAACACATCCTGTAATTCTTGTAATTCTCTAATATGAGCACTAAGTGACTTAGCATAGTTACCTCTTTCAGATGTCAGCATCTGCATATGTATCTATGTGTGATAAATGCTAATGGGGCCAGGCTCTGGAAACCATGATCCACAAAGTGTTAAAGGAGGAAGTCTCTCCCCCTATACCCAATATTTTCTAATCCACTCATGCGATAGACTGCACTTTACTTATTTTGGTAGCCACACTACTCCCCAACTTGCATAAAAGGATTGCTCAATTACTGTCTGAAACGAAAAAGTATGTCAACAAAACTCACATGCATGCTAGGCCTTACCACACTTCTATAAGATAGGAAGGGGATTCCTTGCATGACAGTCCTAAAGGATCTCTGACTCAGTTACACAACATTCCAACATCCACCCATCCAATTTCCAATAACGAACTTTAAACTTTGTCCTTTTCTAGGTTGCAGGGATGCCATAGATTTTCCCAGCAGCTCACTTCCACATTATATTAGGTCATTTATGTAAGATTGACTCATTTCTAACATCTCTAAAGAAATATCTGTATCCTGGATCTGTACATGTGATAGCTGTCAACGTCTTCTTCAGTAACCAACAAACTATGTCTCCTCTTCTCACTCACTTAATGATATTCTGCAATTCACAAATGTGTACACAGTTACTGTACACCTTACTACAACTGTGACCTTTATAGGTTCATAGGAGGTTACAAGGTTAGCAGCCCTAGAGCCTTTACATGCCTAGCCATGTTAAACCCAAATATCCCCATTTGTTCTTTTTTGGGTAGTTAAGAACGAACTTATGAACAGACTGGGTCTCTGATTAACACCAGCAACTCCTGTCCATGAGGGACAAGGGTACCATCCCATGGGCGAATTTGCAGTTTCTCATCCAATTATCTAGGTTGCGTCAGAGTAGGGTCAGTGAGGAGCTCTGTTTTACGTGAATATGAAGTCTATTCCAGAGAAGTGGCAGTCTCTGGGAGACATATCTGTCTCTCCAACATGATATGTTAATGTCACAAAATAGGCTGAGATATCTAGAATGAGTGATGCTTGAACCATTTCACTTGTGATGTACAGCATTTCCATTACGGCAGGGTTGGAGATTGCCCTATAAGCCAAGCACAAGTCACCTCTCAGCAGCCTATAAGATACATGGTAAATTGACAGGGCTTTCAGCCTGTCCATGTAGGCCATGGATTGGAGTCCCTGTATTTTCTTAGTGAGAAACCTCTGAGGTCTCTCCAGCTGCTGCAGGTGTCTGGTGGGGTACATGCAAAAGGGTGCATTATACTCTATTAGTGGTCTGATGAGAGTCGAGTATAGTGGAGTTATAACATCTCTTAACCTGGATGCTATGCCCCTGCTTATAAGGTGCTCTATACAGAAGGCTTTTCTTACCAGGGTGGAAACTTGGTGGTCAAAGTTCAGATTGCTATCAACCTGTGTTCCCAAGTCTCAAACCACTGGGTTGGAACTCAGCGGGGTGCTGTCAATATTGTAATTTGTAAGGAATTTAATTTTGCCATTGGGAATAATAATGCATTTTTTCCAGTTAGTTTTAGACTATGGCTTTGGCACCAATCATTTGTTTGTGTTAGCCCTTCTTGTAATATACTAAGCACAAAGTCAAAACGCTGAGGAGCAGACCAGGACTGTTCAGCTGTATCAGCATAAGATAAAGTACATCAGCATCAGATAAAATGCACGAACAAATGAGTTTCAATAAGGCAGGAAGCCAAAAAACAAGTCCACGTAAAGACTAAAATCCAAATGTTTATTGCAGATAGTGGCAAGCGCATTCACCCATGTGGGTTTCTTCAAGCCAAAAAGCACTCTTAAAACAGAGCTAATTTATACACACATTAATCACAACAATTATTGCATCATATCCTGCTACATTGTTATTCTTAAAGTATCAGCACATCTCAATGTTGAAAAACACAACCTCTTACCTATCATCTATATCAACATGTGCACCATAACAAATCAACTTTTTCAAGGTGGTTACCTTTGCAGGGGAGTGTGGGTGAGATGTGGATTTCCTTGGTGATTAGTTTATGATCTGATCTGACTGGGGAGGGATTGACTATTGGTGTAGAGCAACAATTGCCCATGTTAGTAATAACCAGGTCAAGGATGTTGCTTCCTCTTGTAGGGGTCAGAATGAGCTGGTCCAGGGCATTGGAACTGATGAATTCCAGGAAGCATTGGGCCAATGTATTGGTGTTTGAGTAGTTTTCCCAGTTGATGGAGGGGTAGTTGAAGTTTCCTAGTAAGAGAGTGTTAGGTTAGACCTTGATAGATTCCAGGGTGCTTAGGAATGTGCAGTGAAAGTCTAGAGACATGGTTGGGGACCTACAGCAGGCTATGACCTGGATCGCCATCTTACCCAATGTTAGTTGCACCTGAAGTGTCTCAGATGTGTTATGCTGGGCTACTAGTCAGGAGGTGTGCATATCCTTTATGAATATGGAGACACTACCGCCATTGGAGCTTCAGTCCATGTTTTGGAGCCGAAAGGTGTGGAATGAGTTAAAGTCTGGTAGCGCAGCAGAGCTTCCTGACACTTTAAACCAGGTCTCTGTTACAGCACAAGTGTCGATGTTCTCCATTTTGAGGAGTGTTTCGAGTGAGTGCATCTTAAGATTTGGACTTCTAGTGTTGAGCAGCATGACCATCAGATTGCATTTATTTCTAGCTGTTATGGTGGTAATTGGGCCTTTGGAACACCGCCTAAAAAGGCACTGTATGGGTGGCAAAAGCCTTAGCCAGTACCCAGAAATCCAGGGATGACAGATGCAGGCCATCTCTGGCAAAGCATGGAGGTCTGTAAATCATGTAATCCCAAGCAGACAGATACTGGATCCCCTTAGAATGACACCAGAAATGTAGCCAATTTTTGAAGTCAATAATTTTTTGTTTGTACTGCAGTATCATTCTGGGTGATGGTAGGGTATTGCTCAGGGCTAGAGGTGCGTCTCAGGTCATTCACACCCACATGGACAATGACAGAGTAATACTTGTACTTGATGTGGAGTGACCTCAGTGTGTGTGCTATGTGTCAGATTCTAGCTCATGATAGACAGCTGACTGTTACCTTCTCTTTATTCAACCTAGTGAGTGGGACATCTGTGTGCCTCACTATTAAGTCACCTATGATAAGTGTATTGGGCAAGGTGTTTAACCTTAGGTTGAGGGGCACACTGTGGAGGTGAGCTATATGTTGTGGTGGTTGAGTGAGTTTCTGTCTTGGAGGTCTCTGCTGTTTGGGTAAATTTCTGTTGAGAGCCTCCGCGAAGGTGGGTGCATGGTTTGTGTTTTTATGTGAGAGCTGTGATAGTGGGTGTTGTGGAGGGCTATGTGTTCCATATTGTGTGGGGCAGGTTTTGACCTTCTCCTCTTGACCAGCTAGTCCGGTCTTGCCTGGAGAGTGCACAGCATCCAATTTGGTGATATAAGTGCATCTCTCACAAGTCTGAGAGTTGGGAGGTAAGAGAAGAGGGTTGTCTGTGTACATGAGGCAGTTGCTGTACTGCCTCAGAATGCCCAAGTGCACCGGGTTAATAGCAGAAAGCACAGAGAACTGCCCTTTATTCATGCCAGGAGGGGGTGGTCATAACTACTAAGTATTGGAGCTATTTCCATAAAGAACAACTAGTGATGATGGCACTCAGGTGTGCTACAATAATTGCTACAAAAACCTGTTGAAGTGCAAGAAAGAAAGAACTAGCAAGATCTAAGGGAAAAACTGAAGAGCAGACTTTCTGGCACCAGTAATAGTTTGCCTCAGCTTGATGCCGCAGTGTGGAGTTAAACATGTGCAAACCCAAGCAAACATGGGCTTTTAAACCAGAAAGTTGAAAGGGATGGAAAAACTGCCCAAACGGCCAATAAACTACAATTTCTAGGCCAGAAACCACTCTTCTTGTGGTAGATGGGCTACCTAGTGCTTACCACACCCACTGAAAAGCTAGAAGGCTTCCCTCCAACACAGAAAGGCTTGGGGAGGCTCAGAAGCTTGCAAACAGTCCTGGATACAGCAAATCTGTATCTGGGCTAGACTGGTTACTGGAAAGGCAGGAAACAAGCTTAGAACTTTTTTTATTTATTTTTCTTTTTTTACAGAAAAGCAGCTAAGGCAGTGGTCAAAACAATTCAAAATTAGTGCAAGCTAGCACACTTGAGTGTGTAGCAATATTAAAGCAAATACAGTTTAAATAAATACAATTAAATTAAAAAATGACTAAAAACAAGTGCAGAAGGCAGTAAATTTTGAAACAATCAAGATGAAGGCACTTAAGAGTATCAGAAGAAATGCCAGCAAATATATAAATAATTCAGTCAAGCAAAAATTAAGACAGTGCTGAACTCTAAACAGTTCAAAAGTGCTAAAATATACTTATCAGCTCTATATTTCCAGATTGTTTGAGAAGCACACTCAGTCAGAACACAAGTAGATTCTAGCAAAGTGTTATTTTTTGTAAAGTGGAAAAGGAGAAAGGAGGAACAGAAGATAATTCAAGGTTAAGATACTAAGTGGGTTGGCCTTCTCAAATGTTCTCTCTGTATTAGGTCGAATGAGCTAATGACACTAGACTGGGAGGAGTGTCCCAGATCAAATTTACAGCAGGGGCGGGCAACTGCAAAGCCAGCAGCCAATCAACAATTACTCTCACTAAAGTTTAAGAAGAAAGGCTTCTGCTAAGCCAAGATGGCCTGGAACATGTGCTCAGAACAAACAAACACTGCAAACAAACAGGCCACAGAGACAGCAAACCTGAACTGGGCTGTGCTACAGCTATTAGCTGTACTATTTTAGGCAGAAAACACTATGGAAATGTTTATCCCATCAGAAAAACAGCAGTGAACCACTAAATGAAAGTTTTAAACATATAAAGGAGCAAGAAGACTCTAGAGAATGTTTTAACTGCAAACAAGTCAGTTATATGATACACTCCTTGACAGGAAATCAAAACAAACAAACAGATGCTTAACAAATGGAGAAAATTTCAAGTTAATACCTTTCACACAATGAAATTAGCTAAAAAAGCTTTACAAACAGTGTGACAGTAAAAAAGTTATTTATCAGGCCCTGTAAGGCAGACAATTGTAATACAACTGTGCAGATTAGTTTATAGCAATAAAATATAGTAAAAAGTATGCAGCAAACAATAAACAGTGCTATAAATGGCTAGAATAAGCAATAACTAGTAAAAACAAGCAAAAAAAAAAACAGGATACTTATTGTTATATATCACAGATCAGAGTTGTGGTCAGTGCCCCTCCTCTGCTCAGCTCAGTTGTTACATTACATATGTTCATCCTAACTGCATAGCCAATGGCAGGTCTGTAAAGGTTCCAGTAAATATCAGACAAGAATCCCTCATAATAAATAATATCCTTAAAAGAAAATGAATAAAGGAAACAGCTGATGATAAATAGTACAAACACACTTTTGATATAGATTATAAAACTTGGCTACGGAAAAAAAAAATTAATGATTAAGCACTATTGTCTTAAAATAATAGAAACTTCTTCAGAATAATTACTTCCCAAAAGTCATCAGTTAGCTACAATAATTCAAAAAAGTGTTTGAAAAGAATCACCTAATGCAATTTGTCTTTCACTTAAGAACATTTAACATAAACATGCTCATTCAAACCCAGAAAACAGTATTGAAAAAGAAAAGACTATTAGTGTCAAGTTTTTTTTTTGAATGCAGGCTGTTTCTCAATTCAAATGTTTTGTTTTTTCTCTTATAATAAATGTTTCTCCTTTCCATCACCTAAAAACTAAGGATAGTATGCATCTTTCTTCTAGACAGGGGAAAGAATTAATAGCGTGGTACAGTATCAAACAGACATCATGTCTTATCAGTCAAATTAACATGCAGAAATACTTCATATCCTGTCAAGTTAACACAAAGAAACACTTCATATCCTGGGAAGGAAGACAGGATCTAAGAATGAATGCAAGGAAACAATGCCACAGTCAGTAGCTGTAGAAAAGTAATGCTGATTATTCTTCTCCCCAACAACTCTGGGTACAATCATGCTCCTAAAAGCAACTACATTGTTTGGACAGGGGTAAGGTTTTAACAAGGCCTCAATGAATGGAATGCTTGGAATACATAAAAAGAAACAAAAATGTATACCTCTTTCATATTACCAAAATACAGGTTTCCTTTTGTAAATGTTTTCCCAAGTGATACATTTAGAGTTACTTCTGCATTATCATAATGAGTACTTAAATCCAGGTCTTCATCCACTGAATACTTGACCACAAAAGCCTTATGGCTATCTAGTTGGCCTCCCCCATGGTCTGGGTACAGCAGTGCAGTAATTGGTTGAAGGTAGTACTCCCGATGTGGTGTAATGAATGCTTCATCAAATCCAAGCTCATTCAATAAGATTTGCATAGAGATAGTTAGGTATGTGAGGAAAATCACTGCAAATCCCGCAACGTCTATCAAAGACATGATAGTTACTATATCTTATCAAGATTCTAGCAGCAGCAAGGTTCATGTTTAGTGAATATTCCTTTTTTGTACTTTAGGTCTACATTAGAAATCTACAATAAAAGAACAGTGCACTTCTATTAAAAACATAAACTGAAGTAAGACCTTTGTAGAATGAAAGGTTCAACTAAAGCTTTTCAGCCTGACAACACAAATATGGGAATGAGGCACAGGTGTTGGTTGAGCTTGTCTGCAGAGGGACAGAATTCAGCTTTGCACAAGACACAAAAATATTTTTTTAAATATTTCAGATATGTACCTCAAACTGTGGCACTGTACCCAGCAGAAGATGCGTCTGTTGAAGCAAGTCCTTTGGATGGCAAAAATAAATCTCCACACTAACCAGTACAGGTAAACACATGCAATAAAAGTATGGAAAAAAACAGAGGGCATAATACAGGTGCATGGAATTTCTTTGAAGTCTCACACATCAGAGTATATTATAGCAGTCCTGAACAATGTGTACAAATGTGTGTGTGTGTGTGTGTGTGTGTGTGTGTGTGTGTGTGTGTGTGTGTGTGTGTGTGTGTGTGTGTGTGTGTGTGTAGTATATGTATATGTATATATATATATCCACACACACACACACACACACACACACACACACATGTGTGTGTGTGTGTGTGTGTGTGTGTGTGTGTGTGTGTGTGTGTGTGTGTGTGTGTGTGTGTGTGCAAATATATCTGTATAAAAACAGATAACGTTACATGGTTACCGTGCACTCTGTCAAATGTACAGGTTGTCACAACTATTTCTGCTGAAGTTGTCAGACTCACTCGTACTGAAGTGCAGTGCTGAATGAAAGGAACATCGTCAAAATGAGTAGGAGATGTGCATGTGTTCGTGTTAAGTGGGAATAGACAGTAATACTGAAAGCTTTGGCTTCGGGAGCAAGGAGGTGTGTCAATGTTCATAGGTTATGGTTAGAGTAGGGGCTCAGAGACGAGATACATTTCGTGTTTTGTGTGTGTGTGTGTGTGTGTGTGTGTGTGTGTGTGTGTGTGTGTGTGTGTAGTATATGTATATGTATATGTATATACATATATATATATATATATATATATATATATATATATATATATATATATCTCCACACACACACACACACACACACACACGTTCATGCTGTCATAAGCAATGGAACAGTCATATAGTCACAGAATGCTGGGATAAGTTTGTGGGAGGTCGGGTACAACTTTGCCCAGAGTGATAGTAGGAGAAAACCCTTATGCACCAGTCCACTCCACCAACATCTTTTCAAGAACGCCACACAATTCATGAACTTAGCATTATTTTTGGAATACTTGAGAAGCATATGTTTTTACTCCTGTTTCAATTTTCTACATCCATAATTTTAGTTTCTAAAAGTTCCAAGACAGATCTCAGTGAGATTATTCTGAGTTTGACCTCCTTCATGCACATCCTTCAAATCTACCAGCTGGCCAGAATGACAACTTAACTCTGGTTCCACTTCTTCCATTCTTTTATCAGACCTTTTAATACATTAGTATTAATCTTGGCTGTAGTGACATTAGTGAGTTGAATCGTTCTTCTTCCATGTAATCTTCCATTCCCATCATCATCACACACTCCTCTTATGCCCCCCCCCCTGACAGAATTCAGACATATAAATGTTTTTATGAATGCTGAAGACAGATAAAGAACAGGAACATTTTGTGAGAAGAGAGGAGCAGCTGCAAACAGCTAGCTGAAACACTAAAATATAATGCATAAAGGGTTTCCTCTGCCATTTCTTTTTGCTGTATGTATGCTTGTCATGCAAAGTGGGCTTTCTGATGCAAAAATGTGAACTTTTGTAGTTACTTCAGTGGGACTATATGTATTAAAGGGACAATCCCAGACTCTAAAATTCTGACCTATAGAAACTTGTCCTGATAGTTCTCAGTTGTCACTACCCACTAACCACGTCCTCATCGACCCTACTCCTGGTTTTAATTTACTTCATGCAACCCTGTTTTCATTCCCTCTGGTTAACACAGTTAACATCATTCAGTTCTTGCCAAAGCTTTCAGCCCCCCATCACTGGGAAACAATAAGGTTATTACATTTTTGTGTGTGTTTTTATGGAAAACTCTCAGTGTTTACTTTTTATGAACTCGTCAAAAAGCTTGTCTTAATTGTGCAGCTCTTTATTTCCTTTATTTATTCTGCATAGTGTAACTGCAAGCAGTATAGTTAAAAGAGTACAGTTTAGTGAATTTATACTAAATCTTAGCAGTCTCTTAATGTATTCCCTCTACTCCATAGTAAAGCCTTCTCAGAATTAGTATGTATAACTGTCACAGGTTGCCATACTGTACAGCCCCCACTGGGAGAGGAAGTTCATAGGTTCATAGGTTCATACTAGGCTATCTGCCCTAGGGCATTTATAAGCCTAGCCCAAAGTTTTGTGGCTTTCACCACCCCTTAAGTTTGAAGGATACTAAGCCCATTATTTTGCCGTGCCTCTGTCCAGCAGTGACACAGAGGTGATCCCCGGGGTAAACCTGCGATCTCCCATCCATTGGTCAAGATTTCTCTTGAACAAAACTTTTGCTTGTCACACACTTTTTTTTTAACAGGTCAGAAAACCATTACACTTTGCTAGTATTCAGAGATCAAAAAACAAAACATGAAAAAAGACTGCTTCTACTACTGTTCAAAACTTGCATCATTCTGATGCTTTCTACAGAGCAAGTGTCAATCATGCATAACATCATAGCACTTAGCTGGCATTCAGAAATCTGTACAGAATAAAATATGAAATGAAATGAACAGAAAACCCTGTTTACTAACATTTTAGCTTTGCAGCGCTCATATGCTTTTCTCTAAGTTATTAGCAAGTCAGGTCATAAAATTCATGAAAGGCTACTTTTCTCTGAGGATAAAGAGACAGGTGAATGACTCAGTGAGAGTTGTTACAAGTACAACTGTAATTTGAGATGGAATTTGACTAAGATCATTGAAACTTCCTGTAAGCACCCCTCCCCAACCCCTGCAGTCATAGCTGGGACATGCTCCAAAAGCCATACTGAAAATGTAAACAAAGTCCAGAATCAAAACAACAAAACTCTGGGACTGTCTCTTTAAGTTTAACACAGGTGTTTGTATTTTCTGTGTGCTGACCTGCTGTCTAATTACTTCCTGAATCTGTGTCATCTGACCCCACCTTCTGATGATGAAATATGTGGTAGACTTTTCTGCTTTATGATTTGTGCAGAGAATGCAGCTCAGCCTGCCACTCAGACACACATCAATAAATAAATGATCAGTGCACTTTGAACTACTAACTCTAATAACTCTTATACCTCTGTCAGCCAAACCCTATGAAAAACACTCTTCTTGTAGCATTAAACCATTACTCACATACAACTCCCACTATCCCGACCCCTACAGCTAACCTCCAGTGCATTAAACATGCCTTTCTTCCATTGCTGCCCCACTTTTGCAGTCTCCTAACACAGCCAAAAGAAACCAGCCACTACTCCAAATTCAGGGGGAAACTTAAAATGTACCTGTTAAAACAAGTTCAGAGTACCTGCTTCTCTAACAGCCATGTCAACCAATTGCTATGACATTCCTTCTTCCTCTGCCTGACCTTGCTTTGCTTCTCCTCTCTGCTTTCCAACTGATTTATGAATTGTGCTGTACAGATGCAAATACTGGAAATTTTTATTCGAATCATATTTAGCTGTAGGCTGCAATGTTTATCCTCTTGTTCTACCCTCAAACTTCTTGTATTGCTTTAATCTTTGTACTTATTCTAATAACATTCTACATGTTTTTACAGCTGTAAAAGTATCTTCACTCAGTCAGTTTTGATCAGTGCACTACCTGGCAGCTGATATAAATAAAATATAGAGGATTATAATTGGGTCTCTGATCATAACCAGTTTATTATGTTTATGTTTGAGATCTGGATACCAAGAAATTCATCTCAGGAGCAATGCTAGAAAGGTAAATCTTGACATCCACATCAAAAGCACATAATAAAACATTATGATTGGTAACCTGATCAAAATTCATTGTAGTGCAGAGTGTTACCTGCTCCATGTACCACCAGTTACAGGGAAAAAGAAAGAAAAACTGTAAGAGAATGTCTTTAACTAGCTTTATAAGTTGGTAAAGGACTTTACAGTGTTGATCAGACAGCAGCATACCTCTCAATTTCTTTGATTAAGAATTCTGGACAAATTCAAAAATAATGAGAGGGCAAAGGGTCAAATCAGGGACAGTTTTTAAATATTGTTCTAATTAAATTCAGAAGTCATTAGAATAACATGATTTGCATCACCATGCATTTTCTGAACAATGAATATGAAACCCAAATGTCTGGCATTATTGACTGATTGTAATCCTCAGTGATTTACCACAAATTCAAAACTTTTACAAGGGACAGAGCAAGCGTAGGAGATACAATCAGGGGTAGCCGACAACTTTAGCAGTTGCTAGACACTTCAGTATGACACCTTATATACCTGTAGTGTGGCAAAATAAGTTCTGACAGATTTAAAAGCTGTTTAATCTCTGCTGCTGCTCTTTGCTGGTCGGCACTGTCCACTATTATCTTTGCAGCACATAGGTGCCATTAACAAGCTTTTGTTAAGCACTCTAGGTGCTGTTAAGTTTGTATCTTGCACTAGGGAAGCTCCTAACAAGTTTATCTTTTTCCTGATTTCATTACTTAATCATGGCATTGCATGCACTACAAATAAATTCCTAGTAAAGTGTACTGTTCTTGGCATACAGTGCAGTAACACAGATGTCACACTGTAGTAAACAGCTGTCTTTAATATAGTACTAAACAGTTTTCTGCTATGGAATGATATCATTACTGTGTCGTCTTCTTCACAGATACGAAATTTATTCCAAATGGTTTCTTTCCAGCACTAATCCCTCAGAAGTGTAACATACAAACTCACTATAAAATAAGACAATCAAATAGGATGATTTACACACCTGTAGTTTTCTCCCTAAAGGTGATCAGTCTATAGGTAAACATCAGTTTATTACAGTTTACATCTGTTTTCTTATACTGTATGCTAATTGCTATACACCTAAGAATCTTAACCTATTCCAACTTAATTTTATTACCTTTTTGAATATATCTGTGTTTATTTTTTGGTTTACTGTCTGACTGACTGACTGTGCTGCATTCTGGTTACTTTACAATAAAATCTGCAGTCTACAGAAAACATGCCAACCCACTACAAATTGTTTCTCCCTCTAATACATCGTCAGAAGGCAGGACTGGATGGCATACTGCATCATCAGAAGGCAGAGCTGGATGGCATGGAATCCTACTGCATCATCAGAAGGCAGAGCTGGATGGCATGGAATCCTACTGCATCATCAGAAGGCAGAGCTGGATGGCATGGAATCCTACTGCATCATCAGAAGATGGATGACATGAAATCCTACCGCATCATCAGAAGGTGGGGCTGGATGACATGGAATCCTACTGCATCATCAAAAGGCAGGGTTGGATGACATGGAATCATACTGCATCATCAGAAGCCAGAGCTGGATGGCATGAAATCCTACTGCATCATCAGAAGGCAGAGCTGGATGGCATGGAATCCTACTGCATCATCAGAAGATGGAGATGGATGACATGGAATCCTACTGCATCGTCAGAAGGCAGAGCTGGATGGCATAGAATCCTACCACATCATCAGAAGGAAGGGCTGGATGGTATGGAATCCTACTGCATCATCAGAAGGTGGGACTGGATGACATGGAATCAGAAGTAATTGGACAGTTGCTCAGCATACAGTATACAGAAATAAGAAGTTATATACTTACCATAACGTTCCATCTATGTTGTCGATCTTCATTTATCCTTGACCTTTGGGACCCTGTTCCAATCCTCAGAACTGGCTCAGCCATTACACAGCTCATGCCAGCCACAAACTGTCGAGCTAAGACTCTACCCACAATACCCCTCTCCAGATTACCTCAGATTGAGTTTGCAGCAACACAGGAAGACAGAAGAATATGTTTATGGAACTGAAGAGGCTATGTCCAAGGTCAAACCTGAAAAATTACCAGGACAAGCTTCCATTTCCCCAAGGAGTCTGCAGGAGGAGGAAGGAGGGTGGGGTGTCAAGGATAAATGAAGATCGACAACACAGATGGAACGTTTTGGTAAGTACATAATTTCTTAATCTAATGTTGTCAATCTTCATTTACCCTTGACCTTTGGGACAGAGTCCCCAGCTACTTTAGATCTTGGGTGGTCTTATGGAAGGATATTCCTGAAAACCATAGAGCCAAAGGATGCTTTCCCTTGGAGATCAGATCCTATTTGTAATGAGTGATAAAGGTATGCGGAGTAGCCCAGGTAGCTGCTGCGCATATTTCATCCATGGAAGCCTTGGAATGGAAAACAGCAGACATGACTATTGCCCTAGTAGAATGAGCTCTCACTGGTGCTGGTAATTTGAGATTCTTTTTATTGTAAATGAAAGTAATACAGTCTCTTAACCACCATGACAAGGTGACTTTTGAAACAGATTTCCCCAGAGATGGACCAGAAAAGGAGACAACCAAATGATCTAATTTTCTAAATTCTTTAGTTCTGTTGAGTTAGAAGTGTAATTGCCTGTGAACATCCAGCAAATTTAAGCAATAGTCACCTTTGTTGGAAAAAAATTGGAAAGAAAACAGGTTAATCAATAGTTTGATTAATATTAGTTTCCAAGACCGTCTTGAGAAAAAAGATGGGTTATTAGTGAAACACTATCGTTATGACAAATAACATATGGAGGTTTTGAAGCTAGTGCTTGTATTTCAGAAATTATTCTGGTGGAGGTAATGGCTATCAGAAAAATGGCCTTCCATGACAGAAACATTAAGTGACAGGTAGCTGCCAGCTCAAAGGGGGAAAGTACCAAAGACAGCAGAACCATAGTCAGAGACCAGTGAACTAGAGGGTCTTTATACTGGGGTTTCAATTGCAAGGTTCCTTTCAAGTACACTTTACACAGTGTATGGAAAATTAGTAAATGGTCTTCAAATCCACTTTTGAAATTGGAAATCGCAATTAGTTGGACCTTAACAGTAGAAGCTGAGGCTCATTGCTGAAAAGCATAGCTAAAATCTCCAGTACCTTTTCAACTGGTGCATAGAAGGTGTTAAGACCATTATTGTGCTACCAAATAGAAAATCTTTTCCACTTGCTGTTGTAACGTTTTCTGCTGGAAGGTCTATGGGAAGCCAATAAAATTTTCTGGACTGGAGAAGATACTTTTTTTCTGCCTGGTGACTAATGGAATTGGAGGAGCCAAGCTGTAAGCTTGAGGTTCTGAAGACTGGGGTGCACCAGTCTCTGTGGATGACATAGAAGATCTGGAACTGGGTCCAGAATCCATGGACGGTGGATCAGATGAGGCCACAGAAAGGGGAAAAAGACTTGTTGAGGCCAAAAGGGCACACTGAGGATCACCTTGCTTCTCAACCTGCTGGCTTTCTTTAAGAAGAGAGGAATCAGTAGGAAGGGGTGAAAGGTATAGAGAAGTCCTGAGAGCCAATCATGAAGGAGAGCATTTCTTGGGGACTCCCCCTAAGGGAGTATTAGGTCAAAGTAACTGCTGCACTTGTTTTTTAGGAGTGATGCATAGAGGTCTCAGAAAGGCTGACCCCAGCAATGGAAAAACCCCTTCGCTACTCTGGGATTGACAGACAAGTCGTGAGGCAGGAGAATGCATCTGTTCAGCTTGTCCGCTATCACATTCGAACTCCCAGGATGTGCACTGCTAACAGAAAGCAGTTGGAGGATATTGTCCATTGCCACACTCTGAGGGCTTCTTGGCACAGGGGGTAAGACTTGGTTCTGCCCTGTTTTTTGATATACCAGACTACTGACATGTTTTCTGACTGAATTCAATCTGGCCTGGGGGGAGGACAGCGTGGAAGGCTTGCAATGTTAAGAGCACTGCCCTCAGTTCCAGAACACTTATATGCAGATTGACCTCTATTGGGGATCAAGTGCCTTGGACTGTTCTTCCCAGATAATGCCTCTCCACCCCATCTATGGGGTGTCCCTGGTCACTATGGCCTTGGGTTAAGAAGGGACGGCCTAAGAGGATTTCCTTGCATTCCATCCACCAGGATTAGAACTTCTTGCAATGACTGGTGATTAAAATGGGATGAGTCGCTGGATGGGTCAGAATGGACCACTGGGATGCCAAAAGCCACTGTAGTAGTCTCGTGTAACTAAGGTAATGGCTGCTGCCATGGACCCTAAGACTTGAAGGACTAAGAGTGCAGGTACCTCATTGTTGTAGAGAATGGCTTGTACTTGGGATCTTAAGTTCTGTAGCCTGTGAAGTGGAAGGGAAGCTGTACAAGTGGTGGTATTTAGACAGGCTCCTATGAACTCTAGAGCTTGAAATGGACTTAGTTGAGATGAATGAAATCTGTAACTTGAACCAGTAGATGCCTGAAGGTAGCAGTGATGAACCAGTCATCTAGATAGGGAAACACCCAGAATCCGTGCAGTCTCAAGTGAGCTGTAACTGCTGCCAAATACTTGGTGAACACCCTGAGGACTGTGGTGAGACCAAAGGGCAGCACTCTGAACTGAAAATGACTGGCTCCTAGCTGAAAGTGGAGGAACCTTCTGGACCATTTGTCCATTTTTATGCGATAATACATGTCCTGAAGATCTACAGAGCACATCCAATCATTTTCCTCTAGGGTAGGACAGACTGTACCATAAAGAGCTGGAATTTTGTTTGTTTGCTGAACAAACTTATTTAGAAAATTGGTCTGAAGTCCCCTGTCTTTTTTGGCACCAAAAATAACCTTGAATAGAATTGGAATTCTACCTGATCTGGTGAGACTTCTTGGATGGCTCTTTTTTCTAGCAGCCTTTGAATTTCCAGAGCTGCTTGATTCCTCTGATTGGGTGGAACATAGGGGTGTCATCTTCTTGACCTTGGAATGAGAGTAAAGTGGATGTGGTGACCTCTGGCAATGATTCTTTCAATCCAAGTATCTGCTGTTATTTACTGCCAGGCAATCGAGTGCAAAGACAAACCTCCCCCAACTGCTTCCAGAGGTAAGCAATCAGGTCCCCTTCAGTAGTGCTGATACGGTATCCCAGCGAAAGACTCTCTGGAACCCTGATTTCATGGGCCACCTCTGCAGTGGGGCCAGAGTCTTCCATTGGAGCCCCCCCCCTGCCCTGAGGGGAACCACTACTGTGTGTCCTGAAAAGGCCCTTGGGAGTTTTTTGAACCACATCTTTCCGCTCCTCTAGGACCACTGGGGAGTAGAAAAATGTATGCCTACTGCAGATAGGGTCTTTCCATCTTTTTTGCATCTGGCTAATGTTTCTCTGATTTTGGGGCTGAACAAGGAAGAGACGTCAAAAGGAGCACTGAAGAAAGAAGACTTAAATGGCTCTGCAAACTCACGCAAGAGCATCCAGACATCTCACCTTAAAGCAATTCTGGAACCCGCTGCCCTAATCATCCCTTATGCTGCATGAGTGATGAGCCTCATAGACGAGTTGGAAATAAGACTCCAGGGTAATCAGCTGGGAGGCCACTTTATCTTGGACCTCTTCAGAAACAGCTCCTGCAAAGGTATTTGATAACTCCTTGATCTGCTCCCTCTGCAGTGTGCCTTAAAATTCAAGAACCTTAAAGCAAATGTCCACGATGCATACACTCACTTTCAGAATCTGTCCATCGCCCTGGACTCTCAATTAAGGGGATGACTAGTGGGACTCTCTTCTGCCAGTTCCTTTTTGGTGGCCGTCGCAACCACCATGGCATCTACTGTTAACTCCTTAGCCCAGTGCTGGTGTTCCTCTGAAGATGAAAGAATTTTGTCCGGTCTCCTGGGGATTGGCTCTACAGAATTAGGGGCCTTCCAAGACCACTGTGCAATCAAATTAATAAGATCATCAGCAGGAGGAGTCACCCAAGAAGTAGATGGGCGAGCACCAAAGGCTTGCAGGTACACCAACTTTTCAGTGGTAGGGTCTTTCAACTTCCAGTTATCAATATGTTTCAGTATTTCTACAATGTTGCCAAAGAAGATATCTGCTTGGGGTGACCAAGGGAAACCCTCCCCATCATCGAAGTTCGTGTCTTCTGTGATAGATCCTTCAGAGAAATCGGTTTCCTCTTACACATCTTTATCTGGGGTATCTCCTCAGCGGGAATACCTGAAGAGGACTCAGAAGAAGAGGGGTCCTGTGCAGGAGTATCCTGCAGCTTAGGTGCTCGGTGCCCAGGTGTGGAGGTTGGTGGCAGCTGTGGGCAAGAGGGAGTCCCAGGATAATACTCCTATATGGGAGGGGCCAGCTGAAAACCTGCAGAGGCCACTGCCCTCTCCATAACCTGGAAAGCAGGTCCCTCTGAAGAGGGATGGGAGCCCAGAACCGAGAAGGATAACCTCAGAACCATGGTCCCAACCTGCTCCAAGATACTACCACCAAAGCAGGAGCCAAGGAAGAGCCCACGTCATCCGAAATTCAAGAGTCATAGATGACTCCGAATAAAAAAGTGGAGCCAATCCCAGACCCTCTGACCCGGAAGCAGAGCTATGGCCCCAGAAGTCCTTTGGTTCCAGTGGAACCAAGAAACTCAATGCAGACCCTAGAACTGAAGGGGGAAAGGCTGATGGCACAAGAGCAGCTGGAACTGAAGTTTTAAGCTCTAAGCCCTCAGAGGAGGTTAGAGGAGGAAAAATTGGTGGAGTCCTGGGAGAGAAAGCCCCATCTCCAGAAGGGAGTGGAGCCTGGGAGACAGAAAGACTCCTAGACACTAGGAGCTGATCCATCAACTTCACAATGTCGACTTCACTTGAACTCTGAAATAAATGGTAGAGAAGCCTAAAGGGGGATTCCTGTCTGTCTAGGAATGGACTTGAGAGCTTTTCCACAAAGGGGTCAATTGAAATCTTGTCCTGGGTACATTAATTATACTAGGTTTCTGCACCGAGGAGGGTGTTGGTTCCAAAATTTCTGGGAGTATCACAGGTGGAGCTGGTACTGATGGGGAAGTTAGAGTTGTTGGCACTGAGATGGCCGGCACCGAGTCCAGTGGTGCGTAAGTATTAACAGCAGATGGTGCTGGGGAAGTCAGTTCCATAATTTTCTTAGTCTTAGACTTTGGCTCCGCTGGAGGTGTGGGAACCTAAGGTTTGTGCTTCTTGACTGCTGAAGCTGACGGGGAGGCCGGCAGTGAATGACTCCTCTTCTGTCTCGGTTCTGATTTACAGGAAGAAGAGGGGGAGGAAGGTGAAGATGTGTCAGACTTGGATAAAGCCTCCTCAAATGAAGTCTTAATTAGACCTTTTAAGATTAATTTGTTTCTCCTTTCTACAAGGACCCAGTGACTGAAAGCTTGACAGATTGCACAGTTTTGCTGAAGATGTGCCAGGCCCAAGCAGTACACACAAGAAGAGTGTCCATCAGAGTTGGGCATCTTCCTACTACAATCCTGGAATTGCTTAAACCTAGTTGTCCCTTTGGATTTATCCACCATGCTGACTGAGGAAAAACAATTGTCAACAGATGGCACCCACACTGAGGTAGGAAACAGCTATCAACAATGGTAGGCCAGAACTACCAAACAGAGGCAGGGAAAGGGCAGTACTACCTATGATGGTAGGCAAGAACACCACCAGGTAAAAACAACGCACTCACTCATTCCAAGAACATGAAATAGAAACTAGTAAAGACAAGGGAAGGACTACAAACGATGATAGAGGAGAACACCGTGTTGTGGAGAGAGGGATAAAAAAGGAAGATGGCATGGTGGGTAGAAACAAATTCAACTATTTAAAATACGTAACTATTTAAATAATTGTACAGTGGAAAAAGAGAAGAAACTATGAAAAAACTAAGGAAAACAATGAAAAATGTACTTAGCTGACGAGAGAACCTGGCTGATGCATCTTTGCAACAAGAGGAGCAATCTAGATCTGGGGTAATCTGGAGAGGGGTATTGTGGTCAGAATCTTAGAGCAAGAGTTTTGGGCTGGCATGAGCTGTGTAACGGCCGAGCCAATTCAGAGGATCGGAACCATGTCCCAAAGGTCAAAGATAAATAAAGATTGACAACATCAGATCACCAGTTTATTAAACTTAATAAATAGGCGCCCACTGAAGTAACTAAAGTAAAATCTACACATTTAACCATCAGAAAACCAACATTATATGAAGAGGGTATAATTATACCAAAAGGAAAATGGTATAAAAAACATTGTACTTGATCGTAAAACTGTTGGTGGCCCAAGGGTTTTTTTCTTCTACCACCATCTATGTAGGCTTACAAGTAATAGGTTTCCAATTATATTGAATGTCTACTGAGGGCTATACCTTCCTATCAGGGATGTAGTCAGTGAATTCCATTTTGTACACAAAAGTGCTACCCCCTCAACACATGACATTTTAAAAATGGGCACATCACAAACTTTCTGCTCCCACCAGCACACAATGTGTGTAACATTGTCTATTGTTCAGTCAACAAATATCAGAAATATGGCCTTGAGATTTGCACTACTCTTGGAAAGCAAGCTATATACGTGTTAATTTAGATTGTTGTAGACATAATATGGCATAATAAGGCTCCAATGTTTGCACTGTTGCTCAGAAAAAAATGTACTCTGCCGAGTAGAAACAGTATGCCTGGCTACACCCTTAGAGTACAAACAGTATGCCTGGCTACACCCTTAGAGTACAAACAGTATGCCTGGCTACACCCTTGGAGTACAAACAGTATGCCTGGCTACACCCTTAGAGTACAAACAGTATGCCTGGCTACACCCTTGGAGTACAAACAGTATGCCTGACTACACCCTTGGAGTACAAACAGTATGCCTGGCTACACCCTTAGAGTACAAACAGTATGCCTGGCTACACCCTTGAAGTACAAACAGTATGCCTGGCTACACCCTTAGAGTACAAACAGTATGCCTGGCTACACCCTTGGAGTACAAACAGTATGCCTGGCTACACCCTTAGAGTACAAACAGTATGCCTGGCTACACCCTTAGAGTACAAACAGTATGCCTGGCTACACCCTTGGAGTACAAACAGTATGCCTGGCTACACCCTTGCTTCCTATCTGAGTTGAACAGTACACTTAATGTGGATGGTTACTATATCAGTGACAGACATTGACAGACCATTAGAAAAAGTGCATCACATCTGAGGGAAATGTTTATTGTGTTTACTCTCAAAAATTATATACACAAGAAACATTTTGATGTACTTTTGTATGTTCTGTTGCAAATTGTGCTAAATATGATCCTGATGCATTATTTCCCCGTCACATTACAGAATCATAGTGACAAATGATGTTTTCAGACCACCTGTAGAAATCCTAGCCCATCACTCTAGACATTTAAAACCAGGCTGCACATGGATGTCATTCTTACCCCATAGTAGTTCATAGTGTTGGGCCTGCCTTTTGGCATCTCAGATTGCTCAAAGTTCTCTAGCTCTTCAACTAAATCTTCACAGAAACTTGTCGTGAATACAGGAATTCGATGCAATCGTGGGCCTTAAAAAAAATGAAACCAATTTAAGAGGTGAAAGCAAGTCTTGTATTAAGTGTATTGCTACTCCCATTTCCTCCTCAAACCCAGTGCATGGTAATGGGAGGGAGGTTGGCATAATGGTTAAGGTATTTACCTTTCAAACACAAGGTACAGGGTTTGATTCTCACAAGGATTAATTGGCTAGGCTTAAAATGGCCCACAGGTGCAGTTGGCCTAGTAATCATCTATGAACACTATTCATTTAATCAGTCGTGATCTTTACTTACATCTATTCAAAGGAGCAGTATTTATAAATACCACTATAAACTTTTTCTAATGTAAATAATGTAAAATCAGAACATAAACATTTCACACTCAAGTCCAGAAAATCATTTGTGTGCTGTAATCAATTATTCTTGTTATTTTAAATCAGGCATATCTGTCTTTCTTCAAGCTCCAGTGTCTTACAGATTCTGTGGTCCTTATTGTGTGACATGATTCTGCCAACCCACTATCCTGACCAGTACTGTAATGTCAGTAGATACAATAACACCATAGGGATGGATGGTAAGCATTTTTAACCAATGCAAGATTAAACGCTTCGTTTAAAATAATCGAGAGCACTGCAATGATAATCAAACATCTGCTTCGTTAAAATGAAGCCTGTACTGTAATCAGTTCTACATTGCTGAATGATGAAGCCTTGAGCACAATCCAGATGACCAGGGTCCAAGTAATATTCCAAGCACAGGAGAAGCTAGCCACAGAATATCAAGAATAAGGGACCGATATCAGCTTGTCTGTCCTATAGGAATACAGAAAAGAGAACAGATCAAAAGTTTTAGAATATACATAATAGCTTCATAGGTGTGTACTAGGCTAATGGCCCTGGAGCCTTTACAAGCCTAGCCCATAGGATTACCCTGGCATCATGCTACCCGACCTTAGTTCCCAGTGCCTCTGTTGCTACAGCTACTGGAGTGATCCCGGGGAGAATTTTCTATTTCCCATCCACTCATCAAGATTTCTCTTGAAGAGGGCCACTGATTGCTAAAAACAGCACACAGTATCAAAACAGACTAGGATTTATCATACAATACTTCCAATAGTAAAATAACAGCACAAGCAGAAAAAACTCAGATGGCTTGTTAATAAATATAAATGAAAACTAGAAAATAAGTAATTTGTTAATGGCCCAAAAAAGGTTTTATACAGAACTCAGAAACAGACAAAATCCATAGAAATACCACAAAAAAATAGCAGGTACATTTTGGAGAAGTATTTATGTAGACCCAGTCGAACATAAATGAAAACTCCACCTTAGAACTAAAGAAATCTATTTGCTCACTCTAGCTCTGATTTCTGAGTTATTTTAACCTTTCAAAATCACTCTAACTTCTTCTTACAGAATTTGAATATGTTTTCTGCAAATGGCTATCAATGGGGCTTGACATATCAATATTGTTTTATTTTTCTTCAAGCCTTTCTCTTTCCCACAATCCATTTCAAGTCTGCTTTATATGAGTTGTGCTAGATGTAAGCAAGTAGTGGTGTATTCCCATGCCATTGACATATAATGGAATTAGTGTCTGTCACTGTCATCTTGTATACTTTCTGTAACAGGACTACTTCTTTTATTTCTTGAATGGCCCTCATTTGTGTGTGTCTCGGGCTTGTTTTATAGTATACTAAGGAATTATACAACTGCAACCAACACAGCTGCTAAATTGCAGGCCTTTGTTAAAAGTATCCTTTTGTAGTCCAAGATGAATTGACAGCCCCCCCTACACTTTGTTAAATGTGCTGATACAAGAATTCCAAGAACAAAATTTCTGACTTTTCTCTAAATGTCACAAACATGTTTAATAATACATTCAAGTCATCTTAAAATGTCAATTAGTATAAACAACAAAAATGTAAAGTTTAAAGCTTATCATTTCAGTACTGTGATACTGCTTATGTAAATTTGTCAAAAGAGGTGACAACTGCCTTTGAACCATTCCCTGATCTAATTGCTCTATTTTGCTTTGAAAGGCATGGCTACATTAGAAGCAGCTGTGAATCAATGTAAGTTCTCTTCCTCTCTGCAATAAACACAATAGAAACAGTTTCACACCTCTCTGTCTTGTTTACAGCAGCCTGAGCTCCTGACTACACATTTCTCTGTGTCTGTGGTATGTCGTGCAAGTGTAGACAAACTCCTCTGCAACTCATGTGAGAAGTTAAACTTAAAGTGGGTGGTATTTCCCTTCCTTTGATAACAAAATGAGGAAATGAAAAGTTTTATAAAGTACAAGCAGGTTTCAGATACCTATACAGTACTGGAATCATAATGTAGGGAGAAAAGCAATCTAAGACTTGAGTTCAACTGCAGGAGAAGGTGGAGTTTTCCTTTATCAAAGATGTGGACAGAAGAATTAAAAGAAAGAGTAGTAAGCTCTAATACAGAGATTATGAAATGGGATAATGTAACAGTGAGAGAAATTTAAACAACATTTAGAAAAGTTTCTTAATGAAAAATGCCAAATCTAGATGCAGTACCTAAGTTTTGGCTAAAGGTATCCATATCTTTACACAAAGATTTAGCCTTCAGTAAAATTATTTATGTCTACATCCTGACAGACACTAACCTGGTTAACAGGAAAAAAAAATATCCTTCTTTAAGAGTGAACTTGCAAGCCACTCTTAAGAGCTACTGACCAACTTGTCTTCTGAAAATATATTGATGCAGGCAGAGTTTATAGTCATCTAGAAAAATAATCAGTCATGGCAATGGAACAAAAAGGTGACAAAAGAAAATTGTGCAGCAAAGGAGCATCTGTTGTTAAATAAAGCCATAACAGTGCAATTCTTCCCCTTTTTACAGACAAGTATGGCATGGAGAGATTACAAAAAAGCATTCAACAGTACCCATATTCATATATAATGAAATGCTTACAAATATACTTAAGAAATGTATCTCTTTCTTTTCTGAAGAAATGTAGACCAGACAAACTCCATACTACTGTATCTGTTATAAATTATAATTTATTTGTCTCATAACAAATTCTTGCCAAACAGTTAATTCTGTCAGAGCTATTTCAATTCTATTATAACACAGCTAGACAGATGAATAGACTAAGGCACACTTTTTTTTGAGACGGTCATTGTAGGGCATCTGTTTGAGGCCAGTAATCCTCTTTGTGAGGTACTTCTCTGGCCTTTCCAGCTGCTGCAGATGTCTTGTGAGGTACATTCCAAAAGGGGCATTGTGCTCTATAATGGGTCAAATGAGTGTTGAGTAGAGGGGAATGATGACCTCTTTTTTCCTGGATGAGAACCCTTTTGTGATGAGGTGTGCCACAGAGAAGGATTTCCTGACTATGCATTGACAGCAAGAGGTTCGATTCTCGGCTGGCGTGTCTTCTGTGTGGAGTCTGCATGTCCTCCCTGCGTTCATGTGGGTTTCCTCCGGGTGCTCTGGTTTCCTCCCATGTTACAAAGACATGCATGTGGAGCCTTTCTCCCCGGGTCTCCGCTGAAAATTGGCTTAGTTCCATGTCGGACTTTCCCAGTTAACAACGGTTAAATAAATAAATAAAAAATAAATAAAACTGTGGTGATGTGGGAATTCCTTGCAGGAGTTTTTGAAACTACACACAGCTGTATACCACCAATCATGTGCAATAGTGAGCGAGACTAATAGAGCTATTTGAGGGTTGGTACAATGGTTATGTAGTTAACTTCACAAGCACAAGTTACCAGGTTTGATTTTCACCTATGGAAGGAAAATTCTTTAGATTTAGGAGACATAAGAATAAAATACAAACATACAAAGTGTGTGTTAGCAGTACAGGTGCAGTTTCATGCAGAAAAATGCACCACCACTTTTAATGTTGCCTGAGGCACAGTAGAGATGCCTTAACAGTATTACACTGTCATTATTTTATTATTACAGCATCTCTACTTCTGACATCAGACATTATTACACTACATTCAGTTCCAGCCATCTGAAACAATGTGATACAGGCTGTTTTGTTACTTTATGGGCAATGACACAGAACACCCTATTTCCCCATTTTCTGCTTCATGCACTTAGGATACCGTTTAACATTAGGCCTAAATCTGATTCTGTGATGCCCATTTCTTATTTCTGAGTTATTTATAGCACTTTTATTGTCTGCATATACTTTGCTAGCTAGTTTCACTGTGTGTGAGGTACTAACTAGAAATTTTCTACAATTGTTAAGCATCTGGTTGGGTTTGTTTCTTCTGATTTCCTGCTAAGGAGTGTATCATATAACTTGTTTGCAGTTAAAAGCATTCTCTAGAGTCTCCTTGATCCTTTATCTGTTTAAACATTTCTGCATTTTTTTCTACATAGGTAGTGTTGGTAGTTTAGCATTGTCCATATCCAGGCTTGTGTTTTGTGCCTAGTTGTCTATCAGTAGAGGCTGTGTGTCTGAGCACATGTTCCAAGCCATAATAGCTTAGCCAAACCCAGTATAGCATTTCAGTGAGAGTAAATTGTTTGTGTTCATTGGCTGACTGGGGTTGCTTGGACTACGACTTGGAGTAAGCAGCTCATTGGTTCTTTCAAGCCTTTTTTTTAAAACTTGTTTCAGGTTTCAACTTTGTTACTTAAGAAGTTAACTTGTGAATGTTTCTGCCATTTCACACTAATCAGAGGAAGTCAGAGGAAGCGCTCTGAGCCAACTAATCTGTGATATATAACATTAAGTATCCTGTTTTTACTTATTTCTGAGTTATTTATAGCACTTTTATTGTCTGCATTTACTTTGCTAACTAGTTTCACTGTGTGTGAGGTAGTAACTAGAATTTTCTACAATTGTGAAGCATCTGGTTGGGTTTGCTTGTTCTGATTTTTGTTTCCCACCCTCCCCCCATTGGTATTCTGTTTTTATACTTGGTGGCTTTGCGGTTGCCTGCCCCTACTGTGAATTTTTATCTGGGGCACTCCTCCCAGTCTAGTGTCATTAACTCATTCTACCTAATCCAGGGAGAACATTTGCGAAGGCCAACCCAGTTCATTTTTGCTCCTCCTTTCCCCTTTCCACTTTACAAAAAAAATTTCTAACTTGTTTCCTGCCTTTCCTGTAAGTCGTCTAGTCCATATACAGATTTACTGTATCCAGGACTGTTTGTAAGCTTCCGAGCCCCCAAGCCTTTCTGTGTTGGAGGGAAGCCTTCTAGCTTAATTTTGTTTCTTAGAACTAGCCAGTTTTCTAGTTTCATCACTCAAATCTGTTTCTTTGCACTCAGCACTTGTTCAGAACTCATTGTAAGCACTAAATAAGCTACAAATTACTACAGCACTGAACTTTCCTCACTTGTCTAGAGGAAAACAGTTTTTAGTACTTAATGAATAATCACCTCTCCAGGCATGTATAAGGGTCAGTTCCTGGTGTTTTCTCCTGTCTACCTGATGAATATGGGCATCTTGGGGCAATGCAGAAATTGCCTCATGTACACAGACAACCCTCTCCTCCTACCACCCAACACTACAACCTGAGAGAGATGCACTTATATAACCAAACTGGAAGCAAAGCTCTCTTCATCCAAGACTGGACTAGACAGTCAAGAGGAGAAGGTAAACACTTGCACCACACCTCACTAATCACATAGTCCCTCAAAACCTACACCACCAAAACACACACATAGAAACACAAAACACACACCTACATTCATGGAGGCTCACAAAAAATCTACCCAAGCAACAGGGACCTCCAAAGCAGAAATGCAACCAACCTCCACCCCCAACACAACCCTAATGACAGCCCACAAACTCGGTGTGCCACTCAACCACAGCCCATAAGGCATAACAACGTACTCAACACTCTAGTCATAGGTGACTCTATAGTCAGGCACACTGAAGTTTCACTCACCAGGCTAAACAAGGAGAAAGTTACTGTCAGCTGCCTATTGGGTGCCAGGATCTGCCACATAATGCACGCACTCAGGTCACTCCACAACAAGTATAAATATGACTCTGTCATTGTCCATGTTGGTGTGAATGACCTCAGACAGAACTCCCTGGACTACATGAAAAGAGAAACGGAGGAGCTCTCCGATCTTGTAGCCCAGGCAGGTATGATGCTAACCCTGAGTAGCATCCTGCCATCACCCAGAATGATACCACAGTACAAGGACAAAATGAATGACGTCAACAATTGGCTAAGCTTCTGGTGTCATTCTAAGGGTATCATCTGTTTGCCTGAGATGACATGATCAACAAACCACAATGCTTTGCCGGAGATGACCTGCACCTGTCACCCTTGGGATTCCGGATACTGGCTAAGGCACTTGCCAACCCTATAGTGCCTTTTTAGTCATGATTCAAATGACAAATTCACCACCATAACAGGTACACGCAAGTAAAATCTGAGGGTAATGCTACTTAATGCTAGAAGTCTAAACCTCAAAATGCAATCACTCAAGGCACTCCTTAAAATGGAGAACATTGACATCTGTGCAGTGACAGAGACCTGGTTCAAGACTCCAGAGAGCACCCCTGCATTGCCAGGCTATAATTCATACCACACCTTTCGGCCACCTAACCTGGACTGAAGCACTAAAGGTGGAGGCGTGTCCATATTCATTAAGGATATCCACACCTCCAGGCTAGTTGCTCAGCATAATGCATCCGAGATTATCCAAGTGCAACTAACTCTGGGCAAGACCGCAATCCAAATTGCAGCTTGCTACAGATCCCCAACCTTGCCCCAGGATTCCCACTCCTCATTTGTTGATACACTGGAAAATATTAGGGTACAACCTAGCACCCTAATAATGGGCAATTTCAACTACCCCACCATTAACTGGGAAAACTACTCATGTACCAACGCTTGTGCTCAACGTTTTCTGGAATTCATAAATTCCAGTGCCTTGGATCAACTTATCCACACCCCCACCAGGGGCAGCAATATCCTACACCTGGTGATTACCAACATGGGCAACCGGTGTTCCACACCAGAGGTCAATTCCTTATTGGTTAGATCCAACCACAAGCAAATCACGCTAGACATTCACATCCCACCCCCACCCCCACCCCCATTAGGGAAACCACCACAAAAAAATTCTCCAAAGCCAACTTCACACTTCTTAAGACAGTAGTGGCAAACGTCACGACACTCATGCTGACGGAAAATAGAGGTACAACTGCTGAATCCTATACAATTGTACTTTATACGCTCTTACACAAAGGGGCCTCACTGAGACAGATGCCTGGTGTCAAAGCCATGGCCTCAAGCTCAATGCCAAAAAGTGCATTGTCATCCACTTTGGCAAAAACTCTGTACCCATGAACTACAACATAGGCAATAGTATACTTAACACCGAAAGTGTGATAAGAAACCTTGGGACACAGGTGGACAGTAGTCTCTCCTTTGATAATCACATTGCCACAGTAGTCAGGAAATCCTTCTACATGGCACACCTCATCACAAAAGGTTTCTCATCCAGAAAAAAAGAGGTCATTGTTCTCCTCTACTCATCACTCATTAGAGCCATTATAGAGTACAACACCCCTTTTGGTATGTACCTCACAAGAGATCTACAACAACTGGAAAGGCTGCAGAAATACCTCACAAAGAGGATTACCGACCTCAAACAGATGCCCTATGCAGACTGTCTCAAAATCTCCAGCTTTAGTCTGTCGCATATCGCCTACTCAGAGGTGATCTCTGCCTAATATACAAAGCTATGTCAAACCCAGAGCTGTTGGGCATGCTCCACTTAAAGAAATCCCAATCTCTCCAAGCTACACGCTCTAGGGACCTAAACCTTGTCACCACAATAAACAGAACATGCCAGAGGGATAGATTCCTGTCCCAGAGACTTCCCATACTCTGGAATAAACTACCTATCTATATCAAACAAAGCTCCTCATTAGTACTCTTCAAGAAAAATCTTGATGATTGGATGGGAAATAGGAAATTCACTCTGGGGATCACCTCTGTGGCTGCTTGACGGTGGCACAGGAAAATAATTTTCTTGTGTGGCAAAAGCCAGGGTGCTGTTTGGCTAGGCTTATATAGGCCCTAGGGCCAATAGCCTAGTACCTACCTATGAACATATGAACCAGGACCTTAGCATGGTGAATCTGTGACACTCACCAGGACCTTAGCATGCTGAGTTTGTGATGCTCCCCAGGACCTTAGCATGGTGAATCTTTGATGTTCACCAAGACCTTAGCATGGTGAATCTGTGATGCTCACCAGGACCTAAGCATGCTGAATCTGTGACACTCACCAGGACCTTAGCATGCTGAGTTTGTGATGCTCCCCAGGACCTTAGCATGGTGAATCTTTGATGTTCACCAAGACCTTAGCATGGTGAATCTGTGATGCTCACCAGGACCTTAGCATGCTGAATCTGTGATGCTCCCCAGGACCTTAGCATGGTGAATCTTTGATGACAACCAAGACCTTAGCATGGTGAATCTGTGATGCTCACCAGGATCTTGCATGGTGAATCTGTGATGCTCACTAGCACTTTAGCATGGTGAATCTGTGATGCTCACCAGGACTAGAGGATTAGAGAACAGAAAATGGCTGGATGGCTCACCAGACAGACAGACACACACAACACACACACACACACACACACACACACACACACACACATAAATATATATATATATATATATATCATTTCGCCGAATTTCATTTCACCGAGAGTAAATTGCCGAAAGCCCAAATCACTGAAAACTCATTTCACCAAATCTCATTTCACCAAAAATAGTAGTGGCAGTGTATATGCCCTTTTCCCCACTGTAGTATGATCCTGGAGTTAGAATATATAGTTGGGGGGGTAGGGGGCACAGTGTAGCCCCCCTCCTAGCTTGGTTTTATACTGTCCAGTTTCTAAAAGGGTAAGTAAGTAGTTTTAATCAAACTAGGTGGGGGCTACGACCTCAACACACCCCCAACTCTATATAACTACAACTATATATAACTCCAGGATTGCACCACTATGGGGAAAAGAGCATATACACTGCCACTACTATTTTCTGTGAAATGAGATTCAGTCAATTGAGCTTTCAGCAATTTGGGCTTTAGGCGATTTGGTCTCGCCTCGGTGAAATGAAATGTAGGGAAAGTAATAGAAAGAGTAGGGCAGTCAAGGGGGTTCAACTGGGTTGATGGACTTGCAATGCGGTAATTTAACAAAATGTCCCCACCACAAAGATCTATCTACTAGATGATGAAATAAAAGCCAAGGGGATGATGTGGCAAGAGGACTGAGGAATATCCTTCCCAGGATCCAGTGTGATAAAGTTAGCATGTCCTGTTTGAGGGTATGTAGACTGACAGATATTAGGAAGAATATTACCATTGTGATTGCAGGTAATAATGATGTAAGTAGAGCAAACAAGGACAATTTAACTTTTAAAATCAGGTATATAATCTCTTCAAGTAGATATATTGGGCTTTCAATTAGTTATTAGTGATATGGTTCTTGCCCCATACAATAAAGACTTAATGCTAACTGTTAGGATGACCTTTGATAAACCAAACTGGGAAGTGCCCTGCCCCCAAAATAATGTATGACTCATATGTCAAATCAGGCAAGTAAATATGCAACTGTTTTGCAAAAAACTATGGCATTACTGCTAGAGATATCAATGCCCTTTATGCGGACTGGAGTAATAACAATTTCGTGATCAGTGGTTATTTCCAGATGTCCTGAAAGTGATATTCTGGGCAGTTATTCACACACTATAAAGGAAGCTTCTGGGGATGGTAAAATTCTCAACATTATTTGGCTTAGTGATGAGCTCCAGCCTGAAGTCATTATGCTGATTCTGAGCTATGGAGATCAAACCACCTTTGTGTTACCTGAGAGGTTGTCACAAGGGTCGATACAGGCAGTAATGACTATGGATTTACAAACAAATTCTACAAGTCAGTCTTCCCAAACATCATTACCAAGATGCAATTGAATGGAGAGTATTAACATTCAGAAAAGAAGGGCAATGCTTTAATGATTTCAACAGACTAATTAGCCATTAGGTCGAGGCCCGGGTTAACAACGACCGCCACCAGTACTGTTAGCCAACAGGGTTCTGGCGGAAATTGGGCTACTGTTGTCCGAAGGAGAAAAGGAGGGCAAAGGCATGCCCGAAGGCAGGAGGAAGGTTAGGAGTGTAGCAGTGAGGGTAGGAACTTTGAATGTTGGCAGTATGATTGGTATAGGAAGAGAGCTAGCTGATATGATGGAGAGAAGGAAGGTTGATATATTGTGCATGCAAGAGACCAGATGGAAGGGAAGTAAGGCCAGGTGTTTAGGAAATGGGTTCAAATTGTTCTATCATGGTGTGGATGGCAGGAGAAATGGGGTAGGGGTTATACTAAAGGAACAATATGCCAAGAGTGTTTTAGACATGAAGAGAGTGTCTGACAGAGTGATGTTTATGAAGCTCGAAATTGATGGTGTAATGATGAATGTTGTTAGTGCATATGCTCCACAAGTTGGGTGTGCGATGGATGAGAAAGAGAAATTTTGGAGTAAGTTGGATGAAGTTGTGGTGAGTGTACCCAAGGGTGAGAGACTAGTGATTGGAGCGGACTTTAATGGGCATGTTGGTGAAGTGAACAGAGGGGATGAGGAAGTGATGGGTAGGTATGGTGTTAAGGAGAGGAATGCAGAAGGTCAGATGATTGTGGATTTTGCGAAAAGGATGGACATGGCTGTGGTGAATACGTATTTTAAGAAGAGGGAGGAGCACAGGGTGAAGTACAAGAGTGGAGGAAGATGCACACAGGTGGATTATATCCTATGTAGGAGTGCCAGTCTGAAGGAGATTGGAGACTGTAGAGTGGTGGCAGGGGAAAGTGTAGTTAAGCAGCATAGAATGGTGGTCTGTAGGATGACATTGGTGATCAAGAAGAGGAGGAGGAGTGTGAAAGCAGTGCCAAGGATTAAATGGTGGAAGTTAAAAAAGGGTGATTGTGAAGTGGAGTTTAGGGAAGAGTTAAGACAGGCACTGGGCGGCAGTGGAGAGTTACCAAATAGCTGGGTAACTACAGCAGAACTAGTAAGGGAGACTGCTATAAAGGTGCTTGGTGTGACATCTGGACAGAGGAAGGAGGACAAGGAGACCTGGTGGTGGAATGAGGAAGTACAGGAGAGTATACAGAGGAAAAGCCTGGCGAAGAAGAAGTGGGATTGTCAAAGAGATGAAGAAAGTAGACGAGTATAAGGAGATGAGGTGCATGGCAAAAAGAGAGGTGGCGAAAGCTAAGGATAAGGTGCATGGAGAGGTGTATGAGAGATTGGACAATAAAGAGGGAGAAAAGGACCTGTACCGATTGGTTAGACAGAGGGACAGAGCTGGGAAAGATGTGCAGAAAGTAAGGGTGATAAAGGATAGTGAGGGAAATGTATTCACAAGAGAGGAGAGTGTGTTGAGTAGACGGAAAGAGTGTTTTGAGAGGCTGATGAATGAAGAGAATGAGAGAGAGAGAAGGATGGATGATGTGGGGATAGTGAATCAGGAAGTGAAACAGATTAGCAAGGAGGAAGTAAGGACAGCTATGAAGAGGATGAAGAATGGAAAGGCTGTTGGCCCAGATGACATAACAATGGAAGCATGGAGGTGCTTAGGAGAAATGGCAGTGGAATGTTTAACTAGATTGTTTAATGAAAGTTTGGAAAGTCAGAGGATGCCTGAGGAGTGGAGACAAAGTGTTTTGGTACCTATCTTTAAGAATAAGGGTGATGTGCAGAGCTGCAGTAACTACAGAGGGATAAAATTGATCAGTCACAGCTTGAAGTTATGGGAAAGAGTAGTAGAAGCTAGGTTAAGAAGGGAGGTGATGATTAGTGATCAGCAGTATGGTTTCATGCCAGGAAAGAGCACTACAGATGCAATGTTTGCTCTGAGAGTGTTATTGGAGAAATACAGAGAAGGTCAGAAGGAGTTGCATTGTGTCTTTGTAGACTTGGAGAAAGCATATGACAGGGTGCCTAGAGAAGAGTTGTGGTATTGTATGAGGAAGTCGGGAGTGACAGAGAAGTATGTAAGAGTGGTACAGGATATGTACGAGGGTAGTGTGACAGTGGTGAGGACTGCAGTGGGAATGACAGATCTGTTTAAGGTGGAGGTGGGATTATATCAAGGATCAGCTCTGAGTCCTTTCTTATTTGCAGTGGTGATGGACAGGTTGACATATGAGATCAGACAGGAGGCCCCGTGGACTATGATGTTTGCAGATGACATTCTAATCTGTAGTGAGAGTAGGAATCAAGTTGAGGAGACTCTGGAGAGGTGGAGATATGCCCTAGAGAGCAGAAGAATGAAGGTCAGCAGGGCTAAGACAGAATATATGTGTGTAAATGAGAGGGAGGGTAGAGGAATGGTGAGGATGCAGGGAGTAGAGTTGGTAAAGGTGGACGAGTTTAAGTACTTGGGATCAACAGTTCAGAGTAATGATGAATGTGGAAGAGAGGTGAAGAGAGTACAGGCAGGGTGGAATGGGTGAAGAAGAGTGTCTGGAGTGATTTGTGACAGATGGGTACCAGTACAAGTGAAAGGGAAGGTCTACAAAAGGGTAGTGAGACCAACAATGTTATATGGGTTGGAGACAGTGGCATTGACAAAAAGGCAGGAGTCAGAGCTGGATGTGACAGAGCTAAAGATGTTAAGATTTTCACTCAGTGTGACTAGGATGGATAGGATTAGGAATCAGTATATTAGAGGGTCAGCTCATGTTGGACAGTTTGGAGACAAAGCAAGAGAGACAAGATTGCGTTGGTTTGGACATGTGCTGATGAGGTATGATGGGTATATTGGGAAAAAGATGCTAAGGATGGAGCTGCCAGGTAAGAGGAAAAGAGGAAGGCCTAAGTTAAGGTTTATGGACATGGTGAGAGAGGACATGCAGGTGGTTGGTGTGACAGAGCAAGATGCAGAGGACAGGAAGAAATGGAAACGGATGATCCACTCTGGCAACCCCTAATGGGAAAAGCCGAAAGATGATGATGATGATGACGTTGATAACTATGTGGCATCCAGCCCACATGAAGTCTGTGTTCACAGACTTAGACTGTTCTTTTAGACAGATACCACTCCATTAAACCAACTCCAAACCTCACAGGTGCTTTTCCCCTTTAGCCAACATTAGTAGGCATATGGAAATATGAATTTGCACTGTCCATCGGTCTCTGCAGCCAGCTTGGTTGAAATGGGCATAAGCTGTTGCAACAATTGTCGCATGTTTACTGAGAACCACCTACTACTTAAATTCACACAATGTGAGAGATGTAATTATTTAATGTTATTGGAAGCAAAGCTCTCACACACAGCCACTACAAATAACAAGCAGGTTGGCAGTACTATGCAACACCACACATAACCAGTCTCACAGACCTACATATGTTGAGTCTCTTAACAGTAATCTACCTAAACCATAAAAGCCTCCTAAATGTTACCTAAGAAACAAGTACCCTATGTAACCTTACAGACTCACAACACAGGCAATACCCACAATGAAACGTACAACTCAGAGTCATTATGTCTCAATTCAAAAACCCATAAGTCAAATCTCCACACAAGTCAATATCCTAGTTCTAAGTAACTCCATAGAGAGGTACATTGATCTACCACTCACCAGGCTGGGCAAGGAGGGGGTCACGGTCATGTGCCTATCAGGTGGTAGGATATGCCATATCACACATGCATGCAAGTACACATATGACACAGTCTCAGTGCATGTGGGTGTGAATTACTTGAGATGCATTTCTCCTTCGATCATATGAAGAACAACATGATGGAGCTCTTGAGATATGTGGCTGAGGCAGGTATGAACTTAACCTTGAGCAGCAGTCTGCCATCACCAAAACTGATTCCACAATACGAACAAAAGAAGGACTTCAACAACTAGCTTAGCTTCTGGTGTCATTCAAAGGGGATACAATATATATATGCTTGGAAAGAGGTGGCAGACAGTCCTAACTTCTTTTGCCAGAGATGGGTTGCAGTTATTCCACCCAAGGCTTTTGCATATTGGTAAATCCTTATCCACCTCCACAGCACCATTTTTAGGTGAAGTCAGTCTTCTAAAACTTCCAATATAACAAAACAGAATCCGGATATCAAAAATATTGCTGCTTAATGCTAGAAGACTAAACTAAAATCCAACTCTCTACAAGCACTTATTACCCTGGAAAACACATATATATATGCATTGACATAGAGACCTGGTTCAAAAATGAGAGCACTCCATCACTGCAGGTTTTAAGACCAAAAGGAGCACTCCATCAGTGCAGGGTTCAAGGCCAATGAGAGCACTCCCTCACTGAAGGGTTTAAGGCCAATGAGAGCACTCCATCAGTGCAGAATTTTAATGCCTACCACATGTTCAGGGCCACCACATAAAGACAGCATTGTTTCCATATTCTTAAAAAATATATTTCACCTCTAGACTTGTTGGAAAAGATAATGATCTGTACTTCTCCACATCCAACTTACTATTAATAAAAGCCCTTATCATATCATAGTTAACTATAAGACCCCCCATGTTCCCCTTTATCCAATTTCACCTACATAACTAATATGGAGTCCCTATGCATTAAACCAAACACTATTCTCCTTGGAAATTTCAACTACCTCTACATGAACTATACATCCTCAAACATGTGTGCCCAGAGATTTCCAGACTTCATCAATGCAAACTCTCTGGACCACTTAGTCCACACCTCAACCAGGTTGATAAAATCCTGGAAGTGGTCTTTGCCAATACAGAACAGTGTGGTTCGCAACCAACTGTCACTTCCTCCCTGGTCAAATCAGACCACAAATCAGTCACATGTCTCCATGTGACTGAAGCCAGAAACACCTGCCAGCACACAGTCAATTCTAAGTATATGTATATAGCTGTACAGTCGCATCTGTCTCCCTCTGAAGTAACTACAACACCAAATTTAAAAATAAATCCCTATAGAAGAACCCATATGTAAAACAGGATCTATGATAAAAGATGAAAAAACTCACTGCAAGTAAAGATAAATGTAATTCTCAAGATATTAAAAATGTTCTTGATAAACCTAACAAGATACTCAAGATCCTAATCAAATCAATCAAAGCCATTGGGGGGATAAAAACAGCCACCTAGATGAAGGATAAGCACAAAGCTCTCAAACTACATTAGAAAGTTCAAGGGAAAATGCCCCAAACTGTCCAGAGCTAACAGTAAATGATATCACTGACACAGAGGGCCTGCAAATTTACTAGCAGACAAATATAGCTCAAACTTCATCCCCCTCTCCCAAACTGTCCTCCTAGATAACACACCAGCATCTGTACCTTCGTCTCATACCTCCCAAGAACAAGTCCTCAAGGTACTATCAGTGGCAAACAACACTACTTCATAGGGCCAGATAACATGCAGGCTGCCTACTGGTCAGCTTGAAACAGGTCGTGTCAGACCATCTACAGAGGTTATTGAATATCAGCCTCCTTACAGGCTTCATACTGTATGACCAGAGTACACAAAGTCACTGCCTTGGAAAAAGGTGGGCTGCTAATGGACCTGTGTAATGTTAGACCCATGAGACTGACCAGCGTACAGCTGTGGAAAGGGTTATTATGGAATAAATAAGTCAGCTCGGACTCATTAAGGGCAGGGTTATTGAAGAAATGGAAGAAGGCAAATCAGTACACATCACATATCCAGAACACACTCAAGTGCGCTAGCCATTTAAAAGCATTTATAGCATTTACTGTCTGTTTTGCCTCTGTTTTCTGCAAAAAAAAAAAAAAAAAAAAAATCTTGTTTTCCCGCCTTACTGAACTAGAATAGTCCAGTCTTCAGAGTTTGCTGATCTCTGGGCTTTGTCTTGGTTCCTGTGCTATTCCATATCCTTATTTGGATAAAAGGAAGCTTCTTTGTTCACCAGTGGGAGTGGGAAGCACTGAGCAGCCTATTTGTCCCTAGAGGAGTGGTACCAGCCAGAAACTTGTAGTCTATTGGCCATTTTGGGTCAATTCCTAGCTCTTTTCAACCCCCTGCTATAAAGCCCACTTTAGCGTGCTTTTTCGCTTGTATTCAACTCAGCACAGCTCCTCGTGGTGTCCTGCAGAGTTCTACAAGCAGCAGAGAGCAAAAGAGTGACTTTTTCCTGATTTAAGTATTTTTTTTCTGGCTTTTTGATTATTTACTGCTTAGCGACTGCATTTTCGCCTGTTTATACAGCTCTGCATTCTATTTAAACTGCTTTTGTGTTGATTAACTGTTTTGCACTTTTAAAAAGTTATTTGTTGCTTAATTTTACCTGTAGGCTAACACACTCAAGTGCGCTAGCCGTTTAAAAGCATTTATAGCATTTACTGTATGTTTTTCCTCTGTTTTCTGCAAAAAAGAAAAAAACAAAAAAAAAAATCTTGTTTTCCCGCCTTACTGAACTAGAATAGTCCAGTCTTCAGAGTTTGCTGATCTCTAGGCTTTGTCTTGGTTCCTGTGCTATTCCATATCCTTATTTGGATAAAAGGAAGCTTCTTTGCTCACCAGTGGGAGTGGGGAGCACTGAGCAGCCTATTTGTCCCTAGAGGAGTGGTACCAGCCAGAAACTTGTAGTCTATTGGCCATTTTGGGTCAATTCCTAGCTCTTTTCAACCCCCTGCTATAAAGCCCACTTTAGCATGCTTTTTCGCTTGTATTCAACTCAGCACAGCTCCTCGTGGTGTCCTGCAGAGTTCTACAAGCAGCAGAGAGCAAAAGAGTGACTTTTCCTGATTTAAGTATTTTTTCTGGCTTTTTGATTATTTACTGCTTAGCGACTGCATTTTCGCCTGTTTATACAGCTCTGCATTCTATTTAAACTGTTTTTGTGTTGATTAACTGTTTTGCACTTTTAAAAAAGTTATTTGTTTGCTTAATTTTACCTGTAGGCTAACACACTCAAGTGCGCTAGCCGTTTAAAAGCATTTATAGCATTTACTGTCTGTTTTTCCTCTGTTTTCTGCAAAAAAGAAAAAAAATAAATAAAATAAAAAAATATCTTGTTTTTCCGCCTTACTGAACTAGAATGGTCCAGTCTTCAGAGTTTGCTGATCTCTGGGCTTTGTCTTGGTTCCTGTGCTATTCCATATCCTTATTTGGATAAAGGGAAGCTTCTTTGTTCATCAGTGGGAGTGGGGAGCACTGAGCAGCCTATTTGTCCCTAGAGGAGTGGTTCCAGCCAGAAACATGTAGTCTATTGGCCATTTTGGGTCAATTCCTAGCTCTTTTCAACCCCTTGCTATAAAGCCCACTTTAGTGCGCTTTTGCATGATTTAGCGCGGAGTTGCCCATAGAGCAGCATCGGGCAGCGCCGGTTAAAGTATTTCTGGCTCCGTAAAGTCTGCTCTTCAATTTTTCTCTTAGAACTTCTCTACTTGCAATCTAAACAGTCTATTCTCTATCTCAAAAGCTCAGCACTTGCTCCTAAAGCATTTTTATATAGGTAAAGTACTTATATACTAAACAAAGTACTACATTAGCCTAGAATCCCCTTGAGTACCCATTTCCCTATAGGTC
The DNA here is from genome assembly GCF_019279795.1 of Protopterus annectens. NCBI lineage: Eukaryota > Metazoa > Chordata > Ceratodontiformes > Protopteridae > Protopterus > Protopterus annectens. Next base: position 1,650,094,547 of record NC_056732.1, read on the forward strand.
CCTTCTGACTCAGTTACACAGCAAACTTTTTCACTTTTTCTAGCATGTCGAAGGGTCAGTTGCTAGCATCCTCTCCTGTTCAGCTGGTGAATCTGGGCATCTTGAGGCAATGTTACAATTGCCTCATGTACACAGACAACCCACTCCTTCTCCCACAAAACACAAATACATGTGAGAGATGCAACTATATAGCCAAACTGGAGGCTGAGCTCTCTCAACTCAGGACTGGCAAGACCAGACAGGAGGAGAAGGAAACCACACACACCACAAACCCAGTTTCACATAGAACTATCACAACTGCAAAACAAACACATAAACACACAAAGACATACTCGGAGGCACTGATCAAAAATCTACCAAAACTACAGAGGCCTCCAAAGCAGACACCCAAGCAACTGCCACCTCAAGACATAAGACATGCAACACATAGTTCTCAAAGTCAGTGTGCTAAACAGTCACAGCCCTTAAGGCCAAACACAATGCCAGACACACTTGTTATAGGTGACTCCATAGTCAGACACACTGACGTCCCACTCACCAGACTGAACAAGGAAAAGATCACAGTAAGCTGCCTGTCGGGCGCTAGAATCCGCCACATAACACAAGCACTCAGGTCACCCACAGCAAGTACAAGTATGACTCAGTCATTGTCCATGCCGGTGTGAATGACCTGAGACGTACCTCCCTGGACTACATGAAAAGAGACATAGAGGAGCTCTCAGATTATGTAGCCCAGGCCGGTATGACCCTGACCCTGAGCAGTATCCTACCCTCACCAAGAATGATGCCACAATACAGAGACAAAATGATCAGCTTTAATAATTGGCATAATTACTGGTGTCATTCTAAGGGGATCCAATGTCTGTCTGCCTGGGATGACATGCTTGACAAGAAACGCTGCTTCACAAGGGACGGCTTGCACCTGTCACCCCTGGGCTTCCGGATATTGGCAAAGGCTCTTGCCACCCCCATAGTGCCTTTTTTAGGCAAGGCTCAAATGATAAACCTACCGCCCTAGAAAACAAAAATGGAAAAAACTAAGGGTAATACTGCTCAATGCCAGAAGTCTAAACCTCAAGATGTACGCCCTCAAAGCCCTCCTCAGTATGGAGAACATCGATGTCTGTGCTGTGACTGAAACCTGGTTCAAGGCTCCTGAGGGCACCCCAGCACTATCAGGTTATACCTCATATCATGCGTTCCGGCCCCAAAATCCGGACCGAACCACAAAAGGAGGGGGAGTATCCATATTCATAAAGGATACCCACACCTCCAGGTTAGTGGCAACGCACGATGCATCGGAGACCATCCAGGTGCAATTAACCATAGGTAAAACTGCCCTACCATTTGTAGCAAGCTAAAGACCACCCTCTCAAACTCAGGAAACCCACACAGCCTTCCTGAAGACACTGGAGAGTATGAATGTCTCTCCAAACACCATCATATTGGGTGACTTCAACTACCCAAACATAGACTGGGAACATTACTCAAGCCCCAACACCCTAGCCCAAAGGTTCCTGGAGTTCATAAACTCAAATGCTATGGAACAACTAGTCATCATTCCCACAAGAGGAGAAAATATACTAGACCTGATCATCACAAACATGGGGACAAAATGCTCCACACCGGAAGTATATCCCTCATTGGTGAGATCAGACCATAAATTAATCTCACTGGAGATCCACATCCCGCCCCAACCCCAGCAAAAAAGACCACAGTGAAGAACTTCTCAAAAGCAAACTTCACACTTCTTAAGACTGGAGTGGTATCCTTCAAGGCCCCCGAGCCAGTGGAAACCACAACCCACGCTGCTGAAACCCTTACAAAGGCCTTCTACGAGCACCTCCAGGAATGTATGGATCAAGCAATCCCTAATAAAATCAAGACCCTTTCCACCAAAGGCAGGCACCCGGTCTGGTGGACCCCAGCCATAAACAAACTCTACAACAAGAGGAGAAAGCTACTACATGACAGAGTAAAATCCCTAAAAGGGAAGGCATCTCTGATCAATACTAGCAAAAAACTACGATCACTCATAAAATCATCCAAGGCCAACTTTGAGAGAAAAATCGCTAAAGACACAAAAGACAATCATAAGGCCTTCTTTAGCTATGCTAGAAACCTTGGTGGAAACTCCCAGATATGCTCAGAATTAGTCCAAAATGATACAAAAATCACTGAACCCACAGATATTGCCAACATACTGGCAGACAGGTTCAGTGCAAATTTCTCCCCTCCCTCCCCCCCAAAAGGAGAAATATCTATCCCACCAGAGTCTAGCCTCCCAAACATCTCAGATGCCCAGGTGAGAGCTGCTCTCTCTAAAGCAAAAAACACAGCATCAATGGGACGAGATGGTGTCCCCGGCTGTGTGCTACACGAACTCAATGAGGAACTAAACCCACACATAAGGCTGCTGTTTAATCTTAGCCTTACTACAGGATACGTACCCAAAGAATGGCGTACGGCAACTGTGGTCCCACTCCACAAAGGTGGTGCTTCTATGGACCCTGGAAATTACCACCCCATAAGCTTGACGAGCCTTGTCTGCAAAGCCATGGAGAGGATCATAATGGAACTCATAAATAAAGACATTGGGGACCTACAGACACTGGATCCTACCCAATTTGGCTTTGTCAAGGGCAGATCCTGCCTCTTGAACTTGGTCGACTTTTTCAAAACAGTCACTAAGGCCATTGATGAGGGTAAGGCAGTTCACACAGCCTACCTTGACCTAGCAAAAGCGTTCGACACAATACCCCACTCGGGCATCATAGAAAAGCTCACCAGCTTAGATGTAAACCCATATGTCACAAGATGGGTTGCAAACTGGCTCAAGGACAGAACCCACAGGGTTAGAGTTGCTGGTGCCATGTCAGACTCTAAGCCGGTCAGGAGTGGTGTCCCACAGGGCTCAGTCCTGGGCCCCCTCTTGTTCGGCATTTATTTTTCTGAAGTGCAGGCAAACATAGGGGGATTGTGGCTGACAAAATATGCAGATGACTGCAAACTGGGCACCATAATTGACACTCCATCAGACACAGACATCCTCCAGAGAGGTCTCATAGAAATGGATAACTGGTGCCAGAGCCATGGCCTTAAGCTAAATGCCAAAAAATGTATAGTTATACCCTTTGGGAAAAACAAGGTAACCCCTAATTACCACATAGGTGGTAATCTATTAAACACGGAAGAAGTTATCAGGGACCTGGGGACCCAAGTTGACAGTAACCTCTCTTTTGACACTCACATTGCCAAAGTGGTTAGTAAGACCTTCTACATTGCCCACCTGATCATGAAGGGATTCACATCCAGATCAGGAGAGGTCATTGTACCCCTGTACTCTTCACTTATCAGACCAATTATTGAGTACAACACCCCATTTGGAATGTACCTTACCCGACACCTGCAGCAGTTGGAAAGACCCCAAAAGTTCCTCACCAAAATGATAAAGGGGCTCAAACATATGTCATACGCTGCCCGACTGAAGAAACTCCAGCTCTATTCAGTCACATACCATCTGCTCAGAGGTGATCTGTGCCTGACATACAAGGCCATGTCCAACCCGGAATTAATGGACATGCTCCACCTCAAAAAATCCAAATCCACCAGAGCCATGAGAGCAAAAGACTTAAACCTCAACACGGATATAAATAGGACGTGCTGGAGGGACAGATTCATCACCCAGAGACTCCCTACACTATGGAACAGAATCCCAGTCCATGTGAGGCAGAGCCCGTCACTGACACTGTTCAAGAGAAATCTTGACGAGTGGATGGGAGATCGTAGGTTTACCCCGGGAATCATCTCTGTGTCACTGCTGGACAGAGGCACAGCAAACTAATGGGTATAATATTCTCATCCTAAGGGGTGGTGAAAGCCACACACACACTCTGGCTAGGCTTATAAATGCCCTAGGGCAGATAGCCTAGTATGAACCTATGAACCTATGAACCTATGAACTTGTCTTTGGCATTTACTTCTTGAATATCAAAGTAAATGTTAAGAGTTTATGGCTGTCCAAGTCTGCAGATGACTATAAACTTCGTGTTATCATAACTCCTCAGAAGGCATCAAGATCCTCCAAGAAGGCTTTTTTCCAAACAAATAACTGGTGTCAAAACCATGGACTTAATGCAAAGAAATTTATAGCAGTATCCTTCTGCAGGCATAACTTCCCCTGTAACTATCACACTGAAAACACATTCCTGAAAGTTGATCCTGTAGTCACAGATCTGAAAACATATGGCAATGAATTGTCCTTTGATTATCACATATCCACTATTGCAAGGAAGTCCTTTTTCACAACAGCTTATGTATAAAGGTATGGTGCCCAGGTCCGGGATGTAATCATTCCATTGTACTTGACTGTAATTAGGCCAATCACTGAATATAATGCCCTTGTCTGGATAACTGTAATAAGGCCAATCATTTAATATAATGCCCCTGTGTGTATTGCACCTATCTAAACAATTCTCACAACTGGAATAACCATAAAGTCTTCTCATAAAACATAAAAAAAAAATAAAAATCAAAGGCCTAAATCACAAACATTATGCAGACAATATCAAACCTTTGTTGCACTTTTCCATATCATACAGGTACTAAGAGAAGACCTCTGCCTCACATACAGAGCTTCAACAGGCCCTATCCTGTCAGACTTATTACACATTCACAAGCTTGATGGTACTAATACCCTAACACCCAAAATGAAATTTCAATCTCTACTGCAGCATAAACAGGACATACTGGAAGAAGATGTATGAATTACATAGAAAACTGCTTCTATGGGGAAGTCTTCCATTCCACATAAACCAAAGTACTTCTCTTACTCTGTTCAAATGTAATGTAGATGAATGGATGAAGAATTGTTACTTCATCCCAAGTTTAGTACTCATGACTCCATAGAAATAGGCAACAGGTAAATGTCCCAACATTATCCTTGTATTGCCCTCCTGTATTATTCATACACAAACTATAAGGGCTCAGATAGTACCATGGGAATGTAAGACTAGGCCTCCTATGATGCTCCTAAATCAATAGCCTAGGAAGCATCTCTGAACTAGTTTGTCCCCATGTTAAAACTGTGGGTAACAGGAAGAAAAGAGTAAGCTAATCAATGCATGTGCAGAAAGTGGTAGTAGGTCAACAGCACGCTAAGTCACTGCATGTGTAAGAAGTGGTAGTAAGTCGACAGCAAGCTAAGTCACTGCATGTTTAGAAAGTGGTGGTAAGTCAACAGCAAGCTAAGTCACTGAACATGTAGAAAGTAGTAGTAAGTCAACAGCAAGCTAAATCACTGCACCTGTAGAAAGTGGTAGTAAGTAAACAGCAAGCTAAGTCGGTGTGTGTGCAGAAAGTGGTAGTAAGTCAATAGCAAGCTAAGTCACTGCACCTGTAGAAAGTGGTAGTAAGTCGACAGCAAGCTAAGTCACTGCATGTGTAGAAAGTGGTAGTAAGTCAACAGCAAACTAAGTCACTGCATGTTTAGAAAGGTGGTGGTAAGTCAACAGCAAGATAGGTCACTGCACCTGTAGAAAGTGGTTGTAAGTCGACAGCAAGCTAAGTCACTGCACATGTAGAAAATGGCAGTGTCGACAGCAAGCTAAGTCACTGCACATGTAGAACTGGTAGTAATTCAACAGCAAGCTAAATCATTGCACATATAGAAAGTGGCAATAAGTTACTGCACATGTAGAAAGTGGTAGTAAGTCAACAGCAAGCTAAGTCACTGCATGTGTAAAAGTGGTAGTAAGTCGACAGCAAGCTAAGTCACTGCACATGTAGAAAGTGGTACTAATTTATCAACAAGCTAAGTCACTGCATGTGTAGAAATGGTAGTAAGTCGACAGCAAGCTAAGTCACTGCACATATAGAAAGAGGTAGTAAGTTGACAACAAGCTAAGTCACTGCACATGTAGAAAGTGGTAGTAAGTTGACAACAAGCTAAGTCACTGCACATGTAGAAAGTGGTAGTAAGTCGACAGAAAGCTAAGTTACTGTACGTGTAGAAGTGGTAGTAAGTCCACAACAAGCTAAGTCACTGTGTGTCCAGAAAGTGGTGGTAAGTCGACAGCAAGCTAAGTCACTGCACGTATAGAAAGTGGTAGTAAGTCAACAGAAAGCTAAGTCACTGCACATGTATAAAGTGATAGTAAGTCGACAGCAAGCTAAGTCACTGCATGTGTAGAAAGTGGTAGTAAGTCGACAGCAAGCTAAGTCACTGTGTGTCCAGAAAGTGGTGGTAAGTCGACAGCAAGCTATGTCACTGCACATGTAGAAAGTGGCAGTAAGTCGACAGCAAGCTAAGTCACTGCACATGTAGAAAGTGGTAGTAAGTTGACAGCAAGCTAAGTCTCTGCACATGTATAAAGCAGTAGTAAGTCAACAGCAAGCTAAGTCACTGCACATGTAGAAAGTGGTAGTAAGTCAATAGCAAGCTAAGTCACTGCATGTGTAGAAAGTGGTAGTAAGTCGACAGCAGGCTAAGTCACTGCACATGTAGAAAGTGGTAGTAAGTCAATAGAAAACTAACAGTCCAAAACAGAAGAGAGGTTAATACTCCACAACAATCGAAGAAAACCAGATGGATGAAAGTAGAAACAAATCCTTTTATTCGAATAAGTAAGCGCTTTCATGTTGCTTGGAACGCTTCATTAGACTTTAACAAAACATAGAAATTTGAATCAGCTTATATACAAGTAAAGAACCAATGAAACTCACATTACTAAGTCACATGTAAGTTACAAAAAATACATCATTTCCTTTTCATCAAATATTTTAAAAATAATTAAAAAAATATCCTATAAAATCTTTATATTGATACATACTACAAGCAGACATATATATATAAAAATATGTTAAAATATGTATTTAATAAAACAATTTAATTTAATAAACATATTAATGCCATTTAATGTTTCAGTGGCCTATCTAATAGGAATGGTTTTAATGACAATTTGTCATTAAGACCATGACATTTATTTGCAGCTAATTTAATTATCCACCTAGCTTCAGCTTTTTCTGTCTTATTACCAATATTACCAAGCCTCTCTGTCTCTATCAACTGTCCTATAACCAAAAATCTAAAGGCATGTGTAGCGTCATTATGCAATGTATGCCTGGCCAGGGCATTCCCTTCATTTTCCCTATGGATAGCATAAAGATGCTCCCTTATTCTTTCTCTTAGAGTCCTGTTGGTCTTCCCTATATAGAAACAATGACATTTTATGCAAGAGGCTAAATAAATCACATTTCTTGATTTACAATCAGCATATTCATTGAATTCATATCTGACACCAGTATCTGGATGTATGAAAGCATTGGAATTCATTATATAAATACACATGCATAAGTACCCTTCCTCTGAGAGGAAATCTTATTCCTTGGCACTCTTTCATAACAAAGCATGCGTTTAAGTGATTTAGTATTCTTATAGCTAAAGGATGGTTTTTCACCAACTAAATCTTTAATACCATCATCTAACTGCAGAATATTCCAGTGTCTCCTTATAATGTTAACAATAGAGGTATTATTATTAGTGAATGGAATCACTAGCCTCCTCTTATCATTTCTCCTCACTGTAGGTCTCCCATCTACATTGCCATGCTTTTTAATGAATGGCTGTCCTAGATGTTCACGTTCAAAAGTATCCAATGAATGCATGTCACTATTGCAATAACCTCTATGTCTAAAATCACTTTCTATAGTTATTAGTGCTACAGAGAAAACTAAGTCATTGCTGGTTATGTTAGAAAAACATTTCACTTGATTACTCACAATATTTTTATGTATATGGGGAGGATGCATACTACTTCTATGAAGAATGGCATTCTTCCTACATGACTTTCTAAATACTTCTGTCTCAAAGATATTGCCATTTTTATTCAATGTCACATCTAAAAAATCAATAGTGTCGTGTGAATAAATATCAGTCAATGTAAGAAATGTAGTGGTTCCATTAATATATAAGACAAAGTCTTTTAAAAGTTCTACTGTACCTCCCCAAATCAAAAAAACATCATCTACAAAACGTTTGTAGTACTTTATGGAAGTAGAAAAAGTCAAATGTTCTAAGACATATGTGTTTTCCCAATATGCTAGAACAAGGTTAGCATAAGAGTTGGCACAAGATGTGCCCATAGCTACTCCTTTGATTTGAAGATAGTATTCATTGTTAAAAGTAAAAACATTATGACAAAGAACCATTTCTAATAACATTGTAATTTTAATAACCTGACTGTTATTTAGCCCTTTATTTAACAAATAAAGCCTTAAGAAATCTATTCCTACATCATTTGGTATGCAGGTGAAAAGAGAAGCAACATCCAATGTTACCATATAGTCTGAGGTTTCTAGAGTATTATTCACATTAAAAGGTGCTAGAGTTTCCAAAAACTGTTTAGTGTCACGTAATATAGATCTAGTAGATTCTACAACTGGTCTCAAGTTTTTCTCTAAATAAATAGATATTGTCTCAGTTAACCAGCCTCTACCAGATAATATTGGTCTAAGTGGGGGGTTATTCATGGTCTTGTGTACCTTAGGTAAACCTCTAATTACTGGTATCACAGGTTTTTCTATCAATAAATACTTATACAATTCTTCATCAATAATCCCACACATCAACATGTCATACAAATCTGCATGTACTGTTTTTATTAGTCTATCGAAATCTGACATACTCAGTCTCTTATAAGTGGTAGTATCTGAGAGCATTTCTAATATAGTATCATGGTAGTAGCTGGTATCTAGAAGTACTGTAGCTCCCCCTTTGTCAGCTTGTCTAATCACTATATTAGTATTGTTCTGTAAATCTTGCAACGCTAATTTTTCTTCTTTAGTAACATTGTAAAAATATGGTTTAATATTATTACTTTCAAATAATTTCAACAAATCATCACTACATGCTCTTTCAAAACTGTCTAGTAAGGGATGTATAGCAGGCATATATGTGGAAGGTTTCTTAAAAGATAAAGCGTCAGTATTAAATGTATTATTGCCAAATTGTAAGCCAAGTGCAATATTCCTAACAAAACATTTAATGTCCACTATTAAATCACTTACATCAGTCCCTTGGGAGGGAATAAAGGATAAACCTTTGTTCAAAATCTCTCTCGTTGTCCAAGAGCATGTGGCTGGATAAATTTATAATCAAGTCCTGGTTACTGGTTTCAGAGTCTTTTTCTGAAATTCGAACTGTCCTACTGACATCTTCCTTTTCCTGGTGGTTTGTGGACTCCAATTCCGCCTCATGTCCTGTCGAAAAGGGAGTGGAAAACAAAGAGAATTTGTATAATTAAATTCAATTGATGAAACTTCACCTGTTAATACTGTGGTTTTCCTTCTTACTACTGGTGCAGGCACAGTAGCTGTGTGTAACACTTCCGTTGGTGCAGAGCTCACGCTGGAGCGTGGTTCAGCCAGTGTTACTTCAGCCTGAGAAGAGGAAGCAAGTGTGGAAGTGGTGGGAACAAATAGATCATTACGCTCCAAAGAGTGTGTTTCAGTGCTTGCACATGTCACAGCATATGTTGTCCTGGTGGATTCTCTCGGCCAGGAGAAGACGTTCCCCCCTGAGAAATCCATATAGTCTCTCTCCAGTTTCTTCTTTTTGGCCAATAATAGTTTATTATCTAGCGCTTGCATCATAGCCGCTATATCAGAAAGAAAATCTTCTTTCTGTGTGATAGTGAGAGCAGCAGCCAATTTCTCCTCTAAAGCTATGGCTTCTTGTTGAAGTGCAGATTCTATGGAGGTGTACTGTTCAATGAGAAGCCTCATATAAGCATAACTCGTATCTAGATTAAGTTGCTGCCATTTAGACAAAAGTTGAGGATATGTAGAACCAAAGGTAGGCATTTTTAACAAACGAAGACCTCTAGGAATAACTTTAAATTTAATACATGCCTCCATATGTCTTTTTTGCCACTGGGCATTTTTAATTTTACTAAGATTGTCCTCAAGCTTTCTCATTATTTGCAAGACATCTACATGCCAATCAGTATCTCTATGTGTAGAGGCTGCTTTGGCTAATTCAGCATAAGACAGTTTTAATAGTGGATTAATACCTTCTGTAAAAATATTGGTGAGACCCAGAGGTCTAGATTCAAGTAATCCATTGGATACGTTGCTGGTTCCTTCTGTCATGTCCCTTCAGTGAACAAAATAGCAAAGCTCAACAAGAAAAGAGCACTATCAGGGTAAGGTATCACCTCACAAATCAAGCAACAGTCCAAAACAGAAGAGAGGTTAATACTCCACAACAATCGAAGAAAAACAGATGGATGAAAGTAGAAACAAATCCTTTTATTCAAATAAGTAAGCGCTTTCTAAAACTAAGTCACTGCACGTGTAGAAAGTGGTAGTAAGTTGACAGCAAGCTAAGTCACTGCACATGTAGAAAGTGGTAGTAAGTCAACAGAAAGCTAAGTCACTGCACATGTAGAAAGTGGTAGTAATTTATCAGCAAGCTAAGTCACTGCATGTTTAGAAAGTGGTGGTAAGTCAACAGCAAGCTAAGTCACTGCATGTTTAGAAAGTGGTGGTAAGTCAACAGCAAGCTAAGTCACTGCATTTGTAAAAGTAGTTTTAAGTCGACAGCAAGCTAAGTCACTGCACATATAGAAAGTGGTAGTAAGTTGACAGCAAGCTAAGTCACTGCACATGTAGAAAGTGGTAGTAAGTTGACAACAAGCTAAGTCACTGCACATGTAGAAAGTGGTAGTAAGTCAACAGAAAGCTAAATTACTGTACGTATAGAAGTGGTAGTAAGTCGACAGCAAGCTAAGTCACTGCACGTGTATAAAGTAATAGTTAGTTAACAGCAAGCTAAGTCATTGCACATGTAGAAAGTGGTAGTAAGTCAACAGCAAGCTAAGTCACTGCATGTGTAGAAAGTGGTAGTAAGTCGACAGCAAGCTAAGTCACTGTGTGTCCAGAAAGTGGTGGTAAGTCGACAGCAAGCTATGTCACTACACATGTAGAAAGCTGCAGTAAGTCGACAGCAAGCTAAGTCACTGCACATGTAGAAAGTGGTAGTAATTTATCAGCAAGCTAAGTCACTGCACCTGTAGAAAGTGGCAGTAAGTCGAGAGCAAGCTAAGTCACTGCACATGTAGAAAGTGGCTATAAGTCGACAGAAAGCTAAGTCACTGCACGTGTAGAAAGTGGTAGTATGTTGATAAGAAAAGCAGCAAGTAACTTTGAGATCAAGGTTGCAGAAAATGTTTGGAATAACAACAAAAAGGCATTGTTTACACGTTTACAATCTGATGGAAAATATGCAGGCTCTAGAATTACCTTAAAATATCAAGATATCTACAACTAATCCAAACTAGTAATGGTATTAGCTATTTTTTTTTTTAATAAAGATCTAGCCAGCAGACAAACACATCATCCAGACTTTGATATCTCTGGTAAGTGTCCTGTTATCTCACATGATCCTGTCTCTAATAAAAGTCATTAAGCCAAATTCAACAGCTGACTTGTACGGCTTAAACTTTTTTTTACATGGTATGGCAAAAATGTTTGGTGCCTTGCCTTTTGGACCAATTTCAAAGAATAATGGAAGAAGGATCTCTGCCAGATATTTGGAAGGAAACAATAGTCATACATACATCTAAACCTCAATTCTACCCTACAATTGACAGTTACAGGCCAATCAGTCTTATCTGTACAATATGTAAACACCATGAGCTACTCTCACACCTTTCAGCACTCCCTCAATTTTAAGTTAGACATTTTCAATAGGATGTTCTACCCATTTGTTCTTGTTTAACAAACCTAATTAGAGTTTTTAATATGCATATTATCAGCTTGCTGGACAATGGCCTTGCAGTTAATGTTGTCTATTCAGACCTTGCCAAGGCCTTATACCATATAGACATTATGAAGATTAACCCAAATGTATATATATATATATATATATATATATATATATATATATATATATATATATATGTGTGTATATATATATCTGTATGTATATATATATATATATATATATATATATATATATATAAAATTAGATGGATTAGGCTAACTGAAATGAAGCTTCTACAATGTTAACCTACAGAAATTATGTATATTAATGTTTTAACTGATTTTTTTTTGTCTTTTTCATTTATTCTTTATAATATTGTTATATTAGCATAATTTGGAGCTTATCTCCCCGAGCCTCTACTGAAAATGGACATGTAACCAGTTAGACTAGCCCGGTCAACAAATGTAAAATAAATAAAAATAAACCGAACGATGGACATAAAATGTTTGGTTAGAATTAAGGACAGCTATTCTGATTATAAAAGTATTAGGGTGAGTGTTGCACAGAAATCTGTTTTTGGCACCTACAATCACCGTGTCCTCCAAGGTTCTTGTTTCCATCCAAAGGGTAATGTCAGAAAATGCACAGCAATACACAATGACTTCCATAATCCCATGTTGTCATACGCTTTGGATAACCACTTTCAGTCAACGGTCACAAATGTGAGGGATTTGGGATATTAACAGACTAACCTTTAAAATCTGATGACCGTATTGAATCAGTTATAAGAGAAATGACTTCTGTGGTTTAATTAGAGATATTCTGTGATGTGTCACCAGAAAGGATAAAAGAGTTTTCCCCTCATTATATATTATGACACAACACCCCATTACTGAATACTGTGGATCCTTCTGCATCTTTAATGTGTCACAAATGAAGACTGTATAACACATTGAAAATATATACACAAAGACCTCTTCAAGCCACATTTTATGAGTAAAAAGCCCTAAATCCAAACTGTGGCTCCCCCTGAGTGTTTAATGTGCCACAATTGAAAAAGGTAGACTGTATACAAATGATATACATGAAGCTCTGGGTTATCCTTCAAGAAACTCTTAAATGGCCTTACCAGGCCCTGAGTTTGTATTCAGTAAGAATGCACATTCAATGTTTTTCTACTACGTGGTCATTTGCAAGAGGTTATTTTAACATTCATGCAGTCATGACATGTGTCTTTGAATCACCCACACCTCTCGCAGTCATGACGTGCATCTCTGAATCACTCACACCTCTCGCAGTCATGACGTGTGTCTTTGAATCACCCACACCGCGCGCAGTCATGACGTGCATCTCTGAATCACCCACACCTCGCACGTTGCCACTAACTGCAGTATTTTGCACTACACAACGTGCTCATCGATCTCAGCCTAATTTGTGCAATTTGTAAACCATATGGCAGATGAAATGCCTATGTGGGGTCCCACCCACTGAGCTCACTGCAGGCTCATCTCATTGAGACAACTCTGAGAGTTTGATCTCCTCTCTTATGGGAGTATGTAAGGTGGTGACTGGGTGAAGCCCCTCTCCAAAAATGAGTTAATTTTTGTCATTTTTTCAACATCATTCTTGTCAAATTACGTCTCAATCAGATGATTTTTGCAGTGAGATAAAAAGACTCTCTCAAATGTGTTGTCCTGGAATCACACACATTTAGTGTATGTTTTTGCCTTACTCTCCCATACGTGTATGTTCTGAGCTATATACATTTAACTAAAAGTTTATCTTTTTAAGGTAAGATTGTGGCTAAATGTAAATTTAAATAAAAATTAGAAAAGCATTGGCAAAAAAAAAAAAAAATCAGCATTTTCATCAAAAGAACATTCCTATAGTTTTCTATAAAATATGCCCCTTGTTGCTCATCCCTCTATATACAGAAGACGAAACAAGCAGGTTAGTTAATTTAAATGCTTTATTACATAGAAACACATTAGGATGGATAGTAGAATCATAAAATATAAATGAACTGATTAACAGACAGACCATATATACGGGTCTATATCACCATTTCAAACGTTAAAATAGTGAAAAACGAAAAGACAGACACAGAAATATCGAACTACAACATGTCCGAACAATGAAAACGCCAAAAGTAAAAATATCGAATTGCCATAGTTGGCCAACCCCACCTCCCTCTCCTTAAAGCACAACAACTTAAAAAAAAGTAAAGTATAAAAGACCCATGTCAGCAGTGTGTCAAATAAATGTTGCAAACGTCTCCAAAATAGAAAAGAATGTATTTCCAATAGTACGGCCAAAATGTCAACTCACTTCAAACCTTAAGTAGTAGAGCTATCATCCTAAGGAATTCACATGCAGAATGTTTTTTCCTACTACTCAACACTGCTTGCATACGGCATTGCCTATCAACACTCTTGCGTTTTTTAGGGGGCGGTGGACAGCCAGACTGCAATTGTAGTCGCACTTCATTGATCCTGTTCTGTTTACGCACCAGTACATTTAAAACAGCTGATATGTCTGAAATCCTCCTACCTAACAGACATCATACACGGCAATGCCAGCCTTCCACATAGTTCTGGGTGTGTGGAAGTGATAACTCATTCAGACGAGAAATATTTATTTTATTTATTTATTTATTTTTACATTTGTTAACCGGGCTAGTCCAAATGGATACATGTCCATTTTCAGTGGAGGCCCGGGGAGAAAAGCTACAAATTCAAAGAAATTCTATAATACATATTAAAAATATACAGAAACAGAAACATATAATACAAAAAATTTGCTACATGACTTTAAAATAGTGTTGGTCCTGAATGAAATAGGGAAGGCTGGTGGAAATCTAGCTTAATGTGCAGACCTAGTCTGCCGCTTGCGGATACGTCCTAGAACATACACTTCTTCAAAGTATAATAACAAATCCTTCCCTTCTACCGGAAAGGTCTCTGACACAGTATGAAATGTACTAACAACCTCATCCTCATGCAGAAACGACAGTGCTACTAACTTCTTCACAGATAGTTGGAATTGTACACTCTTACCATACAGCGTGGACAAACCGAGAGCCTGTACCTTTCGCCATATGGCTTGTGAAAAATGGAATCGACACACCTTAGGAGTTACGTTATAGAAACTATGCCTGACACTTTTTATGGCTGCCATTTCAAAGTCACACAACATATATTCCACTGTAGGTTCTATGTCGAGTGATGACAGTAGTTCAAACACACACTCCCATAAATAATTATATGCCTTGTATGACTTTTTAGTCATCAGGCAATATACAAGGGGCAAACACTTGGTATTCTCACCAGATGACATTATTCCATGGACACTATACAGTTGACGGCATAGCCGACCCTTTGTCAAGAACACACCATCCATTAACCACAGTTTACATGAACACAGATCCTGCAGATTTTCTTTCATACTAAATACAAGTACATGAATATTGCTATGTAAATCCACCTTCTGTTTCTGTATAAAACATCCTTCTCTTAACTCATAGTCTGTGACATTTACGTTCATTAAAGGGGTTGACATAATTTTATAGGTGAGCATTTTCCTACGTCGCACACAATTCACTCGTTGTAACACTAACTGCCTAGATGGCAAATGTACAGTGCTCTTTACTGACGTACTAGCAATTATATCATCCACCACTAATGCTGGGGTTGTTCTAGTTACCCGAGCTGTTCCTTTATAGGTTCCATAGGTTCATAGGTTCATACTAGGTTATCCTCCCTAGGGCATTTATAAGCCTAGCCAGAATGTGTTTGGCTTTCGCCACCCATTTTAAATTTATTTTGCTATGCCCTTTTTCAAGGTTAGTATACTGTGCCTCTATCTAACAGTGACACAGAAGTGATACCCGGGTTAAACATACGATCTCCCATCCACTCATCAAGATTCCTCATGAAGAGAGTCAATGAGGGACTCTGCCTAACCTGGACTGGGATTTTATTCCAGAGTAAAGGGAGCCTCTGGGTTATGAATCTGTCCCTCCAGCATGTCCTATTTATTTCAGTGCTGAGGTTCAAGTCTCTCAAGCGCGTAGCTCGATAGGATTTGGATTTTCTGAGGTGCAGCATGTCCATTAATTCCGGGTTGGACATGGCTTTATATGTCAGGCACAGATCGCCTCTGAACAGGTGGTATGCCACTGAGTAGAGCTGGAGTTTCTTTAACCGGGCAGCATATGGCATCTGTTTGAGCCCTTTGATCCTCTTGGTGAGGTACTTTTGGGGTCTTTCCAGTTGCTGCAGGTGTCTGGTAAGGTACATCCCAAAAGGGGCATTGTACTCAATTATGGGCCTGATGAGGGATGAGTAAAGAGGCACGATGACCTCCCCTGATCTAGATGTGAATCCCTTCATGATTAGGTGGGCTATATAAAATGTTTTTCTAACCACTTTGACCACGTGGTTGTCAAATGAGAGATTGCTATCAACTTGGGTCCCCAGGTCCCTAATTACTTCTTCTGTACTTAAAGGATTACCACCTATGTGATAATTTGTGGGCACTTTGTTTTTGCCATAGGGGATGACTATACACTTTTTGGCATTTAGCTTGAGGCCATGGCACTGGCACCAGTTGTTTGTTTCTATGAGGCCCTTTTGGAGGATACTTGTGTCGGCTGGAGAGTTGATTATGGCACCCAGTTTGCAGTCATCTGCGAACTTGGTCAGCCACAGTCCTTCCGTGTTGGCCTGTACCTCCAAGAAATATATACCGAACAAGAGAGGTCCCAGGACTGAGCCTTGTGGGACACCACTTGTAACTAGTTTGGAGTCTGACATGGCTCCAGCAATTCTAACCATGTGGGTTCTGTCCTTGAGCCAGTTTGCAATCCATCTAGTGACATAGGGGTTTATATTTAAGCTGATGAGCTTATCTATAATGCCCGAGTGGGGTATTGTATCGAAGGCTTTTGTGAGGTCCAGGTAGGCTGTGTGGACCACCTTCCCCTCGTCAATGGCCTTGGTGACTGTTTCAAAGAAATCAACCAGGTTTAAGAGGCAGGATCTGCCCTTAACAAAGCCGAACTGGGTAGGATCCAGTGTCTGTAGGTCCCCAATATCTTTATTTATGAGGTCCATGATGATCCTTTCCATAGCTTTGCAGACCAAGCTAGTCAGGCTTATGGGGCGATAGTTTCCAGGATCCGTTGAGGCACCACCTTTATGGAGAGGGACCACTGTTGCTGTACACCACTCTTTGGGTACATATCCTGCAGTAAGGCTGAGATTGAACAGTAGTTTCATGTTTGGGTTTAGCTCTTCATGGAGTTCATGTAGGATGCAGCCCGGGACACCGTCTGGTCCCATTGATGCTGTGTTTTTTGCTTTGGAGAGGGCAGCTCTTACCTGAGGATCTGAGATTTCAGGGGGGCAGCACTCTGCTGGGATAGATATTTGCCCTTTTGGTGGGGAATGGTGGAGAAGTTTGCGCTGAACCTGTCAGCTAGGATGTTGGCAATGTCTGTGGGTTCAATGTATTTTCAGTAATTTTGGACTAATTCTGAGCATATCTGGGAATTACCACCCAGGTTCCTAACATAACTAAAGAAAGCCTTGTGATTATCCTTAGTGTCCTGTGCAATTTTTCTCTTGAAGCTGGCCTTAGACAATTTTATGAGTGCCCGTAGTTTTTTGCTGATACTGATCAGTGATACCTTCCCTTTTTGGGATTTTGCTCTATCATTTAGTAGCTTCCTCCTTCTATTGTATAGTTTGTTTATGGCTGGGGTCCACCAGACAGGCCGTCTGCCTTTGGAGGACTGGGTCTTGGTTTTATTTGGGATCGCATGATCCATGCATTCCTGAAGGTGTTCATAGAATGCATTTATAAAGGATTCTGCGGTCTGGGCCATATTTTCCACAGGCCCGGGGGCTTTGAAGGATTCCACCTCGGTTTTGAGGAGTGTGAAATTTGCTTTAGAGAAGTTTTTCACTGTGGTTTTCTGGGCAGGGGGTGGGGTCGGGATGTGAATATCCAGTGAGATTAGTTTATGGTCTGATCTTACAAGTGAGGGATACACTTCTGGTCTGGAGCGTCTCCATGTTGGTGATGATCAGGTCCAGTATGTTTTCCCCTCTTGTGGGACTGGTAACAAGTTGTTCCATAGCATTTGAGTTTATAAATTCTAGGAACCTTTGGGCTAGGGTGTTGGAGCTAGAGTAATGCTCCCAGTCTATGTTTGGGTAGTTGAAGTCACCCAATATAATGGTGTTTGGAGAGACCTTCATATTTTCCAGTGTTTTCAGAAAGGCCGAGTGGGGTTCCTGGGTTTGGGAGGGTGGTCTGTAGCAGGCTATAAACTGGAAGGCAGTTTTACCCACTGTTAGTTGCACATGGATAGTCTCTGATGCTTCGTGCTTTGCCACCAACCTGGAGGTGTGGGTATCTTTGATGAATATCGATACTCCCCCTCCTTTTGTGGTTCGGTCCAAGTTTTGGGGCTGAAAAGCATGGTATGAGGTATAACCTGGTAGTGCTGGTGTGCTCTCGGGAGCCCTGAACCAGGTTTCTGTTACTGCATAGATATCGATGTTCTCCATGCTAAGGAGAGTTTTGAGTGTGTACATCTTGAGGTTTAGACTTCTGGAGTTGAGTAGCATTACTCTTAGTTTCTTATCCCTTGTGATACCTATGGAGGTGGGTTTGTCTTTTGAGCCTTGCCTAAAAAAGGCACTATGGGGGTAGCAAGAGCCTTTGCCAATATCCAAAAGCCCAGGGGTGACAGGTGCAAGTCGTCCCTAGCGAAGTATCGTGGCTTGTCGAGCATATCATCCCAAGCTGACAGGCATTGGATCCCCTTTGAATGACACCAGTACTTAAGCCAATTGTTGAAATTGATCATCTTGTCTTCATATTGTGGCATCATTCTTGGTGAGGGTAAGATGCCACTCAAGGTCAGGGTCATACCGGCCTGGGCTACATGCTCAGAGAGCTCCTTTATGTCTCTTTTCATGTAGTCCAGGGAGGTACGTCTCAGGTCATTCACACCAGCATGGACAATGACTGAGTCATATTTGTACTCAGACTTTAGGTCATGATAAGCTACATACCATTCCATTTCTGTTGCATCTGGTGCATGTGTATGACATACAGACTTTAATAACAGTTCACCTTCTACCTGCGCTATAGTAATAGCTCTACCTTTGCACTTACTTGACGGTTTCAGCTTGCAACACCAATACTTCCTATCTTTGATTTTCTTTTCTAGACTTTACATATATTCGTCCTCATGTAACATAGGTTTGTTTTTTTGTGATGTGACACTCGGATAAACTTAACCTAGTGTACCTGGCACTACTGGAAGGGTGCCGGCCATTGTCAAATTGACACGTAGAATGCACACAAACTATGTGTTACTCACTATATTTATTGCCACGTAGCAAGCTATTTATCAATAAATTTCTTACTTGTTTCATGGACTAGTACCAATATATTTTTTACTTGTTTCATGGACTAGCACATTGTTGTGTTTCATGTCAGAAACGTAAGTTGGCCAACTATAACTTTTCGGTTTATTTACTTTAGAACATTTATGCATTCGAACAAGTTGTAGTTCGGGATTTCTGTGTCAGCCTTCTCGTATTCAGCTATTTTAACATTCAAAATGGTGATATAGACCTATATATACATGCATCCTTACATCTCAACAGCTCTCTACAAAATGGCAGCCAGACTTGCACGTGCTAACTTAGAATATATCCGAGGAGTTTTGCTAACAATCCATGGACAAAGGTTTCAAACCTAACTGAGACTTTCCAAACTGATTTTTAACCTGTTTAATCATTATTTGTTTGCTTCACTGAAATTTTTTTTCCTTAAAATATTTGTACTATTCAAACATTTTCAGGCCTATGTTAATAATGTAAATAGTTGATTTAGTTTCATTGTTGTTAAAAGTTGTCTGCTCAGTATAAAAAAAAAAAGACTTGCACGTGATCAGTATTTATACACTTGTACAAGCCCTTGGATAGCTTCTCAAAGATACACACACACACACACACACACACACACACACACACACACACACACACACACACACACACACACACACACACTGATCTACATCATCCCTCTTAAAAAGATTGCCCTTAAATAAAAAAAGACTTTGCATTAGACATGCATTAAGATACACATTAAAAATAAACACAACAGTTAATTTATGCCCAATTTGCCATGTATCTATGACATGGTCTGGAGATGTGACTGGATCTAGTAACATAACAATTAGGACTGCAATAGGGACAGTCTTTATTGAACAACTCATATCAGGAACTTCTGGATTCATCACAGGGACAGGAATACTCTCTGGAACTTCTTCTGGTATTGAAACACAACTCACTCTGAGATAAAGAGTCCTTCTCACAGGCTATAGGCTGTGGTATAGGCTCAGACAGCGGCATCAAATGTTTCAGATTCAGCCTACATTCTGCTCCTTGTGAATCCACAATGTACAGCCTCAGCTGTGAGCAAATATTCTTCATGACACCAATCCGATCATAACCTCTGGACATTAGCATCCTTACCACTTCTCCCTGTCACAATGGATTGAGCAGTTTTCTGGTATTATCATAATAGGACTTCTGGATTAAACGCTTCTTCATTGGTTTTCATTGACCTGTTGTTCTTGACACATGGAACCAACAATCGACTACTGATTGGTATTTTGGTTCTGGTTTGTCTTAACAGAAGTCTCTGAGTAGGTGAGCCAAGATGTTTATCATGTGGAATATTTCTAAGACATAAAAGATTCAGGAAAACATCACTGTTATCTTGTTTCAACTTCTCTAGTCATTTTTCACTTTGAACTGCATGTTCTGCCAAACCATTTGACTGTGGATACTCTGGGCTACTTGTGACATGAGTAAAGTCCCACTCTTTTGCAAATCCTTTCAACTTTTGTCTTGCAAACTGTGTGCTATTGTCGGAAATAACTTTGTGCAGACTTCCATGAACTGCAAAATGACGTTTCATCTTGGTGATGACAGTACTGGATGCTAGATTGCAAAGTAGGTCAATCTCAAACCAATTTGAGTATGAGTCTACTAACACCAAATAATGTTGACTATTCCACTCAAAAATGTTGGTGGCTATTGTCTACCAAGGTAGTTCCAGAATCTGTTGCAGTTGAAGCATTTTTTCTCTTGATTTGATTTAGTACTATTACACACAGAACAAGATGATAGTACTCTGTTAATATCTTGTGACATTAAAGGCCAAAATACTAGCCCTCTCACCCTTCTTTTGGTAGAGTCTGCCCCTGGATGATGTCAGTGCAATATAGTAATGCACTCTTGTTGCAAGGACTTTGGAACAATTACTTTAGGACCTTTCATGACAACGCCATTGTCAAACAAAATCTCACCTCTGTATGGAAAATAAGGTTGGACTTCTTGAGGTAAGATAGATTGCTTTGATGGCCATTCGTGTTTGGTAAAGTAGATGAGCTTCTGTAAAACTGGACCTGTGGCTGTGTGATCTCTAAGTTCATCAAGACGTGTGGAAGAAATATTTCCACTTCCATGACTTCAAAATCAAGTTGCTCATTCTCATGCTGTTCCGTGGCTGTTTTTGGGTGATATGGATAATGTATCAGCAAGATAAAGAAGTTTACCTTTCTTGTAGACGACATTGAAATTGTAGTTTTAGAATTTCTGCATCATGTGTTGCAATCTGGCTGGAGCTGTATGTATAGGTTTTCTCAAAATACTAACTATAGGTTGGTGGTCTGTTTCAATCTGGATAGGTCTACCATAAACATAATCATGGAACTTGCAACATGCAAACACAATTGACAAAAGTTCTTTCTCTATCTGAGCATACTGCATTTCAGTTTGGGTAAGAGTTTTCAAAGCATAGGCTACTGGTCTACCCTCTTGAAGAATGACTGCACCAAGACCAAATTTCGAAGCATCACATGAAAGAGTAACTGGTTTGTAAACATCATAGTATCTGAGAGTTGGTAGAGTGGCAATTCTCTGTTTCAGGACATTGAATGCTCTGTGGTGTTGCTCTAACCATGACCAAGATACATCTTTACGTGTTAGCTCTCTTAGTGGTGCTGATGTTTGACTCAAGTCTGGAATAAATTTACCTAGATAGTTAATCATACCAAGAAAACATTGCAGGGCTTGAACATTGCCTTGAGCTGGCATCTCGACAATGGCTGTTTTCTTAAAAGTGTCTGGTCTTAGGCATGAACTGGTGAATAAATGACCAACATAAGTGACTTCTGGTAGCCTACATTTGCATTTCTGAGGATTCAGCGTAAGATTCACTTGACGTGCCCTTTCCAGAACTTTTCTGAGGTTTCTGTTATGCTCATCTTTGCCATTACCTCCTACTAATATGTTGTCTACTATGATGGCACAGGGGTACCCAGAAAAAATTTGATCCATTGCCCACTGAAAGACTTCACTTGCAGAATTTATCCCAAATGGCATTCTCAAAAATCTGTACCTACCAAACGGAGTACAGAAAGTAGTTGGCAACCAAGATTTCTTGTCAAGTAGAATTTGCCAAAATGAACTCTTTGCATCTAAGACAGAAAAAGCAGTGGTATTTGGCATAATAGCAGTGACGTCTTCAACTGCACACATTGGATGATGAGGTCTTTTTAGTGTCTTGTTCAAACCTCATGTATCTATACATATTCTGATGTCATCTGAGCTTTTGTTATGAGCTACCACCATGGAAGATACCCATTCAGTTCATTCTTCTACTGGACAAATTACACCTTGTTGCACCATTTTTTCTAGCTCAGCTTTGACTCTGTCCTGCATGGCTACTGGAACTTTTCGATCTGGCCTGATATCTAGGCTGGCATCTGGGTCTAACTTCATGGAGTACACAGCTGGAAGCTTGCCTAGTTTGTCTTTGAAAAGATCAGCATAGGAAGAAAAAATAGACTGGGCAAAATTAGAATAGTGGTCTTTTAAGTGAACATGATGGACTTCCTTATTATATAAAAGCATTCCCATTTTCAAAGAGTCTTTCAGCCCTAATAATAACTGGATGTGCCTTTTGACCACATAGAATAATAACAAGTCGTAGCTTCTCCTAGCAGAGTAACATGAAAGCATTACTGAGCCTTCGGTCTGAATCTCTTCACCACCATAAGCAACAAGCTTCACACACATTGCTAAATCAAGCTTCTCACTATGACATACTCTGGCAAATGTTTCTGCTGACATAACATTGCACTTTGAGCCTGTGTCAGCTTTGAGCTCCATGGGACTTCCATTGATCCAAACAGAACAAAAAACTTCACTCTTTGCCCATAAATCTACTACATTAACTGTTTCACTAAACACTGACACACCATCAACATGAAAAGTGGCACAGTGTGACCTTACGCCACAGCTTTCTAACTGATCGACTTGCTTCTTAAAATGTTCCTTTTAATAAAAGTATGTGTGCATTTTGATTTACAAAACCTTTTAAAATGATTCCATTTATTATAAATTGTGGCATTGTTGACCAAAAGCTAAGCACTTTTCCCTTTTAGATTCGTGACTTCCACCAGAATTATGACAGTTATCAGTGAAACTAGTTTGGGGCCCATGCTTTGAGTTTGCTGACTCACTCTTATGCTTCACTGAGACTGTGCGAACTCTGGAATTTGCTAGAAAACTCTGGGGATTACCAGTGAGTGCTGTAGGGGCTACAATTGCTGCCATATGCTTGGGCCTGTTTCTTTTAACCACATGCTGCATGGTATCAATGTGAGCGTTAGAAGTTACTGGAAACATGCATTTCTCATTAGTAAGCATATTTGTGTGCTTTTTTGTGCTTGTATATTTGACAAATCTAATCTAGGGTGGCTAGAATTGCCCAACTTCAGTACAATCAGCTAATAGTAGCACATACAATTCTCTACCAACCTGAAAACTCACCCATACTTACAAAAATTATCACTCAAACCTGAAAACACACCCGTACTTACAAAAATGATCACCCCTTACAGCAATCTCAAGACACTTCGCTTATCCAACAAATTACTAGTCCAAACCCTCAAAAGCAACAACTCATCTGCAGACTCTCTATATGCCAACTCTGTTGGTAAAATATGGAACTCACTTCCTGCTGAGCTTACTTCAGAACCTGTTCTAACCAAATTCAAAAAAATCTAAAACAGTACTTTAAAAGGCAATGGCTGCGTCCTTGCCGTAATCCTAACTAACTCTGGTAATATATAAACATGTCCTAAAGAGGTCTTTTGGCCACCCCTACATTGTTTCCTAATTGTTACTCTATAACAAATCAGATTTATATATGACAGAATTAATAACTTTTATGCTATGTATTGTATCTGTAACAGTGCTTTAACTTATTTAATGTAATAGTTTTTCGGGTCTATATTAGAACACCGAACATTTGAAATGTCAAGTGTTCTAATATCAACCCGTTTTCAGCGAATGCTGAAAATATCAAAAAAAACAGAAAACCAAATTTTTTTCCTAGGGAAAGAATTCAGTTGTCTGTTTCTGTTGCTTCGGTATTTTCAGCTCTCTGGTGGAAAGTTATGGGTCGGGTTCAGGTAAATGTGTAATTGTGTGGACGTGTGGGTTAGGGCGAGTTAGGTGAGTTAGGGTTAGGGCGCAGGTCAGGCAAGCTGTGGCAAGAATGTGTCTTTTATTTCAGTTATATATGCAAGCATTCAGTGTATAAACTACAGAATGATGTTCCCGGTTAATTGCCTAATGCGAATGGGTAAACTCATGAGTTGTGGGCCTGTTTAACAATGCTATCCCCCCGTAGATGATAAAGTGGTGTATGTACGAACCATAGCTAAAAGTGTGCAATCTCCAGTCTTGTCAGTACAACAGAAAAGTAAAGCATGAATAGTCTGAAAAAAAGTGTGATTTACACATGTATAACAGGAAAATCTCAGTTTATACTTAAAAGTCCACGTGCCAGTAGTAGCACAAGTGGCCTTCTTTAGGCGATGTAGCTGAAGAGTTCCTCACTGGGTGTGCAGTAGTAAGTGTCGCCCACCACACAATACCTGGTGACGTGTTGGAGTAACGAATGCTTATTCATGATGATGTGTTCAACAGCCACACAAATCATTTTTTTACGTTTTTTGCAGGGGATCGATGTCTGCCTGCACCCTCACACCTGTTATCCATAAAACCTGTTTTCCGGCGATCATTGTGGATTGCAGTCACTAAGTAATGACGGACATTTTAATTTCTGACTATATCCTTCAGAAAATGAATGCTTAAGCAAAACCTATTTATCTAACCCTAAATTGCTAAGAGCAATATTTAAAATGTGCCCTTATTTTTGAGCCTTTATCTCCCTCCCTCCCTCCCCTTCCCCCAAATTATTTTGGCTTCCTCCCTGATTCTTGGCTGAAAGTTTTTTTTTTTTTTTTTTTTTTAGGGAATGGCAGCGACCCCACTTGCAAGACCTGTGAGGTAGGGTTATAGTAGTACTCATGTTTGCACAGTTAACTGAGGAGCGCGTAGCAACCTCATGCATAGATCATAACATTTAACCTCTGTATGAAGTGCATAATTTTACAAATGTATACAATTCATACCTGTTTGACAACACTATATAATAGCCACTTCACATTACTGCAGTAACAGTAACATGAGACAGTAGCAGTGCCTGTAATTCAGCAACAGGAAATGTATTTATTATTATACAAATGTATGAAATGTACCAAGTGATCTGCAGCATAAAATCCAGTTTCCATTCAGACAGCATACATGAATTTACTATGCATTCTAAGACCTTTTAACTCTCAAAAGATTTGTAGAATATCCAGATTTTTGCCCCATATTTTTAATCTCTTCCTCATAAACTTGTGGTTTTCTGGAAAGTCATTGACAACTGAAGTCACTGAATAATGGCAGATACCAATCAGAAAGTATAACAATTTTATGAGGCATTGGTTTAGTTGTTCATGGAATACTGTGCTTGCAGAATTATTGTATATTACACCACATCTTTTTTTTCACCCTTAAAGATATTTTCACAACCTCCACTCTGCTTATTGTCCCGTTTCACATATTGCACCTGTTAACTCCTCGTTCCACAAGAACTACCACTTGTAGCCTTAACTCTCTGCTCCAGCCTGTAACTACTTGTGTAAACTCTATTGTTTGATATTGTGAATTAGCAAAGGAATTTTGTTTAATAGTTTTTGCACATATTTACACTGAACTTGAGTAATTATGTTTTTATGTATCATATATGCATGTCTAATACTGCTTGTGTAGTATTTTTGTATAGTCAGTGAATGTGAGATTTAAAGGCAGAGTAGTTTTAATGCTAAGTCTGTTTTCATTGTGAGACTATATTGCTTTGTTTAGCAAATGTGTATCAGTGGTTTGTGCTATAAAATTTGAAATAAATATTTTAAATTAAATCCAAATATTTGTAATCACTGTATGTGTAAAACAGAAGACAGTATGCACACTGAGAGTTTTGAACAGTGTTTATGGCAGCTGGTAAGAAATCAGCTGAAAGCAGGCATCCGGAACAGAAAAAGAGGGCGTTCCCATCAGCTGATTTCACAGTGATGTCACAAAATGGGTGGGGCCTGGATGGGAGAGGGGGTGGGAATGGGTGGGGTTATGGGTGATGTGAGGGGCATGGCCTTAGTCCGGTTTTAGCCACAAAGAAAGCTGGCAACCCTAGTTGTGCCATAACACACCCAGAATGTTTACTGTTTATCGATCCTGCAGCAACAGTTATGTACTACCTTTAGACTGAGGAAAATTCTAGAACTGACTCTCTGATCTGGGCTGTTGTGTAATTAGACTGAACTTACCTTAATAAATTCATCTGGCTTGACCTTTAGCTCAGTTATTCTCATAAAATGACTGCAGCCATCGCAAAGGTTCACACAGCTGATTAGTGGCTGAGTACACACACTGCTACCTTCTGCCCAAAACCTTATCTGATGCCAAACACTGAATGTAGCTGTCTGCACCTTCTTGCACATACTTCACAGTTATGTTTTATGATAAACCTGGTTGGCTGATCATTAATAAAATATTAACTTGGACCTAGAACTTCAGAAAGTATGGCTTGAAGTCTGTTTCAACCTTACATGCAGGGATGTTGTCATCTCATTCCAGTCAGCAGACTGCCATTTCTTTCCCTTGAACTGCTGAAAGTATGTTTCTCTGTGGAGTGTATTTTCCCTCTTGCGTTGATTAATTGCTTGCATATTGTAAGTTGCTTGCTGGCATGTAAAAGGTGCTCTAAGAAAGGTAGGCAAAGAAAGAACTCACAAGAGTTTGTTAAGAACAAAGCCAAGTGTTGTAATACAACAACCCTATTGTGGGCTACCATCTTGTTCAGACCATGTATCATGTCTGTTTGTGCTTTATGTAAAGACAGTTACTGCATGTCAACTGACAACCTCTCAGTTAACCGTCTGAGATACTGCAAGGTAATCAAAGCAAAAGAAAGGTAAAGAATTCCTCAACCTCCTTTGTAACCCTGACAACTTTTAATAGCAATAGTTAAGGCACTGGTGTGTGTATAAAATAAAAAAAAATCTGTTATACACTCAATACAAAAAAAAAAAAAAAAAAAAAAACAGAGGCAATAAATTCATAAAAATGCCTATAAATCACGACAGATTACATCTGATACAGCAACAGATCAAACTCACATGTGGCAAACTGAAAAAAAGAACAATGCCGCTTCTCACTGTCCAGCAAATGTATGTATTTCCCCTGGAAATGAAATCTGGTATGTATTTTCATCCCAGCATAGTAAACACCTGTCACAATCAAAATATTCACTTTAAATGATTCTAAAGTCATGTATCTTTGTTCTGCTTACTGCATAATTTAGTCCGTGGTCTCATCCCATCTAGTCAGTATCACACATCCTCCTAATCACCAGTATGTCCTGCAGTGAGTTCAACTATGTAATTAATGTAAACATATTATATAATATCTTCCACCATATTTGGAATATATAGCCTATTTTTCATTTTGCACTGTATATTAAAAAAGTTATGAAACTTGTTTCAAGAATTGATTGCACTCTCATGCAAACGATGTGCTACCCCAATTAAATTAAAACAAAATAAAATTACATAGATAAAACATGCAGATTAGTGCAGTGCTGTGTAGGGGTGTGCATCAGACTGGTTAAATTCAAAGCATGCCTATCTATGCATTAATCTTCCTGTTTTGTTTACTACAGCATCCCAAACCTTTATCTACCTCTCAAGTCTTTATCCAGCTCAGGTTATTGTGTGCTTGCCTGTGTCTCAGGGATTTTTGGGAAAAGGTCCACTCTCAGTATGGCAGAAAAGTTCTATTGAATTCAGCTTGCTATTCTAAAGACATAGGTTCATAGGTTCATACTAGGCTATCTGCCCAAGGGTATTTATAAGCCTAGCCCATAGTTATATGGCTTTCGCCACCCCTTTAGTTTGAATAAAAACTATGCCTATCATTTTGCTGTGCCTCTGTCAAGCAGTGACACTGAAGTAATCCCTGGGGTATATCTGCGATCTCCCATCCATTGGTCAAGATTCCTCTTGAACAAGGCCAGCGAGGTGCTCTGCCTCACATGTACCGGGATTTTGTTCCACAGCATAGGGAGTCTCTGGGTGATGAATCTGTCCCTCCAGCACGTTCTATTTATAACCGTGTCAAGGTTTAAGTCTCCCGCCCTTGTGGTTCTGAGGGATCTAGATTTTTTGAGGTGAAGCATATTCATCAAATCTGGGTTTGACATGGCCTTATATGTCAGGCACAGGTCACCTCTGAGCAAGCGGTATGAGACTGAATAGAGCTGGAGTTCTTTCAGTCGGGCAGCATAAGACATATTTTTGAGACCCTTTATCCTTTTGGTGAGGAACTTTTGGGGCCTTTCAATCTGCAGCAGGTGTCTGGTCAGATACATTCCGAACAGGGCATTGTACTCAATCATAGGTCTAATGAGTGATGAGTACAGGGGGACGATGACCTCCCTTGATCTAGATGTGAATCCCTTCATGATCAGGTGGGCGATATAGAAGGTTTTCCTAACTACTTTAGCAACATGAGTGTCAAACGAAAGGCTACTGTCAACCTGGGTCCCCAGATCCCTGATGACTTTTTCTGTGCTCAGTGGATTGCCACCTATATGGTAGCTAGGGGTAACCTTGTTTTTCCCGAAGGGTATGACTATGCATTTTTTGGCGTTTAACTTCAGGCCATGGCTCTGGCACCAGTTATCCATTTTTCTGTGTCAGATGTGTTTTCGACTATGGCGCCCAGTTTGCAGTCATCTGCAAACTTTGTCAGCCATAACCCTCCTGTGTTTGCTTGTACTTCAGAAAAGTAGATGCCGAACAAGAGTGGACCCAGGACTGAGCCCTGTGGGACACCACTTGTGACAGGCTTTGAGTCTGACATGGCTCCAGCAACTCTGACCCTGTGGGTTCTGTCACTTAGCCAGTTTGCAACCCATCTTGTGATGTATGGGTTTACATTCAAGCTGATGAGTTTTTCGATGATACCTGAGTGGGGTATTGTGTGAAGGCCTTTGCCAGGTCGAGGTAGGCTGTATGGACTGCCTTTCCTCATCAATGGCCTTGGTGACTGTCTCGAAAAAGTCAACCAAGTTTAAGAGGCAGGATCTGCCTTTGACAAAGCCAAACTGGGTTGGATCCAAAGTCTGCAAGTTCCCTATGTCTTTATTTATGAGTTCCATTATGATTCTCTCCATGGCTTTGCAGATAAGGCTTGTCAAGCTAATGGGGCGGTAATTTCCAGGGTCTGTGAAGGCACCGCCCTTATGAAGTGGGACCACAGTCGCCGTGCACCACTCCTTGGGTACGTATCCTGAGGTGAGGCTAAGATTAAACAGCTGTCCTAACTGTGGGTTTAATTCCTCATTGAGTTTGTGAAGCACACAGCCGGGGACACCATCCGGTCCCATGGATGCTGTGTTTTTTGCCTTAGTGAGGGAAGTTCTCACCTGGGCGTTGGAGATGTTTGGGGGGCTACAATCCTCTGGAATAGATATCTCTCCTTTTGGGGGGGAGGGGGGGGAGTTTGCACTGAACCTGTCAGCCAGTATGTTGGCAATGTGTGTAGGTTCAGTAATTTTCACATCATTTTGAACTAATTCTGAGCATATCTGGGAGTTTCCTCCTAGGTTTCTAACATAGATAAAGAAGGCCTTATGATTGTCTTTAGAGTCCTTGGCGATTTTTCTCTCAAAATTTGCCTTGGATGATTTTATGAGAGCTCTTAGTTTTTTACTTATAATGATCAAAGGTGTCTTACCTTTCAAGGATTTTGCTCTATCTTGTAGTAGCTTCCTCCTTTTGTTGTAAAGCTTGTTTATGGCTGGCATAAAACGCTTATCTTGTTTCCCAGACATCCGCATACTTGATCCCTACAAAACTATTTTTTTTACCTTCTGTATCCTGAACCTCTTAAGCGTAGAACAATAGCCAGAATCGTAAACCCTTGATAGCCTTTTTTTCATTTGACAGCTGGAACTGTTAATTATTTTGCACTGCGCTGTGCTTGGTAAACAGTAATACCCACTTATGCAATAAGGGCTGCACTTTTGCAGCATAAATTAAAGGACATTCATGTAAGAGTAGGAGTAGGTGAGTAGTACAGTAGAATATAGGGGACATCATGATGGGGTGTGTCAGACAGGCTGTAAGCCTATTGGAGCACAGTGGCTTATGTTTGCTTTGAGTTGCTCAGGATTGCAAGAGGCATGCCTAAAGTTGTCCTATTTGAAAACCTCAAACCAAAGGTGCACAATGTTAAAAGACAGGAAACTCTTTGCAAACATGCACACAGCGTGTGCACGTGTGTGCTCGCATTTGTGCTTGTTTGCACGGCGTTTCCCCCCAGGTGGAAACAGAAAGGCAAAAGGAAGGAAAAGAAGTAGTAGGAAGTTAACCAAGGAGAACTAGTAGAGCTGCCAGGTGAAATATATCACAATCAGCCAATTACACAGGCAGCAGACTAACCCAGCCCAGCCCAGCACTTTAAACTCTGCAAACAGCATTCCCCCCTGTTTTTTCTCAAGAACTCTGCAACACTGTAGTATGCAAAGAGGGAAAGCTTAAAAAGCTTAAGTCAGACAAAATGTTAAGGGCTTCTCTTGCTATCATAAACCAACATGTGCAAGGTGCTGAGGGTGGTGATGTTGTGAATGCTGCTGAGCAACCCACAGTGAGGAGACGGAGAAGAGTGAACAGACCCAGGGTAACCTACCAGGGGCTACATGAGCTAGAGATAGTGGAGCACTATAGAGTGGACAGAGATCTCCTACAGCAAATTGTTGAGCTGTGCCAGCCATGCCTCACACACAGAACCAACAGAGGGGAACCCATCCTAGTGGATACCAAGGTATGTGTTGGCATAAGAATACTAGCTACAGGTACCTTCCAGAGACCAACTGGTGATGTGATGGGGATTTCACAGGCATCAGCATCAAGGGTACTGCACCAGTTCCTGAATGCCATGTCAGCACATGCGGTGAGCACGTATATTTCTCCAATTCCCGTGAGGCATTGGCCAGCAATATGCATTTTTTCCACCAAATAACAGAATACCCTGAGGTAGTGGGTGCAATAGACTGTATGCACATACACATCAAAGCACCACCCGGTGAGCAGGATAGGGTCTACATCAACTGCAAGGGCTTCCCCTCCATTAACTGCCAGGTCATGCGTGATGCCCAGGGCATAATAATGAATGTGTGTGCTGGCTGCCCTGGAAGCTATCACGTTTCCCACATCTGGCATCTGATACAGCTGTACCAGAGATTTACCAATGGGGACATCCCTGATGGTCACCTAGTGGGGGATGCTGGATACGCACTGAAGCCGTGGCTGATGACACCCGTCAGAAATGCACACACACCTGAACAAGAACTCCATAATGAGGCACACGCACAAACAAGAAACATAACTGAGCATGTGTTTGGGATGCTCAATTCACAGTTCAAGTGCCTGGACACATCTGGTGGAGCCTTGTAGTACTCACCAACTACATGTACCCAAATTGTTATGGTATGTGCCATGCTACACAATATGATCCTGCAGAAACAGCTACAGCAGGAACAGCATGGGGCAGGGCCAAACAGTCCCCCACCATTGCCAAGGCCTGCACAGGCACAGCGTGACTCAGAGGAGGAACAACCTGAGCCTGCTCCAGTAGGCAGAAGGAGGCATGGCCAGTATGCCCTGGCCTTGGCAAAGAGGCAACGCATAGCACATATACTGACTCAGTAGGAACCCTGGAAATGACACCTCTCTCTGACTCGCACATACAGTAAAAGGGATGCCTAACTTGACACTACCTGTTTTCAAACATGTATAGGGAGTGTACTATGTGCATCCGACATAGTCAGCCCTGCAGCACCATCTGAGTCATGAGTGCCCTATTTTAAGTAATATAAAGCACTGCTAAGCACATTTTACCAGTACTGAGTATATTCAAATACAATTGGGCATAGCTGTGCACCGTGCTAACCAGCACAACATCGGGCAAAGTCGGGCAACGTTGGGCAAAGTCGAGCAAAGTCGGGTAAACACGCTCACACCTGCTTTACTGTTCCTTAGCCAGTCGGGTCTGCCCAGCAGGAAAATAAAAAGCAGTGACAGGGCTCGAACTCAGGATATTGTGCACTATAGTCACAGTATTGAACCACTAAGCCATGACAGCATTTCACTGGCATAGACACAACTTAAGTCACTCACACATACCAGTTGGGGGGGGGGTCACATACCTAACAGTCACAGCCAGCAGGGCAATTGTAGACAAACGCAAACACAAACAAATGCTGTATCATGCCCTGTGAAGAGGCATATGAGTAACCTCCCCCCAGGCCTATGCAGACAGATAACAGCAGGCCAGGCAGTGTGATGTGGGTTGGGTAGGCTATGAAGTCACAAACTAATATGCGTGTAATTGGAAGCTAAGGTCTGTAGTACAGTGGTATGCCTCAAGCCAGTATGATAGGCAACAGTACAGACTGAAATGAAGTACCTGACATAGCAGTGCAGGCCTAGCAAATGTGTATAAGTGTCAGGTGAACCCCTCATCCTATATACACCCACAGTAGCAATCAGGTGTGCCCCCCTCGGGTAGAAATGTACAAATAATAGCTGTCCCCCCTGTATGTAGAAATGTTGATAAGTCTATGCAAATTGACTAATGGAAGCCCTGCAGGCACAGCATGCTTCCTGTCGATGTACAACACAAAGGTGAACCTTGAAGTAAAAACCAACTTGAATTTTCACATATATATATATATATATATATATATATATATATATATATATATATATATATATATATATATATATATACACTATATATATGCCCATAGTGCGCATGCTCACACACTTAAACAAATTTAGCAAATGTCAGTCAACAACATACTGAAAGGTCACACTGGGCATGCTCACACACTTAACAAATGAAGCAAATGTCAGTCAACAACATACTGAAAGGTCATACTGGGCATGCTCACACACTTAGGCCATGTCTGAGTACAGCAGTGGGCCACACATATCTGGCAGTTGCAATTCTTACTCCAGACACATGTCACTATTCACCAATCCTGCCTTGCACACACAGTGATATGAAAACAGACCCATATAATATATTGGACCCCGTCGTAATCAAACTATGTAATACAAGTACTTAAATTGTTCAAAGAAAGTGAAAATCCAAAGAAGATCAATAAATCTCCGATCAGTATCATCAAGAAACAATGAGCACTTCTAACATTATCCAAGCCATGTTCTGGCAAAAATATTGCCAAAGAGTCCATAGAGAACCATAAAGCTTTCTTTAGCTATGTCATAAATATCAATGTAAACTCATATATGTTCTGAGTCAGTGCAAAGTGTAAATGAATACATGTACATGACTGACATTGCCAACATCTTGTCAGACAGGTTCATACATATTTACCCCCCTCTCACTGACAAAAGGGCCCATTACCATACCTGGAAATTGTGAAAAGCCAGAAATCACATATACAATGGTTAAACAGCTCTATCCAAACCTAAAAATGGTGTCAATGGGATGACATGGTGTCCCTGGCTGTGTCATATGTGAACTCCAAAACAAACAGACCCTGCACCTGAAAAGTCTGTTGAGACTCACCCTCTGTACAGGATATGAAACTGTTGAATGGGTTACAGCAATGTTTGGCACACTCCACAACTATTGGTGCACAACAGACCATGGGAACTATTGTCTTATAAGCCTAATAAGCCTGATCTGCAAGGCCATGGAGTCCACCATTATGGAGCTCATAAACAGAGTTATTGGGAGCCTACAAACACCCAACCCTACCCATTTTGGTTTGGTCAGGGGCAGATCACAGTCCCTAAACCTGCTAGACAGTTTTCAAGGCAGTCACCCAGGACATACATCAATGAAATGAGCTCCACATGGCCTACATAGACCTTGAGAAGCCCTTTTCCAACATCCCACACACATGTTGTATCCACAGAATCAACAATCTGTGCATAAACACGTATGTCATCTGATGGATTGCCAGCTGGGGCACAGATAGATCCCACAAGGTAAGAATTGTGGTCTCCCTGTTGGACTGCAAGCTGGTAACAACTGCTGTCCCCCATGGCTCAGTCCTGGGACCCCTACTGTCTGGTGTATACTTTTCAGAAATACAGTCAAACACATGAGGGCTATGGTTAGCAAAGTCTATGGATGACTGCAAAAAGCTTGTCATAATCAATGTTTGGGACAACAGAGACATCCTTAAAAAGGGTCTTAGTCAGAAAGATGTGGGGTCAAAATTATGGCCTCAAACTACAGTCATACAAATACCACATAGGTGCCAACACCCTAAATATGGAGGTAATAATAAGGGATCAATGGACACATGTGGATAGTCATCTCTACTTCCAGAAACACATTCACAAAGTGGTTAGAAAATCATGCTATGTGTTCCCACAAATTTCCAAGGTCTTTGCATGTAGGTGAAAGGTGGTTCCCTCTACTGATCAGTCATCAGACCCATCAGAGAGTATCACAGCACACTTGCGATGAATCTGACTAGGCCCCTTCAGCAGCTGGAAAGACCACTGAAGTACCTCAACAAGAGGATTACTGGCCTCAAACAGTTGCCCCATGCCACAAGACTGAAGTTAACTCAATCTGTACTCTGTTGCATACTGTCTACTCAGGCGATCTCTGCCCAACAGACAGGTCCATGTCCAATGCAAAACTTATGTACATGCTCTATCTGAAGTAAACCCAAGCTCACTGTGCTACATGCTCTAGGGATATCATCATCATGACAATAAATAGAACATGTTGGAGGGATAAATTACTAACTCACAGACTTCCCTTGCTTTGGAACAGGCTCCCAACCTACATTAAGCTGAGTCCCTCACTGACACTCTTCCAGAGGAGCCTTGATGAGTGTATGTGAAACTGAACTGTCACACCATGGATCACTTCATCAGCTCTACTACACAGAGGCCTAGGGAACTAACCCCATGTTTGGTGATAGCTGCACACTCTGGCCATACTAATATATGCCTTCAGGCAGATAGCCTATTACCTACCTATGTACCTATATATATGTAGGGGCAACACAGTATAATAAGCCAAAGATGGATGGGCAGAGATGTGTGTAAGAGGGTGACCATGACAGGGAGCCATCCATGACTGTCCCACCCAGCATACATCCCACTGGCACAAAAGACATGAGGTGCACATCTCATCCACTGTACATAATAGCCACCAGTATCTGTAAGCATTACAGTGTATGTGGTGCATGTGCCTGCTGTACAACATGACTGTACAATGAAGTATACATCTACTGTCTGTAGACATGTACCTGTCACATAGGTTCATATGCATGAAGTAAACAATCTTCACGAAGGCATATATTAACCTAGGCAAGTTGTGCAGCATTCACCACCCCATTGGGTAGTCTCCTAAGTCCTAGTTCTAATAGTTAGTACCCTAAGCCCCTTTCTAGTGGGGATGTCTGGCATGAATTGTCTATTTCCCATCCACTCATCTTCCTATTGAAGAGTGTTAGTGAGGGGCTCTGTCTAATGTACATTGGGACTCTGTTCCACAGTAAGGTGAGTGCCTGGGATGGTACTCTATCCCACCAGCATATTGTATTCATTGTTGTGATGAGGTTCATATCCCTGGAGTGTGTAGTGCGAATCAATTTTGTTATCCGTAGATGGAGCATGTTCAACAGTTATGTGTTGGACATGGCTCTGTATGTTAGGCAGAGTGTGCCTCTGAGTAGGTGGTATGCAACGGAGAACAGATTTAGTTTTACCAGGTGTGTTACATAAAACAAAAGTTTGAGGCCAGTAATCCTCTTGGTGAGGTGCCTCTGTGGTCCCTCCAGCTGCTGGATATGCTTAGTCGAGTACATCCAAAATGGTGCATTGTACTCAATGATGGGTCTGATGACTTAAGAGTAGAGGGCCACCACTACCTCTTTTGATCCTGATGCAAAGCCTTTGTTGATTAGGTGGGCCACATAGGATTTCCAAATCACTTTGGCAACATGGTTGTCAAAGGAAAGATGACTATCTACTTGTGTCCCCAGATCCCTTATTACCTTGTCAGTTTTTAGGGGGTAACACCTATGTGGTAGTTTGTGGGTACTTTGTTTTCCCCAAAGGGGATTACTATGCATTATTTCACACTGAGCTTGAGGCCATGATTCTGATACCAAACATCTGTCTCATAGAGTACCTTCTGGAGAATATTTGTGTCATCCAGGGAATCTGTTATGGCAAACACTTTACAGTTCCCAGCAAAATTAGTCAACCACAACCCTCCTGTGTTGGCATGTACTGTTGAGAAGTCTATACCAAACAGGAGGGACTCCAGGACTGAACACTGGGGGACACCAGTTGTTACCGGTGAACAGTCTGACATGTAGCCAGCAACTCTTAATTTGTGGAATCTATCTGTGTGCCAGTTTGCAATCCATCTTGTGATGTATGGATTCATGCCCAGGTTGGTGAGTTCATCTATGATACCTGACTGGGGAATGGTGTCAAAGGTCTTAGCAAGGTATAGGTAGGCTGTGTGGAGCTCCTTTCAATCATCTGTAGGCTGGGTAACTGTCTCAAAGAAATCCACCCAGTTTAGGAGGCATGATCTGCATTTGATGAAGCCAAACTGGGTGTGCTCAACTGTGTGAAGGTCCTCAATGTCTTTATTGTTGACTTCCATTATGATTGGCTCCATTGCCTTGCAGATCAGACTTGTCAGGCTCATAGAGTGTGAATGCCAAGGGTCTTTTGTGGCCCCACTCCTGTGGAGTGGGAATAACGTTGCTGTGCAACATTCTATGGGTACATATCCTGTAGAGAGCATGTAGAGAAAGGTGTAGGTATCCTTAATGAATATGGATACATCCCCGCCCTATATGCTATGATCCCGGTTCTAATGCTGGAAGGTATGGAATGAGTAGTATCCTGGTAGTGCTGGTGTGCTCTCTGGAGCCTTGAACTAGGTTTCTCTTACTGCACAGATATCAATATTCTCCATAATGAGAAGTGCCTCAAGTGTGTGCATCTGGAGGCTGAGACTTCTGGCAATGAGTAGCATTTAGCTCACTTTGTGGTTATTTGTCTTGGTTACCGGGTTTGGTTTGTCCTGAGTGACCGGTGTTCCACACCTGAAGTTAACACCTCATTGGTCCGATCCAACCATGAGCTAATTACCCTACATATCCACATTCGGCCCCCACTCCCCATTAAGGAAACTATGTTAAAAAATCTCTCCAAAGCCAACTTCATGCTTCTTAAGACAGAAGTGGTGAACTTCATGACACCCATACAGATGGACAATATAGTTACGACTGCTGAATCCTACACAACTGCAATTTATAAGCACTTACATGAGTGCATGGATTGTGCTATCCCAAACAGAGCCAAGACACTATCCTCCAAGAAAAGGAAGCCAATCTGGTGGCCCCCTGCCATAATCAAACTGTACAACAGAAGGAAGAAACTGTTGCAAAAGAGGGTAAAATCCTATGAGTGGAGGAGTTTCCTGGTCAGCCTCAGTAAGAAGCTGCGATCCCTGATAAAATCCTCCAAAGCTAGTTATGAAAACAAAATCATCACTGATTCTAAAGACAACCACAAAGCATTCTATAGCTATGTCAAGAATCTCAATGGCAACACTCAGATCTGCTCTGAGTTACAGCACAATGGCACTAAATATACAGACCCAGCTGATATTGCCAACATCCTGGCAGATAGGTTCAATGCTAACTTTACCCCCCCCCCCTCTCACCCATGAAAGAGCCCATCTGTATACCGGAAGAATGCAAAGTTCCTGTCATCACGGCTGCACATGTAAAAAACCACACTATCCAAAGCCAGGAGCACAGCATCCATGGAACCAGACAACATCCCAGGCTGCGTTTTACATGAACTACAGAATGAACTGGCACCACACCTAAGCACCATGTTCAATCATAGCCTCATCTCAGGCTTTGTGCCTGCTGAATGGCGCACAGCTACGGTTATCCCACTACACAAGGGGGAGCCACCACGGACCCCGGAAACTAGTGCCCCAGTAGCCTGATGAGCCTGGTCTGCAAGGCCATGGAAAGTATCATCATGGAACTTATAAACAAAGACATTGGTAATCTCCAAACTCTTGATCCCAACCAGTTCAGGTTTGTAAAAGGCAGATCATGTCTCCTAAACCTGATAGACTTCTTTGAAGCAGTCACCAAAGCCATATACAAGGGTAAGGTGGTTCACACAGCCTATCTAGATCTTGTCAAGGCTTTCGGTACCATCCTCCACTCTGGAATTATAGATAAACTCACTAAACTAGGTATAAATCCCTATGTCACAAGATGGGTTGCCAA
The DNA here is from genome assembly GCF_019279795.1 of Protopterus annectens. NCBI lineage: Eukaryota > Metazoa > Chordata > Ceratodontiformes > Protopteridae > Protopterus > Protopterus annectens. The sequence continues at coordinate 1,650,133,200 of NC_056732.1, forward strand.
CTGGCTCACTGACAGAACCCACACAGTGAAAGTAGCAGACTCCAAATCCGACTTCAGATCAGTGACAAGTGGAGTACCACAGGGTTCAGTCCTCTGTCCTGTCCTGTTTGGTATCTACTTCCCTGATGACTGCAAACTAGGAGCCATAATCAAAACTACTAACGATGTGGACATACTACAAAAGAGCCTCACTGAGACAGATGACTGGTGTCAAAGCCATGGCCTCAAACTCAATGCCAAAAAGTGGTAAAAACTCTGTACCCATGAACTACAGCATAGGTGGTAGTATACTTAACACCAAAAGTGTGATAAGAGACCTTGGGACACAGGTGGACAGTAGTCTCTCCTTTGCTAATCACATCACCACAGTAGTCAGGAAATCCTTCTACATGGCACACATCATCACAAAAGAGTGAAAAAAAAGAGGTCATTGTTCCTCTCTACTCATCACTCATTAGATCCATTATAGAGTACAACGCCCCTTTTGGTATGTACCTCACAAGACATCTACAACAACTGGAAAGGCCACAGAAATACCTCTCAAAGAGGATTACTAGCCTCAAACACATGCCCTACACAGACCATCTCAAAAACCTCCAGCTTTACTCTGTCGCATATCGCCTACTCAGAGGTGATCTCTGCCTAACTTACAAAGCTATGTCAAACCCAGAGCTGTTGGACATGCTCCACTTAAAGAAATCCCAATCCCTCTGAGCTACATGCTCTAGGAACCTAAACTTTGTCACCACGATAAACAGAACATGCCGGAGGGATAGATTCCTGTCCCAGAGACTTCCCATACTCCGGAATAAACTACCTATCTATATCAAACAAAGCTCCTCATTAGCATTCTTCAAGAAAAATCTTGATTGGATGGGAAATAGAAAATTCACCCCGGGGATCACTTCTGTGTCTCTGTTTGACAGTGGCACAGAAAAATAAATTTCTTGGGTGGCAAAAGGCAGGGTACCTTTTTGGCTGGGCTTGTATAGGCCCCAGTGCCAATAGCCTAGTACCTACTTATAAACCTATGAACCTTTGAGCCTTACCTAAAAAAGGTAATATGGGGACAGCAAGAGCCTTGGCCAGTATTCAGAAGCATAGGGACGACAAGTGCAAACCATCTGTAGTGAAGCAACGAGGCTTGTCTATCAGTAATCACAGGCAGACAGAGACTGGTTCCCCTTTGAATGACATCAGAAGCTCAGCCAATTGTTGAAGTTTATCGTCTTTATGTTATATTGCAGTATCATGTAGGTGAAGGTAAGATGCTACTCAAGGTCAGGGTCATACCAGCCTGGGCTACATGATCATAGAGCTACTATATATCTCTTGTCATGTTGTCCTGGGAGGTATGTCTCAGATCATTCACACTGACATGTACAAAGAGCACGTCATATATGTACCTGTTCTGGAGTGATGTAAGTGCTTGTGTTATGTGGCGGATCATACCACCTGACAGACAACTGACATTAACCTTCCCCTTGTCCAGTCAAGTGAGAGGAACATGTGTGTGCCTGACTATGAAGTCACCTATTACTGGTGTGTTGGGTATGTTGTTTTGCCTTAGGGCCTGTTGTGAGGCACACTGCTTTGATGTATTATATGTTTTCTGGCATGTGCTTGGAGGTGCATGTTGCTTATTTGTCTGCTTAGGAGGACACTCTCTCTTTTTCAGATTAATATTTGTATTGTCTGCGTATGGTAATGTGTATTTATGTGAGTGTTTTGCTGGTGCTTATATTGTAGGTCTATGTGAGACTGTTGGTGTTGGGGTTGTATGACCCTACTCCTCTTGACTGTATTGTCCAGTATTGGGTTGCCAGAGCTTAGCCACCAGTTTGACCCTGTGTGTGCCAGCATGTGGTGCATCATCCCATATATGATATGGCCATGGCCTATGCATACAATACACTCACAACACACCTAGTATGATAAGCTTGCTGAGGTTAGTAAATGTGAAAAAACCTTTGGGCAAACTGTCAGCAAATAATGTCTGTATTGCACCCTGTAACTCCATATTGCTTGCTGAAGTGTAAAGATGTACTTAGTTTGGATTAAGAACCCCGCACTTGCCAGCTGTGTGTCTGTGTCTGTCTCTCCCTGGGGAGAGAGCAACCTTTTTGGACACTACTCACACCCCTTAAAAGTGGTTTACTCATCTTTGTCAAGTCTGATGATGTCACCATCCTACAAATATACCTGTGGAAAGACAAAGCTCCATTGTGTGTATAATGTGTCATGTAAATGCAAACTACTGCAATATCATAATGTAGTTAAGTTGGGGTTTGAATCCTGCATTTGCTGTGTGTGTGTCTCCTTGAGGAGGAGCAACCATTTTGGAGACTACTCACACCCCTTAAAAGTGATATACTCATCTTTGTCAAGTCTGATGATGTCACCATCCCACAAATACACCTGTGGAAAGAGAAAATCCCAATGATGTGTGTAGCGCATTGTGTAAATGTGTACTGCTGTAGTATCATAAAGTAGTTCAATAGGGGTTTGAATCCTGCATTTGCAAACTGTGTTTATGTGGTTTCCTGGGGAAGAGCAACATTTTGGAGACTACTCACACCCCTTAAAAGTGGTGTACTCATCTTTGTCAAGTCTGATGATGTCACCATCCTACAAATATACCTGTGGAAAAGTAAAAGCTCTGTCATGTGCATAGCGTGTCGTGTAAATGTGTACTACTATATTATCATAATGTAGTTAGGTAGGTGTTTAAATCCTGCACTTGCCAACTGTGTGTGTCTCCCTGGGAAGGAGTAACCTTTTTGGAGAATACTCACACCCCTTAAAAGTGGTATACTCATCTTTGTCAAGTCTGATGATGTCACACACATCCTCCAAAAGGGTATCATAGAGACAGATACCTGGTGTCAAACTTATGCTGTAAAGCTATAAGCCAAAGAAAGCATAGTTATCCACTTTTAGAAAACAAAGTATCCCCAGAGTACAACATAGGTAGTAGCCCCCAAAATGTGGAACAGGCAGTTTCAGTAATGTGTATAGTGCATTGTGTAAATACATAGTGCTTTAATATCATAATGTAGTTAGGTAGTGGTTTGAATCCTGTACTTACCAACTGTGTGTATACCTGCCTTGTGAATAGCAATCTTTTTGGAGAATACTCACATCCCTTAAAAGTGGTATACTCATCTTTGTCAAGTCTGATGATGTCACCATCCTACAAATATACTTGTGGAAAAGAGAAATCCCAGTAATGTGTGTAGTGCATCGTGTAAATGCGTACTGCTGTAGTATCATAATGTAGTTTGGTGGGGATTTGAATCCTGCACTTGCCAGCTGTGTGTGTCTCCTTGGGGAAAAGCAACCTTTTTGGAGAATACTCACACCCCTTAAAAGTGGTATACTCATCTTTGTCAAGTCTGATGATGTCACCATCCTACAAATAAACTTGTGGAAAAATAAGCTCCTACTAATGTGTATAGCGTGTTGTGTAAATGCATACTGCTGTAATATCATGGGTTTGAATCTTGCACTTGCTGACTGTGAAGTGTGTGACACCGTTGATCAATGTAGAATGGGTTTTGATTTTTCTAGTGTATGACATATCACAATGACAACTGTATGTGCATTACACATGTAAGGTAGCTGTGGGGCAAAGCCATATATATACATGTGACCTCAATTATTTCATAGGTGGGTACTCTGCTTTCTCCATGAATGCATCTGTTATATTTGCCAGAGCATCCTGCCGCTTTCCACACCTTAGGTCACTTCTGTATGCTAGTGACAAGCTTAGCCACTGCAGTGATCCCTGGGCTACGTCTTCTGTTTCACATCCACTCATCACGGTTTCTATTGGAGAGTGTGAGTGAAAGTTTATGCTTGAGGTATATTTGAATTCTGTCCCAAAGCAAGCAAAGTCTGGCATAGATGACTAATCATTATAGGTGTGCAACAATCTCTGTGGATCTGCATGCAAACCCTTTATTGCTTATGTGCTCCACAGAGGGATTTCCAAAACCCTTTGGTAATGTGATTATCAAAGGAGAGATGGCTAAACACATGGCTCTATGTATACATTAGTGCCTGTTCCACATTTTGGGGGCTACTACCTATGTTGTACTCTGGGGATACTTTGTTTTCTAAAAGTGGATAACTATGCTTTCTTTTGCTTATAGCTTTACAGCATAAGTTTGACACCAGGTATCTGTCTCTATGATACCCTTTTGGAGGATGTGTGTGTCATCTGGAGAATAAAGTATAGCCCACAGTATGCATTTTCATCAAACGTGGGCAGACATATCCCTACTGTGTTTGCTTGTACCTAAGAAAGCTATATGCCAAACAGGAGTGGTCCCAGGACTGAGTGCAGATGAATACCACTTGTTACTGGCATAGAATTGTACATGGAGGCTGCAAATGTTACTGTGTGTCCTACATCTGTGCGTCAGTTGTCAATCCATCATCTAACAATCGTTTATGGCCAGTCTGTTGAGGTTATGTATAATACCAGAATGTGGGATGGGTATGAATTGCTGGTGAGCTATAGCTTGGCTGTGTGGACCTCCCCTCCCTCACTTATAGCCTTGTTAACTGGCTTGAAGTCTACTAGGTGTAGGAGCCATGATCTGACTTTTAGAGAACCTAAGTGGGTATGGTGCAGTGTTTGCAGGTTCACAATGTCTCTGTTAATGAGTTCCATAATGCTGTGCTCCATAGCCTTCCCAATAACATTTGTCTGGCTTATAGGGTGAGAGTTTCCAGGATTTGTTGTAGTTCTACCCTTAATCAATTTATGTTAACATTTGCACTGGGTGTGACAAGGGTGGACAGGTTTAGGAATAAGTATATTAGAGGGTCAGCCCAGGTTTGAAGGTTAGTATACCAAGCCAGATAGGCAGGATTAAGTTGGTTTGTACATGTGCTGAGGAGGGATGCAGAGTATAATGTGAAATTGATGCTGAGGAGGGATGCAGAGTATAATGTGAAATTGATGCTAAGGATGCCAGGTAGCAGGAAAAGAGGAATGCCTAAGATGAGGTTTATGGCTGTGGTGAGAGAGGACATGCAGGTGGATGGTGTGACACTGCAAGATGCAGAGGGCAGGAAGAAATGGAAACAGATGATCAATTGTGCTGACCCCTAATGGGAGCATCTGAAAGGAGAAGAAGAAGACATTGTAGCTCAACCCTTGTGGACGGTGAACACCATTACCGTGCATCATTCCACAAGTATGTAACCTATATAGAGGCTGCATCTGGACAGTGTTTAGGTGAGTGGTGACTTCATATGTCAGCTTGTGTATGACACAGCCAGGAACACTGTCAATTACCACTGCCATTGTGGTTTGGACTTTGGTAAAGAGATGTTTTAACTAGAATGTCTGTGAATCATTAGGTTTTACATTCTTCAGGTCTGGAAATGTGGCTCTTGTGTAACGACAGGGTGGTGAAATCTGCATTCAAACTGTCTGACAAGAAATTGGTAATGTCAGTCAGATAAGTGTTCTTTGTGACCCGATCTGAGATTTCCCCTGTAAATTATACACAACACTAAAGAAAGCTTTAGTGTTGTCTTTGGAATCCTTGCCATTTTGTATTTTGAAGCTTGCCTTGTATGTTTATTGAGGAATTGTATTTTCACAATGATACTGACCAGAGAGGTTATCCCTTCTTAGTATGTAACTCTTTAGTATGTAACTCTTTTTTGGTACAGCTTCACACCTTCTGTTATATATCTAGTTTATGGCAGGGGTCCATGAGACTAATGCACTTTTACTGTATAAGTGAGAATTTCTTGTGTTTGTGATAGCATGGTCCATGCAACCCTGTAGGTGAACAGTGCGCATTACTGAAGGATTATGCAGCTGGGACAGTGTTAACCTTAGTAATGCAAACCAATGACAGATAGCAACAACAGCATCACCCCCAGCACAGTGTCAACCCATGTCATACACACACACATGCATACTCAAGTTCCAAAATGTGTGTAGTACAATGCATACTGGCCACCAATAGAAACTATGGAGTGTTAACACTGGCCAATACAGGGCATGTCACCATGCCCATATGTCCAATATGCATGTAGATGCAGACAGTGCACCTCCACCATGTTCACAAATGGACACCTGAAATCCTGTATTGCACATACCCCACACTTACTGTCCACTGTACAACGCATGCTGACACAACTATACACATCAGCCAAGTGGCACACGGGCAAACAAAACACAATTGGAATAAAAACTGGTGAAAACAATACAACATTGCAAATTACAGCTTTAATGCATCATGCCTGCTCAGCTACACCTTCAAGGATATCATTACACTTTACTGCTGACAACATGCTACACATCAAACCATTGCTATACTTTATTAAAGTCACCCTGTGCATCAGCACCATGTTAGCCTGTTCCTGCATCAATGTTACAGATGACAGGAGGTGGCACAGGTTTCATCATATGCACAGGGTGTGTTGTTGGTTTGCCAGAGGCCTACACTTAGCCATACAATCGACATGTGTGTGTGTGAGTGTGTGTGAGGGACATGAGTACTGTTATGGGCCAATGTTGATGTAACAGCTGGTGAATATGGGAATCTTGAGGCAATGTTACCACTGCCTCATGTACACAGACAACCCTCTCCTCCTCCCAACAAATTCCAACACATGTGAGAGATGCATCCATATAGCCAAATTGGAGGCTAAGCTCTCTCAACTCAGTACTGGCGTAACCAGTCAGGAGGAGAAGGAAACCACACTCAGTACAATTCCAGTCTCACATAGACCTAACACGACAGCAAACCAAACACATAAACACACAAAAACATACTCGAAGGCTCTAAATAAAAATCTGCCTAAGCAGCAGAGACCTCCAAAGCAGACACCCAAGCAACCGCTATCCCATATTAAGTATTGGTGTCATTCAAAGGGTATCCAATGCCTGTCAGCCTGGGATGACATGCTCGACAAGCCATGATGCTTCGCTAGGGATGGCTTGCACCTGTCACCCCTGGGCTTTCGGATATTGGCAAAGGCTCTTGCTACCGCCATAGTGCCTTTTTTTAGGCAAGGCTCAAAAGACAAACCCACCTCCATAGGTATCACAAGGGATAAGAAACTAAGAGTACTGCTACTCAACACCAGAAGTCTAAACCTCAAGATGCATGCACTCGAAACTCTCCTTAGCATGGAGAACATCGATATCTGTGCAGTAACAGAAACCTGGTTCAAGGCTCCCCAGAGCACCCTAGCACTACCAGGTTCTACCTCATACCATGCTTTTCGGCCCCAAAACTTGGACCGACCCACAAAAGGATGGGGAGTATCAATATTCATCAAAGATACCCACACCTCCAGGTTGGTGGCACAGCACAAAGCATCAGAGACTATCCATGTGCAACTAACAGTGGGTAAAAACTGCCTTCCAGTTTATAGTCTGCAACAGACCACCCTCCCTAACCCAGGAACCCCATTCGGCCTTCCTGAGAACACTGGAAAATATGAAGATCTCTCCAAACACCATTATATTGGGTGACATCAACTACCCAAACATTGACTGGGAGCATTGCTCTAGCTCCAATATCCTAGCCCAAAGGTTCCTAGAATTTATAAACTCAAATGCTATGGAAAAACTTGTTACCACTCCCACAAGAGGGGAAAACATACTGGACCTGATCATCACCAACATGGAGACTCTATGCTCCAGACCAGAAGTGTATCCCTCACTGGTAAGATCAGACCATAAACTAATCTCACTGGATATTCACATCCCAACACCACCCCCTGCCCAGAAAACCACAATGAAAAACTTCTCTAAAGCAAATTTCACACTCCTCAAAATCGAGGTGCAATCCTTCAAAGCCCCTGGGCCTGTGGAAAATATGACCCAGACCACAAAATCCTTTATAAACGCATTCTATGAACACCTTCAGGAATGCATGGATCATGCGATCCCAAATAAAACCAAGACCCAATCCTCCAAAGGCAGATGTCCTGTCTGGTGGACCCCAGCCATAAACAAACTATACAACAGAAGGAAGAAGCTACTAAATGATAGAGCAAAATTCCAAAAAGGGAAGGCATCTCTGGTCAGTATTAGCAAAAAACTACGGGCACTCATAAAATCGTCGAAGGCCAGCTTCGAGAGAAAAAAGGATAATCACAAGGCTTTCTTTAGTTATGTTAGGAACCTGGGTGGTAATTCCCAGATATGCTCAGAATTAGTCCAAAATGACAAAAAATACACCAAACCCACAGACATTGCCAACATCCTAGCTGACAGGTTCAGCGCAAACTTCTTCCTCCCCTCCCCACCAAAAGGGCAAATATCTATCCCAGCAGAGTGCTGCCCCCCTGACATCTCAGATGCTCAGGTAAGAGCCGCCCTCTCCAAAGCAAAAACACAGCACCAATGGGACCAGATGGTGTCCTGGGCTGCGTCCTACATGAACTCCAAGAAGAGCTAAACCCAAACATAAAACTGCTGTTCAATCTCAGCCTTATTATAGGATATGTACCCAAAGAGTGGCGTACAGCAACTGTGGTCCCTCTCCACAAAGGTGGTGCCTCAACGGATCCTGGAAACTATCGCCCCATAAGCATGACTAGCTTGGTCTGCAAAGCTATGGAAAGGATCATCATGGACCTCATAAATAAAGACATTGAGGACCTACAGACACTGGATCCTACCCAGTTTGGCTTTGTTAAGGGCAGATCCTGCCTCTTAAACCTGGTTGATTTCTTTGAAACAGTCACCAAGGCCATTGATGAGGGGAAGGTGGTCCATACAGCCTACCTGGACCATGCAAAAGCCTTCGATACAATACCCCACTCGGGCATTATAGATAAGCTCACCAGCTTAAATATAAACCCCTATGTCACTAGATGGGTTGCAAACTGGCTGAAGGACAGAACCCACATGGTTAGAATTGCTGGAGCCATGTCAGTCTCCAAACCAGTTACAAGTGGCATCCCACAAGGCTTAGTCCTGGGACCTCTCTTGTTCGGTATATATTTCTCGGAGGTACAGGCCAACATGGAAGGACTGTGGCTGACCAAGTTCACAGATGACTGCAAACTGGGCGCCATAATCAACTCTCCAGCTGACACAAGCATCCTCCAAAAAGGCCTCATAGAAACAGACAACTGGTGCCAGAGCCATGGCCTCAAGCTAAACACCAAAAAGTGTATAGTCATCCCTTTGGCAGAAACAAAGTGCCCACAAATTACCACATAGGTGGTAATCCATTAAGTATAGAAGAAGTAATTAGGGACCTGGGGACCCAAGTTGATAGCAATCTCTCATTTGACAACCACGTGGCCAAAGTGGTTAGAAAAACATTTTATATAGCCCACCTAATCATGAAGGGATTCACATCTAGATCAGGGGAGGTCATCGTGCCTCTTTACTCATCCCTCATAAGGCCCATAATTGAGTACAATGCCCCTTTTGGGATGGACCTTACCAGACACCTGCAGCAACTGGAAAGACCTCAAAAGTACCTCACCAAGAGGATCAAAGGGCTCAAACAGATGCCATATGCTGCCCGGTTAAAGAAACTCCAGCTCTACTCAGTGGCATACCGCCGGTTCAGAGGTGATCTGTGCCTGACGTATAAAGCCATGTCCAACCCGGAATTAATGGACATGCTGCACCTCAGAAAATCCAAATCCCATCGAGCTACACGCTCGAGAGACTTGAACCTCAGCAGCAAAATAAATAGGACATGCTGGAGGGACAGTTTCATAACCCAGAGGCTCCCTTCACTCTGGAATAAAATCCCAGTCCAGGTTAGGCAGAGTCCCTCATTGACTCTCTTCAAGAGGAATCTTGATGAGTAGATGGGAGATCATAGGTTTACCCCGGGTATCACTTCTGTGTCACTGTTGGACAGAGGCACAGTATACTAACCTCAAAAAAGGGCATAGCAAAATTAATTTAAAATGGGTGGTGAAAGCCAAACACATTCTGTCTAGGCTTATAAATGCCCTAGGGCAGATAGCCTAGTATGAACCTATGAACCTATTAACTTATAATGTGTGCAGGTATGTGTTTGCCCTAGGTTTCTGGTTTATGTGTGTGTGTCTGCATGCACACAGTTCCACCATGTGGCTGCCATATACAGGTATTTGTGAGACAGCTACAGACTGTACCTGGCAGGCTTTACAGATCACTGTCTCTGGCCATGGATACGGAGCCTGTGCCTGGCAGGGGTGCTACAGACAGTATCAGGTACTAATCCAGATTGGGTACTATCTGAAGAGGTTGACATATGTCCACTGGATCCAGGTCCCGCTGGGACTGGCCAGAACCACATGCACGTGGTTTGCTAGCACGGTCTATGGACAGCCCCCCCTACATTGCTGGGGCTGGTACTGGCACTACAGGAGCGGATGTGACTTGTTGGACATCCACAGCGACCTCCAGCTGCTGTTGTTGCTGGCATATGTCCACGTAGACATTTCAACCATCCCGCACTGTCCTGACACATGAACATGACATTGTGGAGGACATCCAATGTCTCACCCCAACGTCTATCAATGACCTCAGTGTAGTTACGTATGGCACCTGCTAGGTCATGGATACTGTCATTTACAGAGATGTAATGAGCCCTCTGTGCCCTTATCCCCTGTCTGGTGTACTGCTCCATTCATGTCTGTGCCTCCATAACAGCCTGAAACATGTGTGTGGTAGAAAGAGGTGTGGCACGTCTGCCAGGGGCATGATGACCAGCAGTGCTCTGATGAGAACCCCTGGGCATCTGCCTATGTGGTACTGTTCCAGACATCTGGCTATGGCTGTTGTGTCCTGATGCATGTGCCATAGATACCACACTGTCCTGGCTAGTGCCAACTGTACACTGTCCCTCAGCTAAGGGCAATGGTGATGATGGATGCACAGGCAGTATGATTGTGTGCATGGATGGGGTGGAGACTTGTGTACTGTCAATTAATGGCCCAACAACAGACCCTGACAAACCTGCCTGTGCCTCAACACACCTATCCTCATCATCACTGTCTGTCTCAGTGACATCAGGTTCCCTGCTGTACTGAACCAGCCTTACCTCAGCACCTGTGAGAGTAAAACAAGAAACACACTTTAAGACCTGAACATGACTTCAGTCCACATGTGCACATGCACACATGCACACGTGCACATGCACACATGCATACATGCACACATGCACACATGCACAGATGGACACATGCACACATGCACACATGCACACACACAAAACTACACTCCGCCCTAAAGCAGACACACACAACACCAGCAATCACAGAACATACACAATAGCAGGTGATGGTGGGGTACAGTATCACAAGCAAAACAGTCATATCACACATGTCATCATGCAGGACATGTGTTGCTCAACAGCATGCAGTGCAAGTGTAGTCAGTCCTTGTTACTAACAGTATACATGGCTTTGATGCATGTGTTTTGTTATTAGGTGATGACCCTCCCCCTGGAACACAATGCATACATGGACACAACATTGCTGTGCAGGTATTCATAACCCTGTAATGTACTGTGCACCATAACTCACAGGTGTACATACCATTGCTGGATGTGTATTTGTGTGTCAGATAGGTATCCAATGCTGATTACAGACTCTGTGTCTTTAGCAAATAATTGTGGATACATTTTTAGCACAAGCATGATGAGTATTCACACAACATCATCAGTGGTGCATGGATAATTGATGGAATACCATTTGGCCACATACCCAATGTACGGTACTTATGGTGAGTGTAGATCATACTGTGGAAATGCCAGTCTCATCCATGATATGGCATGCTAGAACACAACTGCATATTTAAACACTACACATACCCAATATGTGTCATATGAGCTAGCCACTCAATAGCATCACAAGACATATATGTGTCAGCTGTGCAAATGGTGATTGTTATGCATACTGTTTAGAGGTGCATATGTGTGCACACACGCATCATTATGGTGTGTAGCAATGACAGCTATGTGTAGTACTGTGGTTACAATAACTGGATAGGGTAGAGTACCATAGGCCATCATCAAGAAGCATCAGTTGGTCACTCAAGGCTACAAATGTTTCATAAACCAGCACTAATCATGCTGTGCCGGAACTGTACTACCTTGGCTAAATTCACCATTTCACAACCAGTTGCTACATGAGTTTGTAAGGAGGCCAATAAGGAGCATTCCCTGACATGAATGTGTAGTGTGTTGCAGAGTGTTTAAATGCCCCATGATAGGCTTCTACCCCTCAGGTATATTATGTGTAATGTGTGGATGAGATTTTGGATACTGGAGTGTGTCTTTACAGAGGGTTTGGGAATCCTTTATGTGTAGCATGTTAAAATGCTCTGTGTATGACATAGATGTGTATGTTATGTGCATGTTGAGTATCAACTGTGCCTATCTAATGGTCACTAAAGTCTAGCCACATTTGTTTGGGATGGTCTAGGTATTGCATGTGTTTGAGGCAGCTAATCACATTAGTGAAATGTGCGTGCTCTTACACCTAACATGTGCAGCATGCATTATGGGTAGGTGTGTTACATGTGTACATGGCCTACACCTTAACTATGACATGCACTTTTTATTTACAATAATAAATGTAGAACACACTCACCAACATATGTCTGCTGCCTTGATGTCACCTCAGAGGGACTTACATAGAGATGAGACAGTTTGTCAGTGGCCACAACTGTGGCATTGCTACTGTGTGTTTGCAATCTTACAGTACAACAACAATTTACATTCACAGGGCTACAGATTATGTTCCAAATGATCAGTATTGCACAACAACAGGCTTCACATCTTTGAACGACACACTCCACATCTCACATATGCATGATCTACCAATACAGACAACAGTTGTCTACAGATATGCCATGTTACCTGCATGCTCCATGTGTGCTTGCTGGGTGGCTCCAACCTCCATCATGGTGTATGTCTGCTGCTGTTGTTATTGGGCAGGTGCCACCAGGCTCAGGAGCAGCTTCTCTACTCTGGTGAGGGGGGATGGATATTAACACCACCTCCTGTTGCAAGCTGTTGTCTACCACATCAGTGGTACGCTGACGGACATGTCTGTGAAGATCACTGCAGTGGTGGCATACCTGCTCATATGTCTGGTTATGCAGGCCTACCTCATTGACCCTGCAGACAATATCTTGCCACATTGCAGTATGCTCCTGCTGGTCCTGGCTGGTTCGTGAGAACATGAGACGGTAGTGCTGAATCATACTGCTAGTAATGATATCATCTTCAGCACTACTGTAACTGGGGTTCATGCGATGGTCCATGATCCCTGGAAGACATAAATATAAAAATATGTCTGAGCAAGTCATATGGCACATTTAACATTATACAGTACAGATATCACTGAACTGCCATATATAGCAACCTATAAGCTAACCGAGAGTGAAACACTGTAACTGCCACTTATCACTGCTGACCCCACAACTGCTTGGAAGTGCCTTGCTCATTCTCTATCTAATGAACCATGTTCTGCACAGCAACAAAAGAAAATCACTATATAAGACTATACAAGAGTATCTGGCACACTGTATGCAACACGATGCACCACCTAGCCACAGCAGATATACATCAAGCCGATGTGTAAAGAAATATATCATCCATCACAATCAGTGTAAGGTCCAGTAAATGTATTACTATTATACCACACAACTTGTTAATACCAAACCCGTGGCCAAAATATGTGCACAATTGGGAGGGTGGTCTAATGGTTAAGGTGTTTACCTTATAAATACAAGGTACAGGGTTTGAATCTCACAGGGGATAATTGGCTAGGCATAAAATGGCTTGCAAGGGCAGTTAGCCTAGTACTAATCTATGAACCTATAATATAGGTCACATACTGCTGTCATACACTATGAATGTTGCTAGATACACAGTTATATGTTTTACCACACATATGTCAAAGGACGTGTTACAGATATACCCAAACACACATCAGACATAATTACAGGACACAAAGGTATGACAACCCAGATAAGCTTTCAGTGTGTACTATACAGTACTGTGTGTCAGTACTACACAACCTTAATCTTGAGAAATGTAATCTGTGATTAATACAGGGACCACACAAAACAGTGGATGCAAGCAATGTGGACATACCATACTTTGCTGTACAGGTCCAGAGCTTCAAGCAGTACTACAGTACACACAGGATTTGCACTCAACATTGGTACCAATCAATAATCATAGATGTAGTGCTTAAGCCTCCAATGACACACCCTAGTTAAAACCAAGGGACTTAATCACACTGTATGCAATAGCACTTGTTCTGCCTAGCAACAGAATACACAGCTTTTGCTAGGATCAAAGCAAGGACCCATAATATCATGACATAAATAGTTTCCCCCTAAGCTAGCCCACAGATACATATCGTTGACGTATTTACAAACATATTGACCATCACAGTCAGTCAACAGTACAGAGAATTTATTGCAACAAGTAGTATAGGCATATACACATCCATTTGTCTACATATACATATATATGTAGGCACACATACATTTCACCTTTCATAGTGAGAATATCAGTTATACAAAGGATGTAAGGTGTACAGTAATATAATAAAATCACACAGTCTTGAGATAAATGCATTGAAGGTATTCACAGCCCAGGTAACTTTAGCAGGCCTCCCTGGCTTTAACATTGCAAACTGAACAAACCACCCACAGTGTTTAACCACAACATGTCATATACCAGCACTGTATGCTGTCTTGTTTGTCACACACTAAAACCTACGTACAAATATGCGCATACTAACCTTCACCAACATATATATCTCCCCCCTTCACAAACAGTTGCAATATGTCCCCTGCTCTATGCACATATACAGATGTGAATATATATGACACATATATATATTTTTCCGTATGTGTGTGGCATACACACACCAGGTCCACACTGTTGTAAGTCCCTGGACCTCACAGTTGAATTGTTCAGCCTTGCTGCAACACAAACGGGTGTCACATATGAGCACACACTAACATTAGGGGGGTATATATGGCAACAGATGCTAGATAAGCATACTAGACTGCTACAGCAGTTGCCAATGCTAAGCTACACTTTAATATGACTATCATGCATGTCTTGTTCTGTCACACCCATGTTTATATAATGTTAGCGCTAATCCCCCCAACAGCCATTGGCTACACTACTGTACAGGACACAGATAACATGGATCAGATCTTTGACATTTAATGCTGAGCTACACACTTCACACATGTGTCCCATTGCCCACAGGTACACACAGTATTGTCCATAGCAGTAGTTAAGCAGAACATATGTGCATAAAGAAGTACTGCTGCCACATACGAATAGTTCACATATGTAGACTATTCTTGAATAACATCTACTACATGCCAGTAAATACATATGTGTCACATACTTTTCCTTTGTATGATTTGGTAATATTTCTTTTTCCTTTTCTCTCTCTCTCTCTCTCTCTCTCTCTCTCTCTCTCTCTCTCTCTCTGTCAGTCTCTGCAATAGAGTGATTGAGTTTGTTGGCAGAGATAGCAGCCTGCTTTTGTAGGAATTTGCACATGAGCATGTGATGGTCTCTGCACCAATTAGTGGACACCATTTGCTAATTGCATGCAGCCTGGTGTGTAGTAATTGCAGTCATCACTGTCACAGCAACCCAGTACTATAAATTTCTGACTTATGTAGGGGTGGCCCTTTCAGCTTTCCAAGATGGAGATCATCCTTGTTTGCTGTGGACATCATTGTTTAAGACAGAAGGATGGTATAGTTCTTATATCAGAAGCCAGGGGTGTAGCCAGAGATTTACATTTTGTACTCAGACCTAACGTTGCTGCTTCCAGTACCCACTCGTCAGTGTAGAAATGTACTCACCCCTCAAAATGCTACCCCAAGATACATGGAATGATGTACTTTCTTTTCAACTGTTACAATTAACTGCCATACAAAGCTAGTTATTGAGATGTATTCCTTTGGCACAAGAATTGTTTGTGAACTGCTATACTGTGAATATTCATGTACTCAGTTCTAAACAGTTTGTGCTTTTTTAGTGTTGACATTAGCACAAGCTGCTCAGAAAAATTGGACACATTTCAGTACTATGAGTGTGCTTACCTACATCCTTGGTAGACCCTGCACACACAGGTATATTCTACATTTGGGTAGGGTTGCAGAAGTACAGAGAGCGTAAGTAGTATTGTGTGGATTTTATCTTGCTGGACTTACAGGGTTGCTGTGTACATGTTAATTTATCAAGGCAAGTAGTCTGTCTGCATAACTCCCAACTGTGGACCTATCCACATGATAGCCAGAGAATAGCCTGTTATTTTTTGTCTGTGCACCACACAGGTGTTTTCAGCAATAGAGCAATGGCATTCTTACAGTTGGTTGCTACCAGTGCCTGGCTACATCCATTTGCATTTCAGTGTTGTATTCCTACATAAGGGTATGGTTCCAAAACTCCTTCCAAAGCTATTTGCACAGTGTGTAACAGCAGAAAGGCTGATATGCCTCTGTGTTTCTGCCTCTACCAGCCCTCTCAACCAATCAGGTACATATAGGTTCATAGGTCAGTACTAGGCTAACTACCCTTGCAAGCCATTTTAAGCCTAGCCAGTTATCCCCTGTGAGATTCAAACCCTGTACCTTGTGTTTGTAAGGCAAACACCTTAACCATTAGGCCACCCTCCCAACCCTTGAACAGACTCAGGGAAAAGTCAAGAAAAATTCAGGGACAATCAGAGACACCTTTAAAATATTAGTGCCATTAAGTTGAGACATTGAGAGAATCAGAGCATATGAATTAATACACCTTTTCTGAAGTAAAAAAAGTGTCTAACTCTTTATTATTGTCATTATTCATTAAGTGTAATTCACCACCTTTCTGCCCAAAGTCAGTAGTTTTCGGAGGGATTCACAGGGACAGAGCTAAAATTTCTGTCAAAATCAGAGACATCCCTGAAAATTAGGGACATTCGGGAGTTATGGCCTCTGCCCTAAACAGATATGCCAGTGTTTGTCCTGCTGTAATATTGTGTGGGGTTGTAAAGTGATGGTGTAACATTATTTCCTGCTAGAATGGCTGCTTCTCTTATCACAGTTATGTAATGTAATCCCACAACAACTGTTGGTCAACATCCACAGAACAAGTTGTGTGGTAAGGTATTCCTATTTTTCCTTTACATTCACTCATTTTGATGCATGATATAATTATTTAAGCACCAACTCGATGTATATCTACCATGGCTTAGGAGTACTTCATGTTGTATAGTGTGTGCAAGGTCCAGAGCTCGAGACTTACAGAGGTGTTTTATTTTGCTCCTGAGCAGAACAAGGGCCCTCACATACAGAGTGACTAAGGCACTTTTAAGCAGTTGTAAGCAGGTTTGCGCAGGTTTGCATATGCTGTGCATTGCTTAGCCAAGCACAAACAAGCACAAACCCGCTAACTACTGCTTAATAGTGCTTACTCTCGCTAACCCCCCACGCTCATTTCTTTGAAAGAAAAGAAAAATGGGGAGATAGGAAAGTGGTGGAAAAGGGGCACAAAGAGGGAAAGATAGTATGGAAAATAGCTCGGGATGTGCAGGATGGGTGTAGGACGGGTCCATAGCTGCCCATTTCTAAAACAGCAACAGCTGTGCATATGCAATAAATTTGGAGGTAGATATGAAACCTTCAACCCCTGAGAGAGGGGTGAGGACAACAAAGTATGTTGTAATGCCAATTAAATAACATTTCATGTGTCCAGTTGACATGTGTGCAAAATGGGCAGCTATGTATGGGGCGTAATTTTTTTTTTTTTGGGAGCAGATTGCCCTTTTTTTCAGGTGAGAGTGGAATGTGGGGTAGGGGAAGTAGGTATATTTGAGGAGGTAGCTTAAGGAGGTAAAGAGACAAGACAAACAAGACGCATACAGGGGCGGTATATGACACGTGGTGGGTGAACACCTTTGAAAGGGAGAGATGTTTGGAAATCGCAAGCCCATGAGGCCCCAGATGGAAGCAGTAGGACTGAGGTCCCAACCCATGGGCAGTCACCAGTGCACCTTCATGACCCAGAGGGTGACTGTGCTGGGGGCTTTGTAAGAGGGGCAGGCTGACTTGGGAGTTGCACCATTTGGGCCTCAAGCTGGCATAGAGGTTCTGCAACAGAACATTCAATCTCTCTACGCACCACAGCCCGGACCATTCAAAGGGTGATAGGTGCCCCTCCTTCGTCCACGCTTGCACGAGGGGGCTGAGCCCCATCCCCTGCAGCGCTTCCACCTGAAGGTGGCACAGGATCAATGGAGGAGGAGGTCCCAGGCTGGGCACCAGATCTGCTGGTGCCAGGTGCCATGGCCAAACCAATAGAACATTTGTCCCAACATATGTTTTGAGATTAGACATACCGATTGAGGTGTGAAATTGCATTTTTTATGCACATACAGTAGGGTGGAAAAAGATAGCTCAATTAACAACTTATATATCCTTCTAGTTTTTACTACATTCCTATTAACTGCAGTTATATGTCCCTTACATGTATTATTACACTACCCAATGTCCTTATATTGTGCAATTGGATTTTGCTAGATCATTATATGCATGAGCTGTATCTTACATACAAACTGTCCAAGATGCAGATGTTACTGCAATATACTCTGAGAATTGCTCACACACTACTGCTAAGATGGTACACTGACAGCTCTACTTTCATATTTCGCCTGCCTTTCTGTTACATTGAAGCTGTTTATACTGCATTTAACTTAATATTGCACTTGGAATCCTTGTCTGTTACTATTTGACTGTATTTGTAGCAAATTCTTCTGTGTAATCTGTAGTAGCTGATTCATAGCATTTATAAGTGTTTGCTGTACCTGTTTTCTGCCTGTTTTGTGAAAAAAAAAAAAAAAAAAAAGAAAAAATATCTCTTGTTTTTCCTGCTTTACTAGTTTAGTCCAGTTTCAGAGTTGCTGATTCCTGGGCTTTGGTTGTGGTTCCTGTGTACTGTTTCCTTGCCTTATTTGGGGGAGAGGAAGTTACCTTGCTTACCAGTGAGAGGGGAAGCATTGAGCTGCCTTTTGTCCAGTTTTGTGAGGTTTCAGCCAGTAACTAGTAGTTTATTGGTCGTTTGGGCCAGTTTCTAGCTTTTCCAGCCCCTGGTATAAAACGCGTAAACGCGTTAGCCTTGATTTAGCATGATTTAGCGCGGAGCTGCCACTGTTGCACACTAGGGCAGCGCCGGGTAAGCAGGTTTAAACTATTCGGGCTACCTAAAGTCCACTCTTCAATTTTCCCTTAAAACTACCTTCCTCGAACTATACTACTGATCTAATCAGCGTATCCTATAAT
Source organism: Protopterus annectens (assembly GCF_019279795.1). NCBI lineage: Eukaryota > Metazoa > Chordata > Ceratodontiformes > Protopteridae > Protopterus > Protopterus annectens. The sequence continues at coordinate 1,650,152,511 of NC_056732.1, forward strand.
TAAAAAGATCATCTCTACTTGACTCCAAGTAGAATATTCTCTATCTGTTAAACGTAGCACTTGCTCCTACAGTACTTATTACCCTGATACGGCACTCTTGTCATAGATAGTACCCCAAAAAGGCAACCCCCCATTTCTCGGTCACCCACGTCCCCGTAATCTTTTTAAAGCTTTTTGTCTATTCCTTCTAGCATGTCGAGGATCAGTTGCTTGTGTCCTCTCCTGCTCAGCTGGTGAACCTGGGAATATTGAGGCAATGTTACAATTGCCTCATGTACACAGACAACCCTCTCCTCCTCCCACAAAACACAAATACATGCGAGAGATGCAACTATACGGCCAAACTGGAGGCTGAGCTCTCTCAACATAGGACTGGCAAGACCAGTCAGGAGGAGAAGGTTACCACACACACTATAGACCCAGTCTCACATAGTACCATTACAACCTCAAATCATACACATAAACACACAAAGACATACTCGAGGCTCTGATCAAAATTTACCAAAACAACAGAGGCCACCAAAGCAGACACCCAAACAACCACCACCTCAGAACACAACACCTGCAACACATAGACCTCACAGTCAGAGTGTCAAACAGTCACAGCCCTTAAGGCCAAACACAATGCCAGACACACTTGTCATTGGTGACTCCATAGTCAGACACACTGACGTCCGCTCACCAGACTGAGTAAGGAGAAGGTCACAGTAAGCTGCCTGTCGGGCGCTAGAATCCGCCACATAACGCAAGCACTCAAGTCTCTCAACAGCAGGTACAAATATGACTCAGTCATTGTCCACGCTGGTGTAAACGACCTGAGACGTACCTCCTTGGACTACATGAAAAGAGACATTGAGGAGCTCTCTGATTATGTAGCCCAGGCAGGTATGACCCTGACCTTGAGCAGTATCCTACCTTCACCAAGAATGATGCCACAATACAGAGATAAGATGATCAACTTTAACAATTGGCTTAAACATTGGTGTCATTCAAAGGGGATCCAGTGTCTGTCGGCCTGGGATGACATGCTGGACAAGCCACGCTGCTTCGCATGAGGCGGCTTGCACCTGTCACCCTGGGATTCGGATATTGGCAAAGGCTCTTGCCACCCGAATAGTGCCTTTGTTAGGCAAGGCTCAAATTCTAAACCTACCACCCTAGAACACAAAAAAGGAAAAAAACTAAGGGTAATGCTACTCAATGCCAGAAGTCTAAATCTCAAAATGCACGCACTCGAGGCCCTTCTCAGTATGGAGAACATCGATGTCTGTGCTGTGACAGAAACCTGGTTCAAGGCTCCGAGAGCACCCCAGCGCTATCAGGTTTTACCTCATATCATGCGTTCGCCCCAAAATCCGGACAATACCAAGAAAGGAGGAGGGTATCCATATTCATCAAGGACACCCACACCTCAAGACTGGTGGCATACGATGCATCGGAGACCATCCAGGTGCAATTAACCATAGGCAAGACTGCTCTGCAAATTGTAGCATGTTACAGGCCACCCTCACAAACTCAGGAACCTCACATGGCCTTCCTGAAAACACTAGAGGGATAAATGTATCACCAAACACCATCATACTAGGTGACTTCAATTACCCTAATATAGACTGGGAACATTACTCAAGCCCAAACACCCTAGCCCAAAAGTTCCTGGAATTCATAAATTCAAATGCCATGGAACAACTAGTCACCATCCCCACAAGAGGAGACAACATACTTGATCTCATCATCACGAACATGGGAGCACAATGTTCAACACGAGGTGTACCCCTCACTGGTGAGATCAGACCACAAACTAATGTCGCTGGAGGTCCTCATCCCACCCCCACCTGAAATAAAAAAGACCACAGTAAAGAACTTCTCAAAAGCCGACTTCACACTTCTAAAGACTAGTGTGGCCTCCTTTAAGGCCCCCGAGCCGGCGGAAAACAGTACTCAAGCCACTGAATCACTTACAAATGCCTTCTACCAGCACCTACAGGACTGCATGGATAAGGCAATCCAAAACAAAACAAAGACTCTTTGTACCAAAGGCAAGCGTCCAGTCTGGTGGACCCCAGCCATAAACAAACTCTACAACAAAAGGAGGAAGCTACTACAAGATAGAGCAAAATCCTTAAAAGGTAAGACACCCTTGATCACTATAAGTAAAAAACTAAGAGCTCTCATAAAATCTTCCAAAGCAAATTTCGAGAGAAAAATAGCTAAAGACTCAAAAGACAATCATAAGGCCTTCTTTAGCTATGTTAGAAACCTGGGAGGAAACTCCCAGATATGCTCAGAGCTAGTTCAAAATGATGTGAAGATTACTGATCCTACAGACATTGCCAACATACTGGCTGACAGGTTCAGTGCAAACTTCTCCCCCCCCCAAAAAGAGGGAAATCTCTACCAAAAGACTGCAGCCCCCAAACATCTCCAGCCCAAGTGAAAACTACTCTCCAAAGCAAAAATACAGCATCCATGGGACCTGATGGTGTCCCCGGCTGTGTGCTCCATGAACTCAATGAGGAATTAAACCCACAGCTAGGACAGCTGTTCAATCAAAGTCTTACCTCTGGATACATACCCAGGGAGTGGCGCACTGCAACTGTGGTACCACTTCACAAAGGCGGTGCCTCCACCGACCCTGGAAATTACCGCCCATTAGTTTGACAAGTCTTATCTGCAAAGCCATGGAGAGGATCATAATGGACCTCATAAATAAAGACATAGGAATTTGCAGACTTTGGATCCAACCCAGTTTGGCTTTGTCAAAGGCAGATCATGCCTTTTAAATTTGGTTGACTTTTGAAACAGTCACCAAAGCCATTGATGAGGAAAGGCAGTCCATACAGCCTACCTCGATCTGGCTAAGGCCTTGATACAATACCCCACTCGGGTATCATTGAAAAACTCATCAGCTTAAATGTCAACCCATACATCACAAGATGGGTTGCAAACTGGCTGAGTGACAGAACCCACAGGGTCAGAGTTGCTGGCGCCATGTCAGACTCAAAGCCTGTCACAAGTGGTGTCCCACAGGGCTCAGTCCTGGGCCCACTCTTGTTTGGCATCTACTTCTCCGGTACAAGCAAACACAGGAGGGTTATGGCTGACCAAGTTTGCAGATGACTGCAAACTGGGCCATAGTAGAAAACACATCTGACACAGATATCCTTCAGAAGGGTCTCACAGAAATGGATAACTGGTGCCAGAGCCACGCCTAAAGTTAAATGCCAAAAATGCATAGTCATACCTTCGGAAAAACAAGGTTACCCCTAGCTACCAAATAGGTGGCAATACACTGAGCACAGAAGAAGTTATCAAGGACCTGGGGACCCAGGTTGATAGTAGTCTGTCATTCGACACCCATGTAGCTAAAGTAGTTAGGAAGACCTTCTACATTGCCCACCTTATCATGAAGGGTTTCTCATCTAGATCAAGGGAGGTCATAGTCTCCTTTACTCATCACTCATCAGACCAATGATTGAGTACAATGCCCCATTCGAATGTATCTGACCCGCACTTGCAGCAGCTGGAGAGGCCACAAAGTTCCTCACCAAAAGGATAAAGGGTCTCAAAAATCTGCCCTATGCTGCCCGACTGAAAGAACTCCAGCTCTACTCAGTAAACACGCTTGCTCAGAGGTGACCTTTGCCTAACATACAAGGCCATGTCAAACCCAGATTTGATGAATATGCTTCACCTCAAAAATCCAGATCCATCAGAGCCACAAGGCGGAGACTTAAACCTTGACACGGCTATTAATAGGACGTGCTGGAGGGATAGATTCATCACCCAAAGACTCCCTATGCTGTGGAACAAAATCCCGGTACATGTGAGGCAGAGCACCTCGCTGGCCTTGTTCAAGAGAAATCTTGACCAATGGATGGGAGATCGCAGATATACCCCAGGGATCACCTCAGTGTCATTGCTCGACAGAGGCACAGCAAAATAATGGGTTTATTTCCCCGTACTAAAGGGGTGGCGTAAGCCACAAAACGATGGGCTAGGCTTGTAAATGCCCTCGGGCAGATAGCCTAGTATGAACCTATGAACCTATGAACCTATATAATTATCTAGATATGTTCAGGTGAAAGTATCAGTTATATGTTAACAGCTCCCTACATTTCTGGCAGCACACTGACATTTCTGGGGAACACAATACCAAGCTACTCATGTGCCAGATTAACCTGTCCATGCTGGGTATGAACTAACAGTTGAGGGCTGTAAATATGCATAAAAGCTACTGGCACTCCCTTCATCCACATTATATGGGCCTACCCAAGTGTGGGTTGACACTGCTTAATACAACACTACTATTTGTAGAATTCAACAGTACAACAACATATCAAAGAAAATGACACAGATGCACTCTAGGAATTATACATTTATTAAAGGATTATTACACCTTTATTTATTGGGTTAAAACACTTTTTGAAGGCTCTCTCATTTATTTTATATAACAGTACATGCAGAATAATTACTAACCTGCCTGATGACACAGCCTTTGCAGCCTATCTTCATGGGCTTGCTGGTTCATAGCCCAGACACCTGCAGCTGTGAAGTAAATGCAGTGATATTGAGACATATCTATCCATAGCATAGACAAGCATAGCAATTCTTAACTACTTAATACAATGGCTACTTATTCAGTACTGGGGCATTAGGCATCACACAGGATTCCTGGATCCACTGGTCCAGTTGATCCTCCCTACGTTGCTTCAGGTCAGAATAATGGTAACTGACCTGCTCACCAGTCCAAGGAACACCAGTGGCATTGGTGAGATCACAGGCAAGATTGTTCCAGGCCTGTTTTATATTGGGTACCCTGGTACTGGCCCCACAGGATTCTTTCCTCATGATTGTGACCAAGGAGCCAAACCATTACTGTGGACTCCTCAATGCCCCAGCATTGCGCTCTAAATCGACTGCCTTCTCCAACACCAGCCATGCTGTCTGCAGAAGGAGCTACAACCAGTTATAGCAAGCATTCCGGCCTGTGGAGCTTAAATATGCCTCATTTCCCGCACTTATTTGTGATTGGCCACTTTTGGAAAAACTCAGCTGTAGGCACGCCTGCTTAGCTGATGTTGGCAATGTTTAAAATTCTTTTGATAGATATGTGTCTGTTGAAAGTGCATGTTTATGAAATGCTGTCATGGCTTAGTGGTTAAGTACTGTGACTATAGTGCACAGTATCCTGAGTTTGAGCCCTGTTGCTGCTTTTTATTTTCCTAGTGGGCAGACCTGATTGGTCAAGGTACAGTAAAGGAGGTGTGGCCGTGTTTAACCAACTTTGCTCAACTTTGCCCGACTTTGCCCAGTGTTGCTCGATGTTGCCCGACATTGCGCTGGTTAGCATGGAGTGCAGCTACTCGCAAATACGTTGTGATTGCGCTGGTTAGCATGGTGCGCAGCTACGCGCAAAGACATTGCGCTGGTTAACACAGTGCGCAGCTACGCGCAATTTGTTTTAAATATGCTCAATACTGGTAAAATGTGCTTAGCAGTGCTTTATATTGCTTAAAATAGGGTAGCCATGCCTCAGAATATATATATATATATATATATATATATATATATATATATATATATATATATATATATATATAATTTGTTCACTACTACATTTAATATTTCAATCCTTTTTACAAAATTTATACATAAAAAATGTCAGGAAATTTTTTGTATACAGATTTCCAACAGAAAATAGAACATGCAGTACTGGGACTCGAACTGGGAATGCCTCCTGTTTGTGCAAAGGCTCTAACCACTACGCTATCGCTATTTTGCTTAATTTGCATATATTTTTCTTATTATCCTCTTCTGGTCTCTAAGCTGCTAACTGTAGCTAAGCAATGGGCAAACCCGCACAAACACGTGCAAATGCAGGCAGCTATATTGGAAGAAAAAAAAATAAAAAAACTCTTTTTATTTTTAATTTTGTCAGTTGTTTAACATAATGGGGAGTGTAGTGTTACATTGTGTACATGTGAGCGGACTCGCTCATGTGACTTGAAATTGCCACGTTTTTTCATTGCAGGGGTGTGGATTTTTTGAATGCTCAGCAGTCAGACACACCCCCTACACTGGTTCACGCTCCGTGTAAGCTTTAGAGTTGAAGCAGCGCACCCTCATTAATATACATGGTGCACTGCCGTCATACTCTTAGACTGGCACTTCCGTGTAAGACTAATCTAGTCTTACACGGAAAATTAAAAAATCCGGGGGTGTAAGTTTCACATCCCAAATGTAGTTATGATACTTTATATTCATTTAAAACTTACGTGATGGCCAACATAAATGGACAATGACACTTGACCCTGTCTAAAACAGTTAAAGAGACATTAGATGGTTTTATATATACATCTACACACACGTACATATCATGCATGCACACATACACGCACGCACACACACACGCATGTGCACACACACAGATGCACGCGCACACACAGACACACACACACACACACACACACACACACACACACACACACACACACACACAAACACACGGACACATGCACAAATGCCCACACGCACATAGACACACACACACACACACACACACACACGCACACACACATTCACAGAGTTATATAAAGATCATAAGATCATCCCTACAACTTAACATAGTAACCCTCCCACCATACCTATTACCCACAGAGCACAATCATAAAGTTTTCCTAATAAGCAAACACATTCAAAAACTGAGAAAACTAATAACCTCATGCGCATCAAAACTAGCCCTAAGTGGAGACATCCACCCCAACCCTGGCCCTACCATCTCCAACCCCAATCCTCATAATCAGACTAGAAACCACAACTTCTCCCATATCACAGCCAGTAGAAAGCCAAGTGACTTCCTTCTACTAAGCCTAAATATTAGAAGTATATCCAACAAAGTCCATGAACTCCATGCCACCATAGACTTGTACTCCCCAGATATAGTCATCCTGACAGAAACCTGGCTAAAACCTCACATTACCAGTGAGCAAATACTCCCTACCGGTTACGGCATACTAAGAGTAGACCAGCTAAACAAGAAAGGAGGCAGTGTAGCTATAATATTTAAACAGCATCTACACATCCAGATCTTAAAATCATCAGCTCCACAAATAGACAATGAAGAAATAATATATACCAACCTCAAAATAAACCAAAACAAAACCATCAACATAATTGGATGCTACTTCCCACCTGGCCAAAACATCCCTCCACTAGAAAACCTCCTCAGCTGGTCTACCCACCATCTCCCCCAAGAAACTATCATTTTAGGTGATTTCAATATTGACTGGCAATCCTGTTCTGGCAACAATCCAACCCATCATATAAACCTTCATGGCTTCACCCAACTAGTCCAGTCGCCAGCCAGGATAAATAAAAACTCCAGCAAGCACACTACCCTGGATTGGATACTAGTCAGTAAGAGCACCCAGTCATATATAACAGGCTGCTTATCAGATAGCCTCAGTGATCCCTCCCCAACATTCCTAATCAAAAAATACCTATACCAAGCTAAACCTGTCATCTACCGTCAAATACGTAAAAAACTAAACTTTAACCCACTCACATTCATCTCATCCCTCAAAGAATGTAACTGGCATCCCCTAAAGTACCTCAGTCTTGATGAAGCAGTTGAATTTTTTAATACTACCTTCCTTCGCATCCTTAATTACCATCCCCCCATAAGACTTTCCAGAACGAAAGCACAACCCTCCCCATGGCTACAGAAAACCACTAAGTCAGAAATGAAAAACAGGGATAAAGCGTGGGAGCTCTGGCGCAAAACCAAAACCCCCTCAACTAGACAGAAATTTCTAGAACTACGCAATAGAGTTAAAAAACTAATAAAACAGGACAAATTCCAATACTACCAGTCTCCCCTAGACTCCTCCCAACACAGGCCCAAACAATTCTGGTCCTCCATAAACTCCATCCTCCACCCAAGTAAAGTCAGTACCCCTCCTCCTAACATCCCTCACTCCTCCAAAAATATTGCTATCTTATTCAACACACACTTCACACAAACCATACTATCACTAGCTAAACAACACAACCCCCTCCCCTCCAACCCACACCTTCTACTAGTAATCTCCCCACTGCCTTCTCTTTTTCTCCTGTACCTACCTCCAACATAAAAAAACTCTTAACTAAACTTAAGCCCACCAGATTAGCATCAGACAACCTCCCAAGTGAATACCTACAAATCGCAGCTGATGCTCTGGCCTACCCAGTATCCATCTTGATTAACCGATCTCTGTCAGAAAGTTACGTTCCCACACTGTGGAAAGTATCACATATAATTCCCCTCCACAAAGGTGGCCCCTCCACTGAACTAACCAATTACTGCCCCATAGCTATTCTCTCTCCACTCTCCAAAATACTAGAGAGATGCATACATTCTCAAGTCTCAGACTACCTCCTTACTAACAACCTCCTTTCCATTACTCAGCATGGTTTCCGACCAAACCATAGCACCACCACTGCCTTACTCTCCTTTACTAACACTACCCTTTAACATAAAAACAATGGCTATCTCTCCTCTGCTACTTTCCTAGACCTATCTAAAGCATTTGACATGGTCCCACACAAACAACTCATCTCTGTCCTCAATAACCTATCCTTCTCTCAATCAGTCACCAACTAGTTTCAGAGTTACCTGTCTGACTGCCAACAATCCGTTGTATGGCAGAATGACATATCTCCCCAACTACCTGTCTCCATAGGGTTTCCCCAAGGATCCATCCTTGGACCCCTACTCTTCTCTGTTTTCACCAATAATCTAGCCTCTGCCACCAAACATGGCACACTCATATAATATGCAGACGACTCAACCATCATCTGCTCAGCCCAGTCCCTTCCCAAACTGCAAAAAGTCACACAGGAAGCCTTTTCCTCTGTTGAAACTTGGTTATCCGATGCCCAATTAATACTCAACCCAAACAAAACTAAACTACTCATCTTCCAACCCACCTAACATACTCAAAACAACTCTCACTTTAACATCACAGCAAAAGACAACACCACTATATACCCGACTGAACACACCAATTTGCTAGGAGTGGAAATAGACAATAAACTAAAATTTGGCATTCACATTTCCATGACCATAAAAAAGTCCACAAAAAATTAGAAGCGTTATACAGAAATAAACAACTTCTCACCAAAGCAGAAAATATTTCAGTAGCAAATTCCCACCTTATCTCCACCCTACTTTATGCCTCTCCAATATATAACAACCTAAGGCAATGCGATCTAAACAAGCTAGAGACCTTCTACAACAAAATCACCAAATTCGCCACAGGGGCATCCTACCGTAGTCACCACTGTCTCTCACTTGCTGAACTGGACTGGCTTAAACTCCCTCATCTCCTTCAGTGGTATCAACTATCACTCGCCCACAAACTAGTAAACCATCCACTAAATGTCCCATCCCTCCAGAATCTACTCCAACCCTATCGCACCACCAGACCACTAAGATCCAGCAACAAAAATCACTTGCAGATCACTAAAGCCAATAACTCTGCTGGTGAAGCACCATTTTCTTGTGCCATAGCCAAATTATGGAACTCCCTCCCACCCACAATTACCTCCGTACCATCATGTACCCACTTCAAAACTTTACTGAAAGCACACCTAAAAACATGCTGGCTATGCCCTTGCAACTCCCACTCTAATATCACCCACCCCATCCAACCACTACCTTTCTTTCCACCCCACTAACTACTGTGATTATAGCAAGCTCAGATGCTCATAAGCCTAGTACTTTTTATACAGCAGGAACGTCTTATTGTAACATTTGTTAATGTCTGTTATGTACTTCGCAGATAAAGATTCTAGTTGTCTACTGATGTACTATGTTCTTCATCTGTAAATATGTTTGTAATTAATTGCTATGTTAAATTGTTAACCGCTATATAATCCAATGTAACTACTGTTTGTTTATTTTAACTGCGGAGCTTTTCTTCCCGGGCCTCCGCTGAAAATGGACCTACATCCAGTCAGACACTCCCGATCAACAAATGTAAATAAATAAATAAATAATAAGTTTTGTATTTCTCAAAGTACCTCAACAACCAAGCAACATGGACAGAACTTTCTGGCCTCGTATTGAAGCTGACATCTATATGAATAAAATGGCTGCTGAGAATTTTGGTGTACTTTGAATGCTGACTATTGAACTTCAGTTTGTTCAGAAACCATTGAAATAGCACTTAACTTATTCACTGCGACCAACTATATAACAGTTTAAGACTGAATCTAAACAGCAATACCACTGTGAAGATGAAGTTATTGTGAATCGTGATGCTATTTATACTTCTATAGTAAAAAAAAATAAGATTCTAGAAACAAACTCATTTGTACTGTGACTGTAATTTGTCAAAAGCTCAGGATTTATATATCAGAAATGAGAATGAGATTTTACAAATCTTTTGTGGAAGCAAAGAGATATCTTCCAGTGAAACTACCTCTGAGCTGTTTGTTGGCATTGTCTGTAGTGACTAATTCCGTCTGTAGTGACTAGTTCTATCAGTTAATCCTGTATATAGGCTACTTTGGTGATATTACTACCGTGTACAACCATATATTCACACTTTGCTTCCTTTGTATATTCGCTCTTGCTTAGTCTATCTTATGTCTCATGCCAAGGTCTTAGCTGATACCATTCCCCAAAGTGGTTAACAGACAGACAGACAGACATACAACACTTGTCTTCTAAATACAACTCCCAGTGACTGAAAATATTTTGAGGAGTTTACCTCTTAACAACTGAATCCGTTCCAGCAGGCCACTAATAGCAGCATCTTGAGATTTACAGTAAGTAACAATTTGTAAGAATTCTTGTGCCAAAAAAGATGGCTGTTGGAATACGCACACAAAAAAAAAAAAATAAAGTAAACTTAATTTTTTTTATCTTTTTTTCACATTACATGCATATTACATATCAGCCCACTAAAATTGTTTCTATTTGTATTCATATTTGATAAAATCAGACGACAGCTAAAGATAAAGACTGCATATTTTCTACACTGTTTCCCTATTCACCTGGTTTTGCTCTAGGATTTGCTGTGTCATGCAGTCTATACTAAGTCAAATAGGGTATAAAAACCCTTCTTTTTCTTCTTCTTGCCATCATTCTGGATCCGATTGTAGTACTATCTTGTCTCATGGATTTGATAGTAGCATGATTGCTTTTTTGTGAATTAGACTTCAGTTTCTCTTATGTAAAATTGGGTAAATTTCATATGTGCCCATCTTACATTAGTGCTTAACTTGAAATTATGTTATCTTAATTTATTTTGTATGTTTATTTTTCTTGCCATGCTCTTCTTGCATCTGACCCCTCACTAATAGATGAGAAGCGTCAATTACCTGTGCAACAGCTCTTTAGAACAAAGTTGGTGCTGACAAATTACCAAACACAAGTCTAATGAAACTGTTCCTTCCCAGCGGTGAATAAATGCACACATTTGGAGATTTCTTCATAACGCTTTATCTAAAAGAATCCCTTGATTGCATTTAGCTGAAAAAAAATAACATTTGACAGTGCTGAGATCATTTCTAATATTATAAGTAGCAGCTAATGCTGAATCATATTAAAATCCAAATATCTGGTGCAGTGCGAATAACAGAAGACCAGGAACCAAATGAAAAACGCACCAAACAAGCCTGTATAAGAACTCTGTTTATTGCAGTAAAAACACACAAAGATTAAGCACTTTCATCTTTCACATAGAAGACTTCATCAGAATAAAGAATATAAAGTAAGGAGAAGTGTAGCCCCCCCCACCTATTTTAAATATTTTAAACCATAGACATATATATATTAAGAAGTGCATTGAATAACTCTTTCCATAAGAAAATATAAACTCAAATTATGTGGGGGGTTATGACCCCACACCTCCCAATGTGGAGGGATGTGCCCCCCACACACACCCTTACTTTATATTCTAACTCCAGGGACACACTACAGTAGGGAAAAGGCCATATATAACTTTTAGTGAAATGAATTT